>NC_134590.1:5945000-6257500 GCF_037038515.1 Microtus pennsylvanicus | reverse complement strand
AAGCTTGCTGAGTAAGCATCCCTAGACCCACTCAGTGTCTGTAGCTTTTCTTGGTGGATTCCCCAAGTTCCTCCAACATCCTGGAGTCTGTGTTCCAATATAGGCTCCACCTTCCCCACTTCAGGGACAGCATGCTTAGAGGTTCTGCAGGAATTCTAGCCCCGCTACCTATTGCCTGGACTCACATGATCTCTTAGAGAGTCTGGGAAGGTTCCATGATCCCATAACTTCTTTCTACATGCCTGAGAAAATGGCGCCATGTAGATGAGGCCAATTTCTGCCACCTGAATAAGCAAATAGAAGGGTCTCTTGGGGAGGTCATTAGTGTAGATGGGGCAATCCTAGTGAAGGCAGGTTCTATCCAGTGTGACTGCTGTCCTTTTAAAGGGGGAGATTTGGATAGAAATGTTACATGAACATGAATATGGCGGTGATGCTTGTATAATCTTCACAATCCTGAAGACTACTAGAAAGCACCCTGAAGTTAGTTTATCTTAAATTCTTCAGAAGGAAGCAACCCTGTCAGGGTATCTAAGTCCAGCTTTTTTAATAACAAGCTTATAATGAACACACTCATAAAATAGAAAATTATAATGGTTCTTGCTGAAGGATGTTGGGGTAAGGACCACATGAGTCCACAGATATTAAACAGTTAAAGCACTGCTTAGTACATGGGCCATCAGGTTCTTCAAAGAAACATAAGTAACTGGATATGATATTCTATGCAGCTATCATGACTTAATAATTATTCGTCTTTATAAGTATTATAAAGGCTACTGAAATAAATAAATATTCCATTATGTCAGGTTTCTGAAAGTGTAGTTCTTGGGTCAAAGAATACTAGTATGTTTAGGTCCTTTGATGCCATGTGTTTTAAAATTCATGCTCTGAACAACTTTGTCAAAGGGACCTTATTGTACAATGACATCATCATCACTGAATACCACACATAGCTACAAACATTTGCTTCTGTCATAACACCATCCTTTGATTACTTTTGTTACTTACATGTAACAAAAGGAAGCAAGATCTGTTCATATTTAATGCTGGCAGCTGAGTGGTAAGTATTCATTTGATTAAAAAATAAAATGAAATCTATGGGAAACTAAGCCTGCCTTTGGAAAGAGAAATGAAGTTTGAGGTCAATTGCATATGTTTATTCTCCAGAAGATACTAAATAAACTCTGTCAACTCGTTGCTGGTAAAATTTCATTTTCACCCTTACCACGGAAGGCAACTCCAGATGAGTTGGCTAAAACAATCTGCGAATGTTTCCCAGTGACATGTCTTCCAGTCAGTGAGCTAAAAGGCCCGGATCAGCACAGCATTTTGGAGACTGAAATAACATGGCATTGGGTCTTTGTGACAGGCCATGTGCTCAGACTTCCTGAGCACAAAGAGGGCAGAGAAAGGAGACGAGGGGAACAGGCTGGTGCTTTGTGTCTGCCATGACACAGACACATTCATCAGCGCTGCTCTGAGTAACAACCTGCTAATATCGTAATATCATGGCTTAAAATAAACCATCTTACAGACAGTGTGTCTCAAACAAGCCTTTGTCTTCAGGGCTATTTTGCTGGGAAAATTTTATCTTAAAAGGCACTGACAACTGGACAACAAAAAGAACTTTTCTCCCCCTTACTCAAGAGTTTAAAATAAATAACCAAACTAAAGATTGCAGAAGAAATGTTCTAAGAAGACTTACTCACAGGGTTCTCCTGGGGTGTTCTTACTCACGGGGATTTCCTGAGGTGTTCTTAGAGGGCCAGCCTCTCAGCTCACAAGAGCAATTCTGACTCCATGATTGGCGTGACTGATGACCATCTTTCCTCTTTCACTGGACCTTGCCTTAACCCTTCTGTTTCTCTCTTCTCTTTTGTTTAATCTTTTTCGCCTTTTGGGTGGAGGTGCTTTCAAGACATTTCCTTCTCATTTCTCTTCTTTTGTTGTCTATCGGAACAACATTATATCAGATTTTATCTCCTTACATGAAAATGTTGGCTGTGCACTGAACAACAGCCCCAACACATTCTCTCCCTCCCTCCCTCCCTCCCTCCCTCCCTCCCTCCCTCCCTCCCTCCCTCCCTCCCTCCCTCCTTTCTTTCACTTCTACTGCTTGAACTGTTTGAACCTTAGTATTTCGAGTTAGTTTTCACATTCCTGCCTCTCAAGACCATCTGTGAGCTTTCTGACGGGTGCCTACAGACTGATCTCACTGCTATGGGTTGAGACTCATCTCTCTTAGGGATGAGGGCAGCTCCACAGTCCTTTCCAAACTGGCAAATTTAAACATTTCTGCAAACTGGAAGTAAATCTTCCCTAGTGCTAGAAGAAACTGTTTTCCCATCTCCTAGATCATTCTTTGAAGTGATTGAACAGCTTTCCTTGCCATCTAGACAGTGCTTTCATTCTGTACGATTCGCAGCCTTCGGAATAGTGAGCAAGTTCAATGAGTCTCATTCAATATCCAACTCAATAAACATTAAGTTAGGATCTGAAAATAATAAAACAATGAAAATTCTAAATGCTTACTTTTTATAAACACAATTATTTTTATATGTAGGTGTTTCTAGAGAAGTTTCAAACAAAGGGGTTTGAACAAAATATCCCCCAAATTGGGAGGGTAGAGGCAAGAGGATTAGAAGTTCAAGGTCATCCTGGGTTATACAGGAGTTTGAAGTCTCTCTGATCTACATGAGACCTGTTTCTAAAAAATTGTCAACTGTCAGGAGGGGTTTGGAGGGAGGAAAAGGAGAAATGTAATTATCATCTCAACAATTCTCATTACCATCATCACCATAGTAAGAATAAAGAATACTTTAGAAGTATACCAGGATGTGGGGATACAGTTATTCTAAATGTCGAAACATATTGAAGACCTACATGCCATCAAGGAAGGAAGGCACCACAGTGTCCTGTGCATGGGAACTGAGATGCTTTTATTGGCTTAATTGTTTCCCTCTCAAAATTTATTTGAAGTCTGACACCCAGAACTTCACTGTGTACGTAAAGCAGTTAAGTTAAAGTCAGTCCACTCATGTGTGCTCTAGTCCAATCCACTGCATTCTTCTTCAAGAACAAGAGGACGCTGGAAAGACATCAAAGCCTAGGACCACTGGAGCACACAGCAAGAGGAAGCCATCTGCAAACCAGCATGCGGGCCCCAGGAGAAGTTACAACAGCTCGTATCTTGATCTTGAATCTCTTACTCAGAGCTATAAGGGAATACCTTGAGTTGTTTAAGCAACACAGTGTGTGATGTTTCCTGCAGTAGCCCTAGTACATGAACACACTCACTCTGTGTAGGAGAAATGGTAACGAACAGAGAACCTGACTCACCAAGGTCAGAACTGTGTCTTCTGGTGTCAGATGCGTGACTCTGAAAGGTGCAGTCTCCTGTTTTTTCCTGCTTCACATGGCTATCATCCACTTTCCAATCAGAAGAGAGTCAGTGGGTCTGGGAAGATGGCTCAGCAGAGAAGAGTGTATATTGCTCTTGTAAAGGATCTAAGTTCAGTACCCACCATCCAAATGGCAGCTTACAACTATCTGTAACTCCAGTTCATGGGCATGCGACACTGTCTTCTGAGCTCTGGTGAACATACCTACATGAGGACACTTATACATGCACATAAAAATGAAAATTTTAGAATAATTTTAATAACTTATACAATTGTATCATTTACCCGTTCCTCTCCTCTCTCAAACCCGATGTTCTCTTCCTCTAGTTCCTCTCATTACCCACCCAAAGTCCCTCTCAAATTCATGGCCTCTTCTTTGATTATTGTTTTTACACACATTTCCTAAGATTGTCTCTGTCCACTACAAAGAGAAACTTTATTGGTTGGGTGGAGGGTGAGAGCAACGTTTGTCTGCAAAGCAAGTGTAAGGGCAACCATGTAGAATGCAATAGGAATGATATTAGTCTAGTCAAGTAGTGGAAGGGGGACCTCTTCTAAGATTCACGACACCACTAGCCTTGGGTGGTTGGTAACTGGTGAGGTTTCAAGCCCCAGGCATGATTTCCCTACTATTGAGTGGACCTTAAGTTCAATTAGAGAGCTGTTGTTTACCTCCAAGATATAAATGCCACTATTGCACAATTAAGGATTTTTTTCCCCATTGTTGTGGATCAAAGGTATCATAGTAGGGTTGTTGATTGCTTCCCTCATTTGACAACTTGAATAGAAACTTTTGCTGTCATAAAAAGCTCATCTGATGAAAGTGAGGAAACTTCCAGCCAGATCTGGCTCAACTACTCCAAGTGCTGTGCCTGAAGTATATGCTCTCTTCAACAGGCAGGGGCCCAGAAAGTAAAGGCAGGCCACGAGGGCAGGGAGCCCCAGAGAGAGGAATAGGAGAAAAATATTTTTAAAAATAAGTCACATCTATGAAGTATTAAATGACAGGAACTGAAAAGTAGTTACTTTCCTTGCAAGGTGATTCACATGGCTCGCCAAAGAAAGATTTGTTGCCAAACCAGACTAGTAAATTTGATAAAGATATATTTTAATCAGTAAACATTTTTGGCATCCTCTGGATTATATTAATTAGGTGGATATATAGAATTTATGTACTGTTTTATCCTGGATAACTCTTTGACCAGCATTATAGAATGGGATTTATTTTAGATTTTTTATTTCCAAATCTTTAAGTACTTTCTTTTGCAGTTTCAATATTGAACTGTGAATGTCATACTTAGGTAAGTTTGTCAGCTTTGTGGAGTAAGTTGAGTAGTTAAAGGATAAATTGTGATTTGCTGTGGTCCTATAGTTACTAGACCAAGATACCTTACCCTACAATGTTAAATCTATTTAAACCTCTGATCACAAGGCCAAACATGATTTACGATGCTCTTTGAACTCTGAATGTATTTCTCATAATACATTACCTCCTTTCTCTTTATTTTTAGCATGTGCTCTTATCTTGCCATGTTCAGTTGGAATTACTGGGAGAAAATACATATACTAGTGCCCAGAATAGCTATGCCTTTAATAGGACATCAGTCTTATAAGTAAACTGAGAAAGTCATGACCGTGTGACACTCTGGCCATGTGATAATCGCCTCGATGTTTGTAAACATTCTAAATGCGCTAAATTGGAATAAAGCCCAATTTGGTTGCATTCAGTTATAAACCATGGATGACTGCTCTTTTCAGTCCAGCATCAAAAGCTGTAATTTCATCAGAGAAACAGGCCACCCCTACCACTGCCACAGGGTTTCAAAATCAGCATGGCTCTCTGGGCAGCACGTCGGATTTCTTCTGCAGTGTTAGGAGCATCGAGCATTTCCTCTCTGACTTGGAAAGGGCCAGCTGCTCTGATGTTTGAGGAAAATTCCCATATGTTTTGAATGGAGAAAAATGAAATGTAGCCAAACCAAAGGCTTTTGACTTCATCAAAGAGACAAAGCTTTTCCAAACTTTCCCAACCAGAAAGTTTATAATTAGACTATTAATTTCCTGGAGGGAACTCTGGTTCTTTGTATAACTTAAAGGACACTTTTTTGATCCATTCTCTCATAGGGTTTTGTTTTGAACTTGGAATTAATGGTCCAAGGAACCAAAAATAGCCCCCAATGGTTGTCTGAAAAGCTAATTTGAGAGCCACCAGGGCCTATTAAGTATGAATGAACAGTGCTCAAAACTCAGAGTCTTACAGCCATCAGAGAAATGTCCAAATGTACTTTATGCATGAGTAAGGACATGTCTGTACATGAGCTCACTGCTCAAAAGACACCTGTCTTACTAGAGCTAACAGTAGTTAATATAAAGTTTAAAAGAGAACAGAAAGCCTTCTATCCCAAGAACCCACCACTGGGCCCTAAATGGCCTGCAGCCTATGAAACAGCCTGGCTCAGAAGTCAACCATATTTTCTCGCATCTGTGGTGATAAATTTTCCATTAATCCATACAGTCTCTTGAGGTTCTGTGAAGCAAGAGAGGAGCTGGCTAGGCTTGGAAAATTTCCACGAACTTGTCTGAAAACTGGATCAATACAGGAAGGTTTGTTTTCCAGGACATTTTGTCTGGAGGTAACCTCCACATCTGGAAATATGTGTAAACTTGAACCTATGAATTATGTATGCTGCTTTAAGTTTGAAGGAAGGTTAACCTGAGCTAGTTGTTTGAGATAAAGAAGAAAACAGATAGATATTATGGGTTACTTCCTTGTGTTTATCAAGGCAGTAGAAACAAAGTCTTCTTCATTTGAAATTCTAAGGTTCACATGTGTTCTATAGGCTTCCATTTTTAATACATTTAGGATTTACTTACTTGTGTGTATGTGTCTGCATGTGTGTATGTGTACCACATGTGATATGGTACTCATGGAAGTCAGAAGAAGGTGTTGCATCCCCTGGAACTGGAGTTACAAATGATTGTGAGCTGCCATGTGGGTGCTGAGAACCGTACCTGAAACTTCTGCAAGAGCAGCAAGTGCCCTCAACTGCTGAGTTATTTCTCCAGTCCCTAGGCTGTCAATGTAATCCACCATATAAATAAACAAAGAAAAAAACCATATTATCATTCCATTTGATGCTGAAAAATCATTTGACAAAATCCAACACCCCTTCATGAAAAAGGTCTTGGAAAGATCAGGGGTACAAGGAACATATCTAAATATAATAAAAGCAATATACAGCAAACCGACAACCAACATCAAATTAAATGGAGAGAAACTCAAAGCGATTCCACTAAAATCAGGAACAAGACAAGGCTGTCCACTCTCTCCATATCTCTTTAACATAGTTCTTGAAGGTTTAACAATAGCAACAAGACAACAAAAGGAGATCAAGGGGATCAAATTGGAGAGGAAGAAGTCAAACTTTCATTATTTGCAGATGATATTATCATGTATATAAGTGACCCCAAAAACTCTACCAGGGAACTCCTAGAGCTGATAAATACCTTCAGTGATGTGACAGAATACAAGATCAACTCAAAAAAATCAGTAGTCCCTCTATACACAAATCATAATGAAGCTGAGAGGGAAATCAGAGAAATATCACCTTTACAATAGCCACAAATAACATAAAAATATCTTGGGGCAACACTAACCAAAGAAGTGAAAGACCAATTTGAAAAGAACTTTAAGTCTATGGAGAAAGAAATTGAAGAAGATACTAGAAAATGGAAACATCTCCCATGCTTTTGGATAGATAGGATCAACATAGTAAAAGTGGCAATTCTAGCAAAAGCAATTTATAGATTCAATGCAATCCCCATCAAAATCCCAACACAATTCTTCACAGACCTTGAAAGAACAATAATCAACTTTATATGGAAAAACACAAAACCTAGGATAGCCAAAACAATCCTGTATAATAAAGGAACATCCAGAGGCATCACCATCCTTGATGTCAAGCTCTATTACAGAGCCACAGTAATGAAAACAGCTTGATGTTGGCATAAAAACACAGAGGTTGATCAATGGAATCAAATCAAAGACCTGGATATTAATCCACACACCTATGAACACCTGATTTTTGATAAAGAAGCTAAAATTATACAATGGAAAAAAGAAAGCATCTTCAACAAATGGTGCTAGCATAACTGTATGTCAAAATGTAGATTTGTTTTTTATTTGTGTGTGTGTGCATTTATCTTTGTATATGTTTCTGTGTGAATGTGTATGACTGTGTGTGTGTCTGTATCTTTGTGTATATCTGTATTTTTGTACGTATGTGTTTCTATATCTATGTTTTTGTATGTATGTATGTGTATTTCTGTATGTTTTTTTGTTTGTATGTATGTGCATGTGTTTCTCTGTGTTGGTGTGTCACTCTGTATATGTGTATGTCTAGGTGTATGTGTGTGGGGTATATGCCACATATGTTCTGGTACCCACAGAAAGCAGAAGAGTGAGTCAGATCCCACGGAACTGGAGTTGCAGGGTCTTAGGATCCACACACCCAATATGCATGCTGGGATTGAAAACCTGGTCCTCTGCAAGAACAGCACACACTCTTAACTCCTGAGTCATCTCTCTGGTTCCAAGGTGGTACTATTTTGATGTAAAAGAGGGTTAGATCTTCAGTATACTGGTTTTATTTTCTGCATTTGTATACCTCTATTTTTTATCTCTTTTTCCCTTTCGTGGTAAGGGTATAGCACTTTATGGTGCCACAGGCCGTTCATATATGCAGTTATGCTATTTTCTTCTTCAGAGATGGGGAAACATCATAAGGAATGAAAAAATAAAGGCCATGCCACACTTGCACATGCTGAAGCATGGTTATAGAATCCCCACTGCCATCTTAGGTTTGGAGGACTTGGTGCTAGGTTTGTCTCCTGACTTCATTCATGTGAGGGTGACTCAGGGAATGGGCTCAACAGGAAAGCAGTCATGCTTCCCATAATCCACGGTCTCACCCTCAAGCTGAATCTCTGCCAAATCCAATTGTTTAAGACCCAGAAACCCGCTGTGTATAAACATGGCCCATAAAGTACTAGGCACTGTTCAGCATCGTGAGTGCTGCTCAAAGGATGTGCATCAGAATGACAGAGTGAATCCTGAGCTTTAGATCAAATCAGACCATGCTGTGTGGATGTGGAAGCTGCAGCTTGTGTTTCTTACCAGATATTTTCTCCTGAGAAGCAGCACATTCAGGCCTTTTAATTTAAAAAAAGGTAGCCGGGCATGATGGTGCATGTCTGCAATCCTAGCCCACAGGAGACAAGGAGGAGAATAAGGAATTTGAGGCCAACACAAAATATACACATATAAAGACATCCTTGTTTGCATGAAAGATGCTATCACAAAACAAATGAAAAATGACTTGGGCTGTAACTCAGTAGCAGAATGCTTGCCTAACTTGCAACTCCAGTCCCAGCTTTCATTCCAGCATGCAAAACAAACAAACAAATTTTGCTTATTTGATCATTGTTTCTGTGACACAATCAATTTAGTCTTGTAGACTATGTATACTTCCATGTTTGTATGGTGCACTTTTGTAGGTGTGTTGTGTCCATGTGCCTGTGTGTGCGCATGCATGCATGCGTGTGTGTGTGTGTTAGGAATGGTACATATGGCAAATGATGTAATGTGTGAAGCTGATGGTTTATCTCAGTCATAAAATTTCATATGGGTTTTTATACTTTGTAAGTCAAGATATCTTAATATTTTTAAATTGTTGATTTGGCTAGAGAGATTCTTCTGTGTTTAGGAGCATCCATTGCTCTTCCAGAGGACCCAAGTTCAATTCACAGCACCTACATGGAGGCTTACAGCCACCTGTAGCTCCAGTTCCAGGGGATCTGATGCCATTTTCTGGCTTTCATGGGCACTGCATGCATGCGGTGCATAGATATGGATGCAGACAAAGCACTTAGATACATAAGCCCTCCTTAGGCATGTCTGCTGCGCCAGTCATTATCTAAAGAGTCCTGACTATTAAACTAGCTAAAGATGCTCAAAACCACCATGACCACATTGAGATTGTACCTTATCTGCATCATGACCAGATAGGTTACTGCTCTGACACTTGGTCAGCTAAGGCCACTGTGACAGAAACACCATAGACAGGGAAGCATATATCTCATAGTCACGGATATTGAAAGTTCAGTAAAGATAGATGAGAGAGAGAGAGAGACAGAGAGAGAGAGAGAATAGACAGGCAGACAGTCAGACAGCCCATTAATCCACTCACACAGCACAGACCTTAGGGATACAGATGTGGCTCATGGTAGCATGCCAGCCTAGCATGTATGACAGTATGACACTAGATTCTGTTCCCAAGGCAGAATAAACCTGATGTAATGAAGTTTGCCTGTAATCTTGGCACTTGGAAGGGGAAAACAAGAGGATCAGAAGTTCAAGGTCACCTTCAGCTACATTGTTAGTTGGAGACCAGCCAAAGGTACATGAGATCTTGGTAAAAAAAAGAGAAAAATAGAAAGAGCAAAGTTTTCACAACCTAAAAACATCCCACCACGGTCCCATGCCATAACCTTTTCTTGCACGGAGATAAAGAGTCTGACCTGTGATTTTGGGGGACACATTCAAATGATAGCAGGCATCCCTACCATTGGAACGTCTTACTGTTGGAAAATGTATGTTTTCCTCTTACCTGATTCCAAACGCCCTCACCACCAAATACTCTAACAGATGGGACAAGAGCATCACCATACAGAATCTGGGAATACACAAACAGAACTCACAGTATGTTGGAGAAAAGACCTGGTCTCCTGGGCTAGAGACAGAGCACAGCTTATTATTTAATTTATTCTCTTGTTTATCAGCCTCACTGCCTATGACAGATCATCAGACTTCTCTGCCAGTCCCTGACCCTGGGTTCCCACCAGGTGACATGAACAGGATCAGATGATAGACACATATTACAGGGTTGACTGATCCAGTCGATGCTGAATTTGGGGAATCACGTGTTTGGGTGTAGTGAGAAGTAAACACTGTAGTCCTCTACCTTAGTGTGAAAAGTTGTCTTCCATGACTCTACAATCACCCTTGCAATCATTGTCTGGGGTGAGGAGCTATCTGTGCCTTTACTTGGAAAACGTTAAGAATGGCAAGAGGCTTGTGGGGAATTGCTGCTCAGAGTTTATTTCTTTATTTTCTATTTCTTAGCATCTGAAAAAAATTCTCCCTTTTCAATACAATTGCCGTCTTAGACTCATAACCAAAACCAATGCAGAGAAAAAAATGTCAACACTGGTGACTTCAGTAATCCTATTGCTCAATTGGATCAGTTTTTCATAGATGGCCTGATTGGCTGTGAAAAAAACTGGCCACTAAGATTGCCAAAAATAACAGATGTGAAAGCAGCCTGTGCAGAATGTCTTCCCTGTGGACCCAGTTTGAGGGTCAAAAAGTACAGGCTGACTCTGGGGAAGTTTACTTGGAAAGGCCAGGACCTGGAGCCCTTGGGGCTCAATTCCAGGGCAGCCAGTCCTGAGTGGGCATTTGGGGAGCTGCCCAGGTCACAGATGCAACTCTCGTCCTACTGATGACTCACTTCCTGGCCAGGGATGGCTAGGTCTGTTTCTGAGATCCATTTTCTATGCTCATTGTCCTCTCTGTATTCCCTGAGAAGTCTGTCCTGTGAATGTCACTGCCAAGATTCCACCGAAAGGCACCTGCAGGATCCTGAGTGAGGGCAGAGAAGCTGGAGAACTGTTCCTTATTCTCTCCAGGGCTCTGACTTCCCAGGTCAAGCGGCTAATATCATATAGTTCCTCTTCTCTGGCTCTGAGTGTGGCCATAGCCCAGGGCTTAAGTGATTGGAGTGTAATGGGTGGTAATGGCTGCCATTGTTGGGAATGCCAGAGTCTTCAAACTCCTCAGTGTTTCTCCTAGATCTCAGTCTCTCTCTATTTTTTTTAAATATCTCAAGTCTGAATATTTTGAGTTGTTTTCTATCTCTCTCTGGACTTGGATTTAAACTATTATAGTTATAAAAAGAAGACTGAATGCAAGTCTCGGAGGTCCTAAGATTATGCTAATCATTTAGTCATCTGTTTCTGTGAGTCATGTAAAACCCGGCAGCAATGCCATGAGGTGGAAGCCATTATTACTCCCTTAATGATAAAACCATAGCACAAGAACCTAGCCTTCCCAGCTAGCAGGAGTTTAGGCCCAAATGGGTGGCCTGTGGAGCCTTCACCCTCGAACTTCACTCTCAGGCACATCTCTGGGCTTCCGCTGCGCTATACACAGTGGCTCAAGTTCTGGAATCAGAGGCAGAGGTAGCCTCATGGGAGGGGAGACCACAAAGGGGAATAATCAGTGATATTCTTCAATCCCTCATGGTTTTAGTCTAAGGCTGTCCCCACCTATAGGTCAGATTGAATCCATAATTTTTGGTTAATACCCAGCTACCAGTGAGAAGGGCAATGGGGACCAAATCAGCAGTTTTTACATCCAGATCTGATGCTTTCGAGTTGAATGTCATTTATAGCTAGATATGTACATACATCTGAGAACAGAGAAATCATGGCAAACTTAGTACTTAGTGGGACTCGAACCTACTTAGAGTCTCAACATATCTTGAAAGACAGACACACATTAGTAAAATGAGTGGAATTGAATCCAGCAGAATAAATAGTCTGTACATCTGGTTGCTAAGCTGGCCCTCAGATGGCTGGCAAGGTTCACTTTCCTAAGCAATATTAAATGTGAAAACAAACAACATCATCACTGGAACTCCCCTACCCAGCTATTGATCCAAAGCAACAAAAATAGTTCATAACATACTGGGGATTAATTAATGACGGAAAGGAAAAACAGATATTAAACTCTGTTCTCATTGAAGCCGGGACCCAGAGGCTCTGAAGAAATAACCTAACCCTAACCCTGGAAGACAGTGAAAGACTCTGTAGAAGTATCTGTCTCCTAGCTCATTCCAGAAAAGTGGCTGGCTATTCTCATCACACATCAAGTGGCCAGAATAGAGACAGAAGTCAGTGATGGTGAGTGACAGGCGGGGAGGGGGCAGAAGAAGCGGTGGACCCCACAGCTGGTGACCACCACTGGGCTGCCGTGGAACTCTCGGCTCTGCATCTTCCCTTTCAGCACAGGGAAGGATCTGGTCATAGCAGCCTTCTTACCCAGCACTTTTTCATCAGCCCACTAAAACCCTGCCTCCAATCTTTCATGATTGTGACAGATACAATTTTTTTTGAGAAAAAAAATATTTAAGAAAGCTTGCTCAGAATTCCCTCCACTTGGGGATTATTGATAACCATGGACACCCTGGACATAAAATTTCCCTTAATGCAGTTCGTATTTTGAAATCTTTGTCTCTGTCTCAGAAACATTTCATGGGAATATCTCTCTGTATTCTGTCTCTCCGGAGCAGACTTGGGTGCATCATGTTGGGCAGCCTAAACAGAAGTAAATAGCATAGATAAATAAACCAGGGTGAGTGAGATACCTGGGTAACACTGGCTGCCAGAAACCTACGGCTCCCAGGCTCCTGAACCAGTGGGGAAAGGGTGGGGGGGAGACCTGTAGGGAAAGAGCCTGCAGGACAAAGATAGTGCTTATGCAAGCTGAGCCAGAGAATGGAGGGCACAAATGCCTGGCCTCCCCTCCTTCTCTGCTCCATGCAGAATGCTGCCCAAAGGGGAGAGCCGAAGGTGAGAACACTAGGTAATTTGCTTGCTATTCTGTCAGGTCAATATCCCACAGTGGGAAGGGTGCAGAGTAGATCTGAGGAGCAAAGAGAAGACAGATATCCAGCATGACACTGGATTTTCAACATGAAACTTACAAAATTAAAGACAAATAATATGCAAAATTTGTATTGATTTTTAAAAGACCAGCATAGAGATGTCACCTGTATACAAAGAATAGAAATGTTTTGCATTATCGTTGTTGAGTAAATACTACTAACCCTCCTACCCCAGCAGGCCCTGACTCAGGTCAATCTGGTTCCAAACTTTGCCTGTGCAAGCAGCAGCTAAATGAGTCTTTCGTTGTATTTCAGTTGAGTATGTTTAGCAAAAACAACAGAAAAAGCTGCTGTGCCCAGTCCACTACTGGCTGAAAACCATGCAGAAGTTACTTGATGAGGCTTGCAGAGAAAACAATGGTGCTAGAAGATAAACAGGCTTTGGGGCAAACTCCATCCCCTGTGGCAGTTATTTTCAGAAAAGAACAATTCATTCTGTGTAACTATGGCTTATGTTCAGAACTGTGAAACACATACCTTGTCATTCTGCAAGAGCATATTTCAGACTCAACCAAGGAATCTAGACTCAGAAGGACTGGCTTAGTGTCCTCAGACAACAGCACCCTCCCCTCATGGGAAGTTCATCAATTTCTGCAAGACGTGAATCCTTTATCTTCAAAGAGGCCGTGGCGATGTTGGTTAAAAGGCTACCATGTTTGCTGAGGCCCAGTTTCTGTTCTGCATTATGATAAGGTTTCTGTGTGCTTTTTCTTAGTCACCCTGGAATAAGGCTTGCAACACGATAGTCATTTTTCTAAACAACAATGGCCAAGTCACCAGCTTATGTCTTACACACGCGGGAAGGTCCTGGCACATATCCCGGTGATAAGTGCTTGGTAAGTCCTTGCTGTTGGGCTCACTTGCCAAGCTGTTATTGTTAATCCTGTTAGTCTGCACCCTGGGATTAACAGGAAGATGAACTGCCTCTGGGACTAAGCCAGCGTGGCCAGGTTGACGCACTTGTGTGATGGCCTCATAAGCATCTATTAAAATAAAATGTAATGGTAACTACTAAAAAATAAATGTAAAAGATAGGGGTGAGGTCACACGTCTACAATGCAAGCCCTTGGGAGGCCGAGGCAGGAAGATCCTGAGTTTGAAGCCAGGCTGGGCTGTACTGTGTTCTGAGACAGCTTGGTCTACAAAGTGGAATCTTGTCTCAAAAGAAAAGTGATTGTACAAACCCCAAAGATAATACTTTGTACTTATTTATAGTAATTTAATATAGAAGTGGATAAACATATACTTAGATGTATGTTTCCAATTTATTCTCAAGTTTTCTATACTTAAAAGTGAAATATCTCAGAATTATTCAAAGAAAAGTAGACATGTACTTAAAGCATTAACCTTGAAGAGGCAGATGTTGGAGGTCAGGGCATTTCTCGTTTTCCATTTCTCGGACATGGAAAGTTTATTAAGCTCTCATTATATTACATACACACACACACACACACACACACACACACACACACACACAATGTGGGATGGCCTTCTGTATATGTATGTGTTTCTTTTATTGGTTGATGAATAAAGCTGTTTTGGCCAATGGCTTAGCAGAGTAAAGCCAGGTAGGAAATCTGAACAGAGATAGAGATAGAGAGAGAGAGTAGACAGAGTTCCATACACAAAAACACATAGACACACACAAACACACACACACACACACACACACACACACACACACACACACACACGCACGCACTGTGGTTTTAGACTGAAAATGCTCCTGGGTCCTCTGGAGGCAAGGCCCTTTAAAGTAGAACACACCGTTCCGAAAGCTCTAGAATTGGTGAAGGTAACTGTAATAACAGAATATGAGAGAGTGTCTGGGCTATTAATGTGTTCTATATTTAGATAGGGTGTGGGTTACACACAAGACATGGTGCAAAATCAAAATGGCTTCTTATTACAGGGCTTTTGAGAGGGACTAGAGAAGACTCAGTGGGAGCTTGCTGCTCTTCCAGAGGATGTTTGGAGCTGTTTGTGCACCTACCCACATCAGGTGGTTCAGAACTACCTACTGACTCCAGTTTCAGGGAAGCTTATGCCCTCTTATGTTTTTCATGGTCATCACACACACACACACACACACACACACACACACACACACACACACACACACACACACACACAAGCTCACACACACAAGCTCACACACACAAAGAAATGAAGATTAATCCTAGAAAAGCACTTATGGATTTCCTGCGTGGCGGCGAGCAAACCCTTTCTCTGATTATTCTCTCCTGTGTCCAGCACAGATCACAAACCCATGACACTGGCCCTGGCCACCCAGAATGCATTCACCAAGTCATTGAGTGGTTACGTAAATAAATTATATCTCAACATAAAATTGAAAAAATCTCGGGAACAATAAATTGAGTATAGTCAGAGTGAGATTTGCCTGGATTCCCAAGGAAACTATCTGTGTAAATAATTAATTCACTATCAGACATTAATTGAATCACACTTAGAGGCGTGTGTGTGTATATGTGTGTGTGTGTATGTTCCATATATGGTTGTTACATTAAAATTTACAGGTAGAGGAATTTTCTGCTACCCTTTCAGCCTCTGGCTGTAGCCCTGCATCTTGGGGACAAATGTCATTTCTTACTCTGGTCATCTGAACAAGAGTTCTTGAGTCCTCCCTGTCATCTCAAAGTGCCACCTTGGGCCCTAGTTTCCTACTCAAAAATGTAAAAGTACAAATGCTTCTACTATATCACAAGATTTAGTGTGCATCGTAAGTAACACCGTTAGTCTAAAATTTGTTGAAATCCAAACCTTGCGTTGTGGCGAAGCCAGCCTGTTTCTGCTTCCAAGGCTCATCACTAGCAATGCTCTTGAACTGGCTTTCTACAAGGCATGGAAATCAAAGCGATACAGCTAAAAGAATACATAGCAATTCTCTACTCAAGTGAATTCCGTAGTCGGTTGAGGGGAATGCAGTGTCCAGGTGGACTTTGTGGGACCTGAGGCCATATTAGTGTCCATGGATAATGAAGGAGGAAGGCTATGGCCCAGAGGGGAGACGCAGCCCCACCTGCATCCTTCAAGGATGCAATTCTATCTCTGAGAGTGCAGTACATCGCACTTTGATTTTTAAATTGCTGTTCAAAGTGGATAATTAAAGTTTTCTCTAATTTAGGAGTTCTGCTGGTTTATGACTTCCTGAGAAGCAAACCAATTATCAAGGAAAAGGTTATTTTACTTTTTCCAATTCAGCAACTAACTGTGCTTTATAATATCTTGCCTGTAGCTTATATAACTGAAGTTATTCACCATTTCTCAGCCACCTAAAAGACAACAGACTTCTTGTGCTTATTTTAATACATATATATCTGTATTAAATATGTATATGATAAAATAAATCTGAATATTTTAATACATATATATGGATTTTACACTCTTTTTATGAATACCTTTTTGTTGTCTTCATTTTCTATAATATCTGGTCTTCAATAAGATAGTCAGACATTACTGAATTTGAACTACAAGATCAGCAAATGTTGAGAGATGTATTAATCTTCTATCATGAATACTGTTTGTAACGGTCATCCATTTATCTTTTTTAGTTTCAATATAGATTACATTGTATATTATATTTATATAATATATTAAATATATATCTTTCAAGAAGGTTAATTTTAGTCTTCAGAGATGAAAATAAACTGTTTATGTAATTACACATGTGACCACATAGGTTTTCTGTAAAAAGAGAAAAAGAAGATTCTAGAAATCGGCATCCTGCTTGTTTTTATTTGTAGTACTTACTTTCTTAGCCACACTAGATTCTCAAAAAGTTAGGCGGTGTCTCAGCCCTGTTTCCCTCCATGGTGCTGTTCTGTCTCTGTAGTGTCTGGCTGCAGTGGGTTCAATACAGCCACATGAAAGGAAGGACGAAGTCTGGAATTAATACTGCACAAGAACTGAGAAATTAAATTCATTCTGAGGTTCACAAGGTAAATGTGTTTCATGATTAATCAATGGTAATTTTCCTTAAACTTTTTGAAATCAGCAAAGCTGATTGAGATAATTGACTACTTTTACCCGTTAAATACAGTAGAAAGAGAAGTCTAATTCTTGCTCAATTCACTGTAAATGCTGCCGCCTTTTATTCTCAGGAGAGTTTTGAGTGAAACAGATGAGGAGGTATTAGTGAGTGTATAAAGGGTAGTGTGGCTCTCTGCCTTTCTTTCAGTGTGACAAATGTCATCTACTGGATGGGACATCCCATCGATACTGTCTTCATTAATGTCTGTTCTCGTGACCAAGAGAGAAATCTCTCTGTGGTTACTATTTACTTGTTTTGTTTTTAAATCAGAACTAGGTCTATTGTTTTCTATTAAGGGCTGTTTAAATTAAAGCGGTGTCCCGTTGTCATGCAATCTGGAGACCTCACCACTTTGTGACAAAGTTCTGTGATAGCTAAACCACAATTCGCCTGCCTGAAACCTCTCATCATGGACTAAACACTCAGGCCAGGAAAGAGTTAACATTCTCTATTGCTGCTGCTGCTTCTACTACTCGAACCTATGATGGATGATGTCTGCACACATAGGCCTGTAGTTCGTCGTATAAGGACTTAAACACCAGCAGCTCAATCCAACCCAGAGCCTAGGTGGAGGAGAGATTCCGTTATTATCTAGGTACCTGGAACCATATCTCCCTGCAGAACCTCAAACTCTGCCAATAGCTCTCAATAGTTCCATTGTTTCCCTTATAGTTCAGTTTCTACACACACACACACACACACACACACACACACACACACACACACACACACACGCTGGCTCTGCTTGAATTTCACTTCTCTTTGTCCTCTTTTTTCTGGTATCTTTGGTTCACTGATTATCTCTTAATTCTGTAGGTGTCGCTCAATTAGCCATAGATCAGAAAATATGTAAGAAAATATTGCCTCTGTGATGAACATATATTGACTGTTTTTTGATCATATGAATCACAGAATGACAAGCTTTTAGGTGGTATTGACTCGGGTTTAGTTGTTCTAAGGAGTTTACAGCTGTTTTCAGCTATATAGGGGGATATGAGTAAATTTGAGCATCTGTAGAGTTTTGTATTCAAGGAGACCTAGATCACTGCATAAATCATACCCAAGTGGTCTTCAGTCTCTGTATAGACAAAATAGCTAAGAGACAGAGCGTGTTTTTCAAAGGTATCACACAACTCTCACTTCCAGGCATAGCAATGTACTGCTTATCTGGGATGGAACTCAGATGTGGTGAGCGAGTGTGCTGATTCTTAAAGGCTCTGAGTGGGCAGGGATAACCCAGGATTTTCCTCCCATGAGTCAGAGAGGAAAATCAGCGGTGGGATGGATCCCCAAACACACCCTCGGGTGAATAAGTCACTTTTACTCCAAGGCAGTGTTGTCAACCTCTAGTTATGAAACAATGAGCCCGAAATGGAGGAATGGCTCTGTGGTTAAGAGTGTCTGCTGCTCTCACGGAGGGCCCAGGTTCAGATCCCAGGTTCTATGTCTAGTGGCTGACAGCTGCCTGTAACTCCAGCTCCAGGGAACCTGGAGTCTCGTCTGACATCCAGGGACTCCCACATGCGTGTGCACATACACGCATAGGTAAAAATAAAATCTAACTTAAAAAATATACCCAAGTTAATTTCTTGCAAAGATTGAAGCAGGCATCACAGGATTCTTAGAGAGTGAGGTCTGTGAAGAGCATGGAATTCTCTGCCCAGAGCCTTTCTGGGTTTGGTTGACCCTGTTTTATTAAGCCGTCTGCTCTCTAAACACTGTGGTTTACTTACATACTCATCTATTTCTTGAGATCTCATCTGAGTATTTATGTATGTATACATCTATGTATTTCTTACTATATAGAAGAGTCTGGGCAATGACATACCAGGAAGCTCTTTTTAAAATTCTCTATTACGTTGGATGTGGCTGTAGCTAAGGATCCCAATTTACCTTGGCTTCTCCACTGTGGAAACATAGGCATCTGTTGCCGAGAGAAGATAGGATACAGGAAAGCAGGTGTCCATCTTCCGGAAGCATTAATATCCGCTAGACTACTCTCCTGGGGTTTGGAGCTGCACCAAATCAAATCTGGATTCAGATGTGTTGTGTGCCGATTCGCAAGGCCAGTGACACGTGAGACAGAACCATAGAATGAAACAACATTGGGGCTGCAAAGGATCTTCTACATCAGTGGCTTTCCAATTGTGCCAGCTACAGTTTACAAAAAGAAACTCAGTATCCTAAAGAGTCATGTATGTCTGCTTCTGAGAAATAAGGCAACATACATATGCAAAACTAATAATACTATGCCAGGTACTTTCAGAAACACACTCTTAAGATCCACTGGATTGCCGACTCACTCCGTTTAATTTGTTTTTTCACATCTGGTTATGAGCAGAAAAAGAAAGTCATATTTTACCTTACTCCCATCAGCCTTTCATTCTGAAGAGAAATTATACAGCCCAAGTAATTAAGTGTGTTTCACAACCTGTCAGCTGCTTGGCGCTAGAGCCCGGGTCTTCTGGTTTTGCCCGCCATGTCCTCTTCAATACAGTCTGTAATCGGTAGCCTAAGGCATTAATTAGTTGCTAATGTTTCTGTTGGATAATATACATGTTGGCTACTTCGGGACTGTGACCATAATCACATAAGACTTTTGAGTATAATTGGGCATCAAGATACATGCTTAGATGATGATACATGCAAAAATGTGGGTTGCTACTCTTAGCATGCAGAAAACAGGCAGGAAGAGTTTGCTTTGGCACATGGTTTTAGAGGTCTCAGTTCATGACCGGCAGGAAAGAAACACGATAGAAGAACATGGCAAAGGAAAGCTATTCATCCCTCATTTCAATGGGGATGTGGAGGGGACATTTTAGGGAGAAGATAAGTCTCCAAAGTCATGCCCCAGTGACCTGCTTCCTCCAGCTGAAGGTCACTTCCTAGTAGTTCATTCATCAAAATCATCACAGAGTGATCTGACCAGTGAAGACTGTACCCTCACAATCCAATTACTTCACAATATTCTTACCAAATAGGAACCAAGCTTTCAATATACAAGGTTTTGGGGACATCCTGTATCCAAGTTTTCACCTATGTTTTCCTGGAGCACTTCATGCAATGCTTTGTGTGTAGTGTATGTTTACTAAATATGTGTTAACTTAATGAGTGGACAGATAGTTGAATAGATGTCCAATAAGTTAAGGAAGGAATAAGAATGGAGACACCAAGAAGAAAACTTCCTTTTCTTAAAAAAATGTAGAAAAGTATTGTTGGAAATAATATTCTTCATTTAAACCAAAGCAACAATCTGTATATGTCCCAAGTGATTGAAAAAAAGTAGCAACCATTGGGGAAAAATGCTGACATGGATTCTTTAGTACTCAAGCAGTCAACTCTGAAAGGCAATGGGAAAGAGAAGGGTGGAATTCCGGCAAAAGAATTCCCTGCAGAACCATTAGAATGCAGTGGAGCAGAGGAGAAAGGCTAAATATTTTAAAAATAAATGCTGATTATAGAAGAAATACAATGCACATATATCTATTTTACTTGCTTGTTTTTGTTTTGGTTGGCCTGAGTTTACCTCATTAGTCTCTCAGATCTTGCCACCTACAACTAAAGAGTATTCAAACCTAGACATCAACACCTGCTATTTTCTTAGATTTATTTATTTATTTTTCTATCCTGACACTAGTTTCAGAGATTCTATTCTAAATTACAGGTTTTCTGTTAGGAATGACGCCCTTCATCTACAGAAGGAGGAAGTATGTAGTCTGAAGTGCGAATGCCGGCTTATGGGTTTGTGCTTTAGTGGTGAAACCCTGCACATGGACACAGAACATTTCTGGAGGCCCCAGTTCCTACTCTGAGTGAGGACATTCTCCATTGCCTGTGCCAGCTTCCTGTGTTTCTTAAGATTTGCAGTGTGTGAAAGCAACTTATGCCTTTGTATGAGAACAACTCCAGTTATTCTGCCTGACAAGGATAAGTTAACGATGACTTGTTTAATGAAACAGCTCTGGGAGACAAAATACAAACAGGAAAACAAGGAGTGCAATAGAAAGAGAACTTTTGAGTATTTCAGTTTTGCTAGACTTCTTGAGCCTCCTTATTCCCCAGGGAAAGGTGAGTGTGCTATCCCCCCATTCCCACAGCCCCACAACACAGGACAATCAGATGCGATAGGGAGTAGAGTCAAAGCAGGAACTCAGTTTATTATTGTGAGAGTCTGATTATAAAGGTTAAGCAACATCCTATGATGTAAGGGTACCTCCAGCCAATGAGAGGCAGCCACACCCTCCCCCTGGCTGTAGGGGTGTCTACCTAGTTTCTGATGTCTCATCCTCACACAAACTTGAGCTAGGCTTTTTTCTGTCCTATAGGCCTCGAGGTACAAGCCCTGAGATAATTTTGGTCCAACACAGTTTTATTTTATTTTTCATGAATATTCCAATACATTAATTTTCTTTCTCTCATCTCTTCTTTTTTGTTTCTTTCTATATTTTTTTTTCAGAGACAGAGTTTCTCTGTGTATAGCTCTGGCTGTCCTGGAACTCACTTTATTAACCAGGCTGTCCTTGAACTCACAGAGATCTGTCTGTCTCTGCCTCCCAAGTGTTGTGCATCTTCTGTATCTGTGATTCCTGACCACCCTTCCCCCAATCAATGGCAAAGTCATGTTTCGGTATTTCCCTTTCAGAATTCAATTTCCAGCAACATTCATAAATTCTCCAATCATTTCAATAATAGATTGAACTAAAAAAGTGTGATGTTGGGGTTACCTCCACTTCACCTAACATATTGTGATGGCCCTGAGCTTGTTTCGGGAATTTCCTTTATACCTTCGGTTGGCAACCAGATGATATATAAATGTCTAGTTGGCATATATGATTAGTTTTATTAGCTTAATAAAATCTCTTAATAAAAGTCAAAGGAATAATTTTATATTACAGTTCAGTCAACTAAAAGACAAAGATTTGAGACATGCTCCTTTGATGAGTTATGCAGCCCATTAGGAAAGCTGAATGTGCTAGCTAGAAGGCACACAGCTGTGTTTGTAGAAACCATATATTCAAAGTTCCTAGAAACCTGGCAGCAAGGCTGGGCACTCTATGCTAATCCTCAATGCTCTCAGCAGCTCTTACCAATTACTGACAAGCTGTTCTGCTTCTCACGCGCTGTGCCATGGCACTATACATGCTCAGCCTTGGTGTGGCCTCCCAGTAGACTAGGTGTCTCTACAGCCCCACCCCACTGACTTCAGATTTGATGCTGCGACATGGCTTGACTGAGAAAATGCTCACAGATGTTCCACTTGCAGATTCCAAACGCCATTTGCATGGCTGGGCATTTTCATTTCTCCGTCTGTCTTCCTGATGGGAAGAAAGTTCAGGGAAGCTGCTGGTCACACGATAAGAGGCGCAGAAAACAAACCAGAGCCTGGGGTTGGCCCACAGCCCAGTGCAGACCCACACTGGCCAGCCTGTAGGCTAAAAGGAATATCTGTGGTAGGGAGCCACTGAGATGGGGTTATGTGTTAGGTAGCATTACCATAAGGGAGGGTTAGCTAACAGGCAATGTTTGCTTTTCTGAATTCAGGTTTACGTGAGACTTCTAAAGTACCCAGTTCTTTGAACAGTAGATACATCTAAGGAGATGGTAAAGTTACCTTTGCCTCATTTCAATAAACGTCAGACTGATTTTTGTTGGCTTGCAGTAAGACTTTTTTGTTGTTTGTTTGTTTTTGTGTGAAAGCATCCCCATATTGAATTGTAGAGAAAAAGGAGGAAAGCTTGTTTGAAATGTTCTCTCTCTCTCTCTCTCTCTCTCTCTCTCTCTCTCTCTCTCTCTCACACACACACACACACACACACACACACACACACACACACACACACACACTGGCACACTCAGTCTCCATGGAAAACCTGGCACAGATTTGGAAGACAGTGGAGTTCTGTTGATTTTAATAGTAGTATGGATGTAGAAATTGAATAGACTCTTGTCTCTTCCTGGGTTATGAAAAGAGCAGTTTGGGCTAGGGGTAGCTGTATTAGAAGTGCTCACTTTGCACCTGTTGGATTGAGTTTAGTTCTCAGGACACAAAGTCAGGTGTGCTGTTGAGCATCTGTAATCCCAGCACTAGATGGAGAAGAGGGGCTGAGGCAGGACAACCCTTGGGGCTCGCTGACAAGCCAGTCTAGCTGGACCCGTGAGTTCCGGGTTTCGTGAGAGACCCTGTCTCAAAAAACTAGAAATGCAAAGTGTCCGAGGACCCTGGCATTTCCCTCTGCCCTCTGCACACATGTGCTTGTACACATTCACACGCACAGTCAAACGCACATGCGTGCACACACACATATATCACATACATATGCACAACATACATTTTAAAATCGATTTGCAAATTTTTTCTTTTTTTTAAATTTATTTATTTATTAAAGATTTCTGCCTCCTCCCGTGGCGATTTGCAGATTTTAAGGCAGCTCCTCACCTATTACCACGTGTGTGCAATGTTTGTTTCTCTCCAGCACACATTGCTATGTTCCTTTTAGTCATAAGCGAAACCCTCCTACCTTGCTTGGTTCAGCTCCATGTGGAATAGTCAGGTACAAAATGTAAGCAATATGTTAACTATTTCCCAGCTCTGCCAGCAGGTGGGACTATAGAGTCAGTCAAGCTGTGCAAAGGTTAATGAGACCTCACTACCCAAGCATGAGTAAACTATGTATGTTTGGGGTAGTGTGTGTGTGGGGGGAGAGCACAAGGGACTGCTTCCTGGGCACCAATGTACTTAATGAGAACTTTTGTCCTCCCTAGTATTTCAAATCCTCTCTTTTCTGGGAACCAGGCTCTTCTCTTTCTACAGATAAATGTGTTGCCCCCTGGATGTTTAGCATCCCAAGCAGAAACCTTTTCATCCAACTCAAAGTCATCCTGCGATGGCATCTGAGGTTCCCTAGGTGTCACAAAGTGGGTGTCACACGTTTGGTCATTGTCCCCTGGAGCACTGTTGCCCTTTGCCACTCCAGGGTGTCCAGTAGGTCAAGGATTCCTGCTCTTTTGCACCCATCAAAATCGCTAGCTCCTCCCAATGGATGTGCGTTTGAAGTTACTTCTTGAACTCTAGCTGAAATCCCCGTATGCATCAGTTGGCTTGGCCGCCCTAGCAAATCCATAGTGGGTGCTTTGGGGCCTAAGGACAGAAGTTAACGTGGAAATGTGGTTCAGTTTCTTCTCCTTGTCTTCCAGCTGTCACTGTTTCTGTGCCTTCACATAGTTTGTCCCCATTTTAGCTGAACTCCTTCCCCGGGGAGCACTTTCTACAAAGACAGTCACATTCTGACATAGAGGGCGTGTACCATTCCGTAGACAACACCACAGTTTTCTAACAGAAATGTTTGCTTTTCAGTTGTTTTGAATAAAACTTATTTGGAAGCATCTTACTTGATTTTCAAGTACTTGTCTTGGTTTTATTAGTTTTGTTTATCAATTTTGCTTTACAGTCATTTTGGAATGAATGAAACACAAGAGAGGCAACTGGCTCATAGAGCTTCTCAAATCATGGGTAGCATTTAATGGCCGATTAATTTGATGGCTATGGTTAGAAGTGTCAATACAAAGAATATGAACACCGTGTGGGTTTGTGTTGCAGCGCGGAAGGGCAGCATTGCTGGGTGACAGACACAACTGAAAAGAGGAGGAGCTTAGCTGTTTATTGTTTTTTTTTACCATCAATCACCGGTCACCACCCAGTATTTGTAACTAACCGCAAATAACTGTCACAGTCTAGTAGTTTTTACTAGCTTGAATTCCTTGAGGAGGGGCTCTCTCTCTGTCTTCATATTCTTAGCCTATGAAACCATGTTTATTTTAATAACATTGTCAATAAGTACCTAGTTGACTCAAACTGCAATGTCAGGTTCAGGAAAATAAAAGATAAGTAAGACCCTTACTCTCAAACACTTCTGCCTAACCAGGCAGTAATTATTGATCCTGTTCAAGACTGGACAATGAGCAGTATATGTGATTGCTGGTAGAGAGATGAAGACTGGGACAGTGTAAACAGCACACAAATAAGTTACATAGCGCCATCCAAAGCCACAGTTCTTAGAGTTTTATGTCCAAATCCCTTACTGACCCATATAGCGAGCTTGGTTGTGTTGCTTATATGTTCTACATAAAGCAGCCACTTGTTGTATACAACAAAAAATAATATGGTTTATTTTCAGTAAAAACATTGCAATTTTTTTAGCTACTGTTATATGATCACTAAAAGGTTCATATGGCTCCTTTGTAGCAAACAGTTGGCGTTCCTGTGGCAGGGCAAAGGGTCCTTGATTAGCATGCTTCCCCCTGTGTGGCTCTTCGCAGTTGTGTTTGGTGGAACTGATGGCATTGGTATTACTAACATCATGCTTCATTCACCTGAGCTGTAGTGTGTTATAAATTTATTATTTCTGTATAGCATCTCTTTTATTCATACAGCTATCAACTTTCCAGATATTACAATGCTTCCTGCTAAGAATTTGATTATAGAAACTCAAAAAGAGAAAAGAATATATTTTAATATTACTATACACATACTATCTAAATAAGAAAGATATACATTCAATATTTGGACATTTTAGGAATATTTGCTCGGTGAAAAATAGCATTTTTAAAGTCACGGTTGAGAAAACTTTGGCTCCGCTCATCCTCCAGGCAGGAGGGACCTGAGCATCTGTGGTTGTTGCGTCAGGATCGCTCACATCCACGTTGGTCCATGCTGGAAGCACTGACAAGACCCGCCACACTGGGCATTCCCCTCATTCCTCTCACTCCCCACTCTTCTCTTTGTAATATTTAGCATTAACAGAATTTTTCTTAATGGAGAGGTCCGAAGCTAAGTTTATCTCAACAATTAGCCAAAGTGTACAAAAATCAAGAGATAAACTGAGGTAAGAAAAGGGATCTGAAGGTCTTCCTATAGTTCATCCTCTTGAGAAGTAAGCGGCTTCCGTCCCATGGCCTTTGAATGGCACTAATTCAGTCCATTCTGTTCACGACACAAGGAGATGGCCTTCATTCTTGGAAAATGATTTTCCCTCTGCATCTTCATTTGAGTGGTTTGGATTAAGGATTTGCAATGCGGGCCTTTAACCTAGCTAGGCATTTCAGTCCTACTGCAGTCATTAAATTGTGATGGAAAATTCAGGAGCTGGGATAGATGAATCTGCAGAAAATCCCAGCCTCATTAATTTTATGGAAGTCAGTATGTCTATGTTAATATTCCAGGTGGTTTAAGTGTTGTTAAAAAAACACAGCATTTATTACAAATTGAAAACTGGAACTAAAAATGGAGATTATCGACCTCAAGAAGAGTAGGAATAAACCAGGGACTTTAGAGTAGAGAAATCGTCCTCCTAGTACACAGTTTCCTTTAAACTTGGGCCGTTGTTTCGTCCTTAAAAAGAAAAGCGAAAGCCAGGAGTGGTAGCGCATGCCTGCAGTACCTGGCTCAGGAGGATTGGGAGTTCAAAGCCAACCTGGCTACAAAGCAACAATAAAACAAGAAGAGAAGAAGGAGAGGAGGAGGAGGAGAAGAAGAAAGAGGTGGAGGAGGATGGTGACAACCATGATGATGATGAAGATGACAACCAAACGTGGGGGATTAGAAGAGCCTGTGAGCATTTCTCCTATGTGTAACCTACTGCGGCTCATTCAGTCTGTTTGATGCACCGTAGGCTGCGTGCTATAAAGGTTCCTTTTTTTTTTTTTACCACTTTGGTGGGTTTTTAACTAAGAAACATTGCAGTCTTGGTTTTATGTGTATTTTATTCACTAGTGCCTTCTTTTTGTCCTTGATCTTGGCCTCCCACCTCCCTCTCCACACGTCTGTCCTTCAGTGCCCATTTCTACCTACACGGCCCTGACAATAGGTTTAGGTTTATAGAGCAGGCTGGAAATTTCCCAGGAAATCAATTATCGGTGTCTTCATAGATGTCAGCATATTTCTGCCTTGAAAGGGGAGGGCGGGAGGTTAATTACCCTGTATTTCACCGGCACAAACTCCTAAATAAAATGTCTGACAACATTGGCCAGAACTGAATTGCTTTCTTGGGTAACACTGCTTGCTGTAGCAAGTCAAGATGTCCATCACCTCAGAAGCAGGAAAAAAAAAAAAGCAACGTTTTCTTTTGCAGCTGCGTAAACATTTGTAACTTGAATTATTTGCATAACCAGTGTTGCTTTCCTTCATTCAAACATCAGACATTGAGGGCTCTGAGCATAGAAACAAAAGTGAGTTCCTGTGGACAAGGAAGGATTCCACATCGTTTCTTTCCTCTGAGAGCCACCATCGAAGGAGCTGTCACAGAGCGGGAGAAGAAGTCACGGATGTCACTACCAGGTGGGGCTGAAAATGCCAGGTCATCCATAGGTTCCCTGCTGAGATTATTTGGGGCTTATGTGGCTCCGTGGGATTTCAATGAATAAACAGAGGAAATAAGAAAGGAAATCTCAAGAAAAGGAGAACTCTTCTGGTGACTGTTTACTTCCGTTCTTACTGTTTGATTCCTTCCCATATTAAACCTCAGGCGCCTGTGTTCTTACTTCCCCTATCGCTGTACGGAGCTCCTGGGAGGAACACGTGAATGACAGGAGACTTACCTTGGTCCACAGTTTCAAGTAGTTCAACCCACGTTTGTTGGGCCCCTTGTTCCTGTGCAGGTCATGATGGTGGGAGGGTGTGTCAAAGGACATTCTTCACAGCAAACAGGAAGCAAAGGGATCAGGGACAAGCATAACCTTCAAAGCATGCCCCTAGTAACTCACTTTTTCTGTGTATGCTAAATGTTTTAAAACATCTTCCAGTCACCCAAAAGACACCCTCTCTGGACACCAGTCATCATGCAAGCCAATGGGAAGAATTTCATATCCAAACTGTAACGTCATGAAAGACAGTATACAGAATTGGCATTGTGATGAACTACATAGACACAGTATTTCTCATGAAGTCAAAGTAATGAAAGCAAAGACAAATTCCCAAATCAAAGCCTAAATAGTTAGCATCAAGGTCCATAAAACCCCTACATTCTGACTGGGAAACAAGGAGGAGCTTTTGTCTAGTATCTGGGATGTCTGTGCCCTGTGTTCACCGGGACATCTGCAGAAGTGAGAACAGGCTTGGGGGCATGGACACTGCTCATGTTGAATGTACCAGCAATGGTTGAGCAGGAACTCCGGAGGGAAGGTGTGTGTATCAGTGAGAACCATGGTGTGTCCATTTCTTCTCGCTGCTGTGGGAACCTTCCACTGACTTCCCTGCTGCCTGAGGACAACACAAACTCGCTGTCACACAGCTGTGTCTTTCCTAGTTGGAAATCGGGGCTCAGTGCTAAAGGTGCCCCTGACGGCTAACTTCCTTCTGATGGCTAGAGGAGTGTGTGCCTGCTTGACCTTCCCAGCTTCCATTGTTGGCTCCTGACCCTTCACCTTCCTCGTTAGAAGAGTTCTGTAAGTGTTCCGGTCCTCCTTTCCCCCGTCATGCCTTCCTCTTCCACCCTGGGGAACCTTGAAATCATCTCAGCAGCGCCTTATTTAATGTTAGCTGCTGAGCAATCTAAGCCTATCCTCAGTGACAATTCTTTGTTGTGTAAAGAAACGATCACAGGATCCAGATATCAGGAGACAGACATCTCTCTGTCAGTTTTCCCTGGGAATAATGTTGCTAAGAAACTAAACCCTGAAAGATGAGAGAAACCAGTGGTGTGTGTTTGTACAGCCTGCATGCATGCTAATCAATCAATGTCTGTATGTCCCTGTGTGCATTTATCTGTATGCATGTATGTATGCCTCCATGTATGTTCATAGGCATGCATGCATGTCTCTGTATGTTGACATGCATGCATTTATGCAGAAGCTACTAGAGAAGAAGTAGTTACAGTGGAAGAGAAGAGAAATAGTTTTGCCTTTTTAGGCTCCAGGAGAATCTGCACTGTGCTCCACGTCCACTTGGAAATGATTGGGTTAAGCAGAACAGCCTGGCTTGTGTTTTAAGGCCACTTTCTGAGAGAAGCTGTAACAAATGGAATATTGTTATTATGACTTTTGAGACGGGGTCTTTCCACATCCACATAGCACTGGCTATCTTGGAGTTCACTGTGTAGAACAGGCTGGTCTCAAGCTCACAGAGATTTTTTTTTTTTAACTGTAGGGAGCTTGCACAGGTTGGCTTGCAGGGAAGGAAGATGCCAGCATGCCAGGGGATTGAGGAGCTATGGAATATGTTCAGGTTTGTCTGAGGCTCCTTCCTCTCAGCTGTAGCTCTGCTTAGACCTGGTGAAGAGCTGGTGGGAGGATGGGAGGAACCTGAGTAGTGGTTGGGTGTTTCCTCTGGGAACACATTCTTCAAGCAGGCATTTCCCAGGTCTCCAGGCAAGCTCAGGAGGGTGACAGCAGGACCCAGATCCAAACCTGACCTGATGTCTAGATTAGAAAGAAGACCCCTTAGGCACTGGGTTACAAGGGTGAAGATTTCAGGTCTGAGGTACAGACAATGTAGATCATGGAGAGGCAACCAGCCTGGAGAAGAGCATTAACTTTGGCGTCTGTTTGTCCAGGGACTGGGGACATTTATGACCCCAGCATGTTTACACGGTGCCACTCTGCTGTGTTGACTGGGGACATTTAAGTGGGGGTATGAAGCTAGAAAACTCTATTTTCAGAGCTATTTTTTAACATGGTAAGGAGGAAGCAAGTTTGATTTCATTAACCCTGGCCATGTGGAGAAGGGAAAGATGCACATGCTACCGCTTCCTGATTTAGAGGGTCATCTGGGGAACAGGAATCTGCGTCTTATGTGTGTTCTGAGTTGCCTTGAGCAACTTCAGGACCAGGCGACAGCTCAGTCAATACTGGGCCTGGACAGCTTCTGAATTTGTTTAATAAATTCCAGGCATCCTCTTCTTCATTAGTATGCCTAGGTTGCAGCCATTCATGAGCCAGTGAGCAAGCATGCGCGGTACTTTGTGCTGCAGTGTGACCAACAAGGGAGCGAGCAATGCATGGTGGTCTGTGCTGCAGTGTCGTGAGCAAGGGAGTAAGCATGCATGCTGCTCTGTGCTGCAGGGAGATACTAAAGGGCTACTGGCGAGACTGGGGAGGAAGTAATGCTGCCAATAGCACATTATTAAGACATCCAAACCCATTTGCCACACCAGGAATGGCCTTAACAGGTGACTTGGCAGAGCCTCAGTTGCACACAGATGTTCATTTGGATGCTGATTAAAATTGATAAGCCATGTGCCTCTTGCTTGGTTATTAACTTTGATACATCATTTGTTAAATATCTTCTGAGGACATTGGTTAATAACAGATCAAAACTGTTAGAAAGAACATATTGCCTTAGAAGGACTGTGTTGCTTTGTGTGGGTCAAAAGGAGGTCACTCAACCTGTAATCCCTGCTACTGAGGAAGCTGAGGCAGCAGGCTCACTGGAACCCAAGAGCACTAGGAAAATCTGGGTAACTTCGGTGATCATGAGTTACAGAAGCGGTGATGAGAGGAGGGAGGGACAGAGCCAGCCAGGCAGTCAGGCAGGAAGAAAGGCTACATCAAAGAAAACTATAAAAACTGAAAAGGTACCACAGTATACAGACATCTTCACTGCCCCTCATCCTCCTGTCCAGGGTCTCCAGTCACTTGACGGTTTCTAAGGAAGATCAGATAGAGATGGAGAAAGGCCAGGCTGACTTAGAGAACAAACCACTGTACCGCAAAAGGAGTTAGGAGGGAAGAGCTTTGGGAGAAATTGCTGAGAACACAGTGGAGAACCACTGGGGCCAGCTAGGCCTGTGGGGATTAGGAAGTAAGCAGCATGAAGAACTGTCAATAGAAGCATGGGGATCTCCCCTCTCGCTCTCTTCTTCCTCTTCTTCCTCTCATCTCCCCTTTTCCTCTTCTCCTCCCTCTCTTTGACACATTTTACCTTCTCTCAATATTTTTTCCATAATTCTTATTTTAAAATAAGTGGGAAGTGACAATTTCACCAATACTTAGAGACAAAATGGAAGGAGAAAATTCACTTTGGCTGAAAAACAACCAGCTGCATCGGGATTTTCCAAGGCAAAACGTAGACCAATCCAAGGTCGGTGCTGACTTCCATAGAGACGTTTCCAAGAGAGCAGAAGGCTAAAAACAATCACTTGAGGTTGTATTCCCACTGGGAATTTTAACTCAGCAACCTTCCAAGTGCTACCCACTCTTTAAATACAGCTCCAAGGCATCTGATTATTTCCCTCCTTAGATAACAAACACACTAGTTTGGAGCACATTACAAGGGAACATTAATAATATACGATGGCAAAATGCCACCATGAGGTCTTGCAGGGTCTTCAGAAAAAGATTCTGGACTCTTAATGGAAAATTTAGGAGGGATTTCTAAACTAGAGATTGATAGATTTAAAACTTTGAAGATGATGCTTTCCTGGTGGACAGGAAGGAAAAGGTTTGGTGCAGATCTCCTAAACTGGGGAAGGATATGGGTTGCTGAGGAGTGGAGCAGAGGGATGAAGTAGGGGCTGAGTGCTGGAAGTGGGAATAGGCAGGGGGAGGCTGAGGCAAGGGGCCTCAGTAATGTGAGAATTTTCAGTCCTAGATGAAACATTTGAACAGCGAATGAGTGAGCTGATTTTGAAGTTAAAATGATCTTTCTGAGGGCGAAAAGAATAAACTGGAAGGGCTTAGCTAGTGTGAATGAGTTTCCTGTTGCTGCCATTATAAATTATCACAACAGTCACTAGTTAAAAACCCTCAGATCTACCACTTCATAGTCCTGAAGAACAGAAGTTCCAAACTCGGAGCTGTGGAAACGACCCATTTTCTGGAACCCCAAGGGAGGATGGCTCCAGGCCTTGTCTCGTTGTTAGAGCCCTGTGCCTTCTCTGTCCCCTCTATACCTCACAGTCCTGGTTCATGGCTCATATTCTATATCCAAAGGCATCAGGGCATTCATAGCTCTCATCCTCTCTCCACTTCTAACCCTCAGACCTTGGCTTTGTGATCCTTTGACCTAACCGAATAAGGAAGACAGAATCCCCAGTCTAAACCCTTAGTTTAGCTAAGTGCATCTTCAAAGTCCCCTTTGCCTGGCCTGGTACCAGTCATGGGTTCTGGAGAGTAGTGTGTGTGACAATCGAGGTGAGCATTATTCTGTGTGCTGCAGAATGAGAGGAGAAAGTGGAACAAGCAAATTGTTTGGAGATTGTTTCCTCGTCTAGATTCCACAGGAGGAAGATTTAAAATGAAATCAAACCCATTCGATCTCACTGTAAGATGTTTATGCAATAAATAAAGAAATGAAACACACGGCACCAACGTTCTGGTGTAAAATGCTAATAGCAGCTTTATTTACTGTGGATCCAAACTGAAACCAATCAAAATGTCAACCAACAAGGGAATGCATAAACTAACGGTAGTTCTTTCTCAGAATGGATCAATCCCTGTTCAGCCATAGGAAGGAACAAATTACTAATACTAGCTGGGCATGAGCCTCAAATAATGTTTTCCGAAATGAAAGAAATCATACAAGGGGAATTAAGGATGTGCAGCTTCTTTTGTTTGAAGTTCTAGTACAGGCAAGGCTAACCATGGTGGACTGTGGTGATCCCAAAGAGCATTCAACTGCGACTGTGTGGGGAACCTCACGCCTCAATAGACTGGAAATGATACAGGGATTTGCGTCTGTCCAAACAAACTAAATGTCCACTCCGTGCCTGTGCTTTATTGATTCTAAATTGTGAATTATGTACATCAATTAAATAAGATCTATTGGGAAAAAAGCATCAGCAATGGGGATGAAAAGGAGGGAAAAAAGTCACAGTGATCCCCAGAATCTAAAATTGACAGTAACTGTGAGTCCTCAGAGGCCAGAAGGAGAAAGAGATAAAGAGATGTGCAAGGAAATATATTTTCAAATTGTTTTAAGAAAATATCCCCATGTACACAAGCATATCCATGCTTAGACACACACACACACACACACACACACACACACCCTCAGTAAAGCAAAGCCAAAGCCAACCAGGATGATGGTTTGTGGCTATAATCCAAGTACTTGGAAGGCTGAGGCAGGAGGATAATTCAAGATATACAAATACTATAAAGTAAAAATAAACCACTACAATTTACAATTTGGGGTACAGATTTTAGCATGGGGTGATGGTTTACGAATTATTGAAAAAGTGGCATTGTTTTCCACTTTTAAGAACTGACTCTTTACTCTGTGTCATTTGATTCCAAGAGCCGTTAGCTGTGCCTTATTAAGCTCGGATGGGAGCAATGACTGAATTTGTGTTTCTGATGGGAAAAGTAGAGCTGATAAGATTCATGCTTATTTGTTCAATAGAACAAATATGCATAATTAACACTAACTCTGCTGTGTTTCAGGACTGGTCTAAGAGGCAAATAAATTAGGTAATTAGTGGGCTTATCTGGAGCACAAACAGATGCTGTCTCTCCAACTTCGAAGGTCTTTTGCCTGCTGTGAATGTCTGCATGGCCATCAATGCAGTCAAATGAATTTGAAAAATAGTTGCATTCAGCTAAACCACAAATTATTTTGAAAAGCTGCTCTTATACTGGTGCCATCATTTGGAACATGAATAGAGCCTTTCAGGGAATCAGAATCATTATTTCTGTAGTGTATTTAAGTGAACAGACGCTGTAGGAGCCTCCACCATGATCGCTTTACTGACTGCTCTTTCCAGACTCCGGCTTGTCCTCCTCCTCCTCTGCCAGCATATCAGCTGGGCTCTTTCCAGCCCTAATGCCTGTTAGGGTGATGTTCAATTTCACCCGTCTCTAGTGCTTCTGTGTAACCCAGACTCTCCCACCAATCATCAGGCTGTTAAATCACATGTGATCTACAGGTGTGAGACACTCTGCCTTGACTGCCTACGAGCCCACCCTTCTCTCTAGATATCAGGGTGGATGGAAATGGCTCCCACTTTTGATTATATAATTTATGATTTTCCCCCACCTTCTCATACCTTCTTGGAGAGACCAAGCCATGTTCTTTGTTACCACACACTGTGTTAAATAACAGCTTCCAGCCTGCTTCTTGCCTTGAGTCATTCGTCTTTACAAAGCAACACTATGGTCCAGTTGAGTGCAGTGGGGTGGGGGGTGGGGTGAAGAGATCTGGTTTGTGCAAGAGAGCAACAGCCACCTGTCTGATACCAGAGGTGAAGCAACCACTGGTAAGAAACTCGTGTATCCGGATGGCATGAGGATGCCTATGTGCAACTGACTCATTTATCCGGATGGCGTAAGGCTGCCTATGTTCTTATGCAGCTGTGTTAATACACAGACACATACTATGTCAAAACTGTACCAGGAAAAGCTCCTGCCTTCAGCTAGGCTCTGGGGACCCTTGTGTTGGCATTCTGTGCCACCCTAGTGTGGACTGTAGTGTGCGGTCAGAGAGAGGGTATAGGCAGCTGTGGTAAGAGGCTCCCTGGCAGCCAACAGCTACACTATCAAGTGGAATCAGGATTAGCTTGGTGCATTGCAAGCAAGGACATGAACATAAGTGAATGTTTTGCTCTTCAATAAATCCTGACATTGGGGAAAGAGACAAATATATCTCTCTGTTCTAGCATAATATAATGGAGATAGTCCTCCAAATTTTTTCTCTGGAAAAGTTAAAGTTAGATATTATTATTTTAGTTCCCCCCTTTCTTTAGTTCCTCTTTTTCTGACCTTGAGGTGTTGACTTCTTAGTTGATGGATGACGGTGTGTTTAGTCATCAGCGTTGCCACCCACTCTATTTGTGAACTATGGCAGTTACTACATCACCTAATGAAGATTTATGTGGGTCTGTGCCCACAGGCAACTTAAAGCAAAGGGTGTAATTTTTAAATAAATTCATAAGCATGAAGACTGTTTTCAAGCCAGGCTAATAGAAAACATCCCAGCTGTTGTAGGCCATGAGCCACTATTCAAAGAGAAGACCTCACATCAACCCCATGATTCTGACAAATTTTAAACCGAGACTCAAATTTCTGCACTGTGTGGAACGTGCAAGGTGAGCTGCGGTCTTCGGCAGCCCAACACAGGAAAGCTTCCTTGTCTAAAAGCTCTGCAGTTTTCACGAAGATCCGATATTTGTGATAAGATAACCATGGCTCTAATCATGCTTAAGATCCCCACAACAGGAGGGATATCATGCCCTGACTTGAAAACCTAGCTAACTACTCTGTGCTAGTGAGCTCATGGTTATTGGAGGAGAATCTACAACCACTAATTCACTGAACCAGCATTATCCCTAACAATAATTCCAGAATTCAGATCTTTCTTGCCTCTGATGGCTCTGCAATGGTCAAAGACTTCACTGCTGTGACTGCCACAGGCTGTCTAATTTACCTCCTTCCTCCAAGGCAGTGTGACTAATTTCTTTGAAATATTAATGGTTCATTGTAAATGTCACTCCTGCCCCTTGAAACTTGCCAGAGCTTTCCCATTCACATAAAACACAATCCTAAATCCTTATTAGGCCTGCAGTCCTCTGGCCGTGTGAGCTGCATGCACTATCAGAAGGCCCTCTTTAATCTCCGCGTTTCTCCTTTTCTTCACTCCGCTGTAGGGAACACCTCTGGCCTCCTCTTTATTCCTCTGAACTCTTCCTTTAAATACCATGCTGCAGTGGTTTCTAAATGAGCAGCCTCTTCCTGTACTGGATCAGACGTCTTAGAATCCAAATGGGTCCTTATCGGACTCTTCTCGGCGGGACTCTGAAGCATTACCACGTTTTGAGTAACACACTTTTGTTGTGTTGTGCTTTTATCAAACTTGGAGGTAAAAACCTGTGACTCAATGTAGGCCTGGGCACCCATCTTCAATAAGCCAATCTAAAAAGCCAAATTATTACCAGAAAGTGTAAAAAGATTTATTCAGTGTGGTTGCATTGGGAAGAGAAATAAATTGATCTATGAACCCCTAAGTCTGTTTTGTCTCACTTTGGGAGTCCTGGAGTTTAAATAAAGGGCCATGGGGTGCACTCCCAAGCAGTCTCCCCTACTCCCACCCCATCCAGGTGCTCCCAACCCACCATCCACTCACTGTTGTCTGGGCTTCAGTCTCTCCTACAAGGAAGTCTGATAAGTTGTTAGAACTGTATGAAATCTCTCAGGAAGACAAATTATCCCTTGGCCAGTACTTTTTTCTTTTCCTGAGATTAATTTCCTGGGGAAATTCTCACTTCTTCGGCGGCTACTGCCTCTGTGGTCTGGTAGTCAGACTGTGAGATAGTTTCGAGCAGCCTGGCTTCTGCCACGCCTGTGGCCGTACCCTCAGCGCGGACCCAGACGCCAGTCATCCCTCGCCCCACTTTTCCCACAGCCCTTTCATATTTCTCTCCCCATAAAAACTGTTATTAGAGTCACCTCACTTCCAGGCAACCTAGTTTTAAGAGGAGAGTTACAGCAATATACCCTAAATGCCATATATTTCTTATGGCTCAGAATCAAACCTTCTGGAGGAACTGGAGCACCCCAGGTTCCCTCTAGATCAGGAGAAATCTTGAGAGGTCAGAGGTTGCAAGTCCACGCCCTTCTATTCCTCTCCCTTGCCTTGAGGGCATGGGGAATATGTACTCATATCCTCCAGGGTTCTGTTTTCTAACTCCATATCACACAAAACAAAACTCTGTTCATAGGTGAAGGTGGAATGTTGGTTGTATAGATCCAGCCTTTCTACTATCCTACCTACAAGGGGAAACGATTTTGAGAGAAACAGGCAAAATTCAAAGCAGTGTTGCTCATTTCGATCTAAGTGGTTGTGAGATATCAGAGAACGACAATGACTGAATTTAGCAAACTAGCGGAGAAAGAGAGGCCGCTCTGTACCTTCTCTGATTAGACCAGTCTCCTAAAGGCCACTCCAGTTCCCCACATAGGACCACACAGAAGTCTTCCCAGTCTCTTTGGATTGAGATCTCAAAGGACTACATGATGTAGGGAAGATGGTTTGGCTATCAGTCCAAGGCAAAGCGACGCACGAACCGACCAAAGCCTGCTTTGGAAGTGCCTGTTATAGCTGCATCGTTGATAAAACGAGAGGCAGCTCAGGAAAATGCCGGGCTGTGGTTTTCTGCATTTGTAAAAACTTTCTCTACTTATCCATCATGGAAGTGAAGTGATTCCATTACATCACTCATGAAGAACTTATTGTGTAATTGTTAATATTTACTTTCTAGGACCGTCAGAATTCACAACCTCAGCGGGGTTAGGCCAGCACTGTTTATTATAACAGATAGAGACGCCTCTCTCAGCAGTCACAATCTGATGACAGCAAAGATTTAACTATGTTGCAGCATTAAATCAAGAGAGGGAGAGTTAAATGTGCACAGAATCATTAATATTGAAGTCAGGATTTTTGACACCCTGAAGAAGAATTTTCCAAGTAAATTAATTTGACTCTAGAATAGAAGATCTAGAAGAGAAAAAGTCATAGCTGCATTAATTCCTTCTTAGAAAGGATTCCTTGAAGAGGAGTTCCTGAAACTTACTAAGGCTTTTCCCCTCTTTCCTAAGTATGATTGTTTAATTCATGGAGTGACATGGTGGAGTAACGGCTACAAGCCACAAAGTTGTTCAGTTTTTATTCTGTTTCTGACCACTTGTTTTTCCCTCGCTCTAATTTTGCCATCAGTGAAATTGCAATATTAACAGTACCTATGCAGATACTGTGCTACACATGTCTTCGACAGGATGCCCCTAGACGGTGGTTTACTAAGTGTCTTACTCCCATGGCTGCATCGTTCTGCCGGGGGGGGGGGGGACTGTAAGAGAATCTGCCACAGGCTAAGGTCTGGTGGTCCTGTTGGTTTGAGCTTCTGATGAAGGGGCAAACTTGCAGGGGGCAGGTATCTGTGTTGTAAGGAGTGGCATATCTGAACCTAGAGAGGATGGGGTGAGGTTGTAAATACAGTGCTAAGCTAATGCAAGACTAGTGCTATTCAAAGTGTGTAGAGTTTTACTATCAGAAACTCTCCCTTCCTTCCTTAATAACTGTGGGGTTTTTTTGTAAACTACTTAAACTTTTTGATCCTTACTTCTATGCTCCATTAAATGAGAAAAAGCCCAGCTGTGTACATTAAAGAGATGCGAAGAGGATTAAGCGAGATGACGAATAGAAGCACTCAGTCTGATCTGGTGTCCGGTCCCAACTTTTCCCCTTGGGCACTTGGCCAAGTTACCTAAACTTGTGCAGCCCAGGGTTCTAATGCACTAAACTGGATGGGCTGTGCCTGCTTGTTATGACACGGGGAAATAATGTATGTAAAAAGCCTAAATCAAACACGAGAATGTAAACACTTCCTGGATGGGGGTGGTTAGTGCATTTTTATAATTTAAAACATGTTCCACAAGAATGCTAGGGGCCAAATCTATTCTTAACTCTGTGTAATTATAAAGAAAAATTAAATGTAAAATTGGGACATTTTTGAACATATGGCAAAAATCAAAGTCTAAATTCTACCCTCTATTTTGTATATAAATTGTCATAACAAGGCTTTTAAAAGATGTCTAAACATTAGAAACAGTTTATACACAATGCCCACTTTTCTTAAACCCAACACATGGAAAGGTTGTAATAATTTGTTGTTGGGATGTGTCTCAACTTGTGGTAGGCTTGTATCCCCACCAGCCGGATAAAAGTACACTCTTTTAAGTCAAAACGCATTTCATAATTTAACCTGCAGAACATCAAACGTGGTGGCTTAGAAACACCACTCCGCCCGGAGAATCCTTTGTCAACCTTGTGATTACAAGACTCCTAAGAGTTGCAGCTGGCTTCCCCTGCCTAGCACTATAAGAAAAAACACATTACCAGCTTGAGAAAAAAGTCAAAATCCAAGCTTTTATTGACTGTGTACAACTTTCATGCCATTTGTCAAGTTAAAAAAAAAATCTCTTAAGTTAGTCACTATAAGCAGAGAGCAGTCTGTATTTGATTACAGATACGCATGCATCCGTCTCTAAACTGAAAACAAAATATAAGCTGCAGGGCAGACCCAGCTGGTTGGAGAGAAGCAGTTGTCCCTTAGATCCCCTTTGTTTTCCTTCTTAGTCTTTCAGCTGCCCGGTCAGAACTCACATTCAATGGCTCTCCTGGTGGCCTCACTCAGCCAGGTGCTGGTGACGATCCTTGAAATGTGTGAGTGTGCTCCTTTCTTCTTGTTTCATTTTTGAGATTATAAAATAATTACAGCATTTATTCCCTTCCCATCCTCCAAGCCCCCTCACATAGCTCCCCCTCTCCTTCAAATGTATGGTCTCTTCTTCACTAATTGTTATCACGTGCATACATGGATAGCCATGTATATTTCTGTTATCACGTGCATACATGGATAGCCATGTGTATTTCTAAATATGCATGTGTCGGTGCAGTGTTGTTTTTGTGTTTGTTTCCAGGACTGACCACTTAGCACTAGACAACCAGCCGGGGCGCTCTAACGTGGAGCCCACCTCTCCGGGGGCGCTCTAACATGGAGCCCACCTCTCCGGGGCGCTCTAACGTGGAGCCCACCTCTCCGGGGCGCTCTAACGTGGAGCCCACCTCTCCTGCTCGCAGTTTTCCTCACTTGCTTGTAGTTCTTTGTGCAGGGTTGAGGCTTCGTGGGCTTTTCCCCATGCAGTTCGTCGTGTTCCAGATCTGGAACTTGTGTGTTACGACAACACTGTTTACTACTGAATTACTGACAAGATAGCTAAGAAGTGGAGCTGCTCCACAGACGCTGAGCATGGAAGAGGCCTCAGTGTCTCCGTCACTTAAGCAGTAGCATCTGGAAGCTTTCTGTTATGCAACTCTAAGTTTATACTAATATCACTGGAAGTCAAAATACAGGATGCAAATTTGGCAGTTTATCCCTTTCCTTTCTCTGAGAGGCATGGCTTCCATTAAAGACACGTTTACAATGGAGAGGAAATAAGATAAAGCATTTAATAACAGTTAAACTTGCAGTAAGTAACAGGTAGAATCATTGTACTAATCACCTTACTGAACAACTTGTGTTTTCTTCACATGACGATGAAGAGCTAAAACATACTGTTAATAATAAATGGTGATTTCAGAACTATATGGCTTTTCCATTATAGAAAAATGATATTTTTGTCATCTGTATGAGGTATCATTTAATCAGCAATATTTTGATGATACTGGCTTTGCCTTGATTGTAGAAGATATACAGGAAGTTGCTAAAAGGCAAACATTTTTGCTTTTATTACTTATCATTCTTTAACAATTTCGTAGGCGTAGCACTGACTTTGGGGCACGCCAAAGTCACTTATTCTCATCATTGTGATCAGCTGTGAATCTCTGTATTAAGTAGCTGCCAGAAGAGGCAGAGGATTAATTCTCAGAGAAGCACTGCTCTGAGTGTGTAAACGGGAGTGCTGAGCAGGCCGTTTGGCGTGACTCTCTCTTCTGCTTTAGTGATCTCCAGCCTTCTTCGACTTGAATGTCCTTTGTTTTTGTTTATGACCCACTGAGTGTAATTGGGGTTTCTTACATAAACCTTAGATTTTGGAACCTGGGGTAACCAGCCATTGAAATGCCCACTACCGGCAACCAGTAACTAACTGTCCACAGAATCTCCGTGAGAGTTGGTAAAATTACGGGGCACGAGGATGGATCACAAGACACACAGCAGAACCCACTCGAAGTCTCTATTAAGAGAGGAGGACAAGCGGGGAGGGTGCGCAGGCCTGTTTCAAACGGTGTGGAGGAAGAGGGTGAGTGACCGTCCAGCTCATGTACACAGAGACTTACACAGCTGCGTCACGCATAGATCAGGTGACCATACTGTACGTGGGTCACGTAGGGCTTGAGGACCCTGGGTGGCTATATGTAAGTTGCCTGAACGCTTGATGGTGCATGCTCGGCCATGGAACTGAAATTGCCAGCACCTGGGGTGGCTAAGCATTCTGCCAGAATGCTACTGGCAAATTTAGGCGGTGGAAATAATGGCAGGCGGAGCCTCATGAAGCCCTCTACCTGTGTAATAAAATAGTGACAGGCACAGTCATTTACATCTCTTACGCAGGTGACCACAGCCTCTGTGAGTTAATGAGTCCAGAAGGCATTGAACTTCTCCTTACTCCAGCTTCTAGGTCTTTCTGCTTCCTCTTCTTTGAGGTCCCCAGAGCTTTGCGAAGAATGATGGAGATGACTCCTTTAGGGCTGAACACTCCACATTGCTTATTCTCATCCCTTGATTAGCTGGAGGTCTCTGTATCAATGCTGTCCATTGCAAAAAGAACCCTCCGTGATAAATGGAATTTTCAGGAAAATACCAATGTTCTCTCTCATATGCAGATCCTACCTTCAGATTCTTAGACTAGCGTGGCTAAACTGGAGTGTCCACAAAGGGCAAGAATCTAGGGTCATGTGACTTACAATGGCGCTGGTTGTACAGAAGAAGGCCTGGGGTGCGATGGGATTGATGATCCCTAGGGATTTGTTAAATAAAGGTACTGTCTGTATGGTAGGAAAGGGATGAGGGGAGAGAGTAGAACACAATGCTAATGAAAGGAAGGAACTCTGAGGGCAGACAGGGTTAAACGGGGGGCAGGGGTTAGAGCAGAGGTTCTCAACCTTTCTAATGCTGTGACCCTATAATACAGTTCTTCATGTTGTGGTGACCCCCAACCATTAAATTATTTTCATTGCTACTTCATTACTGTAATTTTGCTACTGTTATGAATCCTAATGTAAATATCTGTGCTTTCCAGTAGTCTTTGGCAACCCCAGTCAAACGGTCCTTCAACCCCCCAAAGGAGTCAAAAGGTTCAGAACCACTGGACTAGGGGATAAGAGAGAGGAGGGGGAGGATTGGTCAAATCTGAGGAACTATGAAAAAGCCCTCTGGGGATCTACTTTCATAAATCTACAAATAAATAAATTTAAGAAGTGGATGGGTAGTGCTTCTTGTAAAAAGAAGTCAAAGGTTTCTAACCAAAATTTTTTTGGGTCTTTGAGACTGGGTTTCACATGGGGACTGAGGCTATTCTAGGATCTCTATGTAGCTGAGACTGGCCTTAAACTCACGACAATTTCCCCACCACAAACTCTTAAGTGTTATGATCGTTGAGTGTGTATCTACTTCCTTAAGTATTTTACAGATTTGAACTTTCTCTTCTAAAAGATCATGGCTGAGATAGCACTTGACGAGAAGTATTTGATCATAAATATTTTGAGAAACAGTAATTGAGTAAATATGAAGCCATTGGTAGTGACAGCTGTTTGTTTTGTGAGCTTCAAATAGAAAATAAATCGTATATTGTACTCTAAAAATGTCTTAATCTCACTTTCTCTATCTACTCACAAAAAAAAATATTGACTGAAAACTGTTGCATGCTTTTAGAGACCAGTTGGAGAAAAAATACAGAACAAGACAGAAAACTGCAGAGTCTGTCATAAACTCATGATCTCAGATGAGCAGATCACAGTCTAATTAACAGCCAGTGTTGCTTCCCTGTCCAGGTCAGCTGGTAAGTCTTTGAGGGTGATGGAGATCGCTGAAGCAGTGATGTCCACATCCACAAGGGAAAGAAAGCATTGGATAGTCATTTCTGTCCCAGATGCACCGATGTTTATCTACAACTCACCCCACTCTCTAGGGACCCATGACACAGACACCCCCTTTGATCACCACAACATTAAAGTCAACTGTAGCATGACAGACCCTACCTCTAGAGAGCCAGGCACATAAGCCATAGGATCCTTGATTCTGGGGATCATAAACCTAAGCATGATGTTTGGATTGTGGTGGATTCTAATGAAATGTCATGGAGGATTTTACATAATGAGAATATTGACTCTGAACTGTGTTTGATTATAGTTGATCACCTACCTATATGATCCTATAGTTCTGGAGGGTCTGAAATAGGGTCCAAGGGCTTCACCACACCGCCAAAGAGTCCACAACACGAGTTGAAGAAGCACCGGTCTTGAGCTCCAGAGTCTAAGGGGGTTATCTGGGGCTCAGCAGTCCCTTCAGCCAGGTTGAGAGCAGCACTGGATTCCCACCTACGGGCGGGTGGGCAGCCTTGTTAGAATCAAACAGATGCCCTCCCTCACCAACTGCTGGGATCAAGGGGCGTGTCAAACACTCCATCCCTCTCACCTGCCATAGCTGGGAGAGCATCCTCAACTCCACGGTAGACCTAAAAGCAAGATCACTTTGAATTTTTCACTAGTGAACTCAAAATGACCAGGGAAAGCCTCTCCATAAGTTAATTTTAAAAAATTATAAAGAAAAGTTTGCTTCAGAAGAAAATGTCAGCTAATTAATTGTTGATTCTCTGGGAAGGACAAAATCTCCGTCCGCTACTGAACATTCCTCATCATTGCCTTGCTGTCTTCTGAGGACTCAATGCTGTTCTCCTCAGTTGTGTTGATGGGAACATATTTTTAGGCAAATAAACTGAAGGGTCATGTTTTCATATTCTTGGAGAACAGCCAGACTTCACTTAGCCTTTGTCTGTGAAGCTGTTTGTCAGGTCTAAACTCAAGTTTGAAAGAGTACCTTCAGTTATACAGCCTGAAATGGTTTAGCCAAAATTTGTTCAAGGCAGAACTGCATATGTAAACACACACACACACACACACATGCACACACACACACACACACACACACACACACTCCCTCCTTCTCCTTTCCTCTCTCTCTCTCTCTCTCTCTCTCTCTCTCTCTCTCTCTCTCTCTCTCTCTCTCTCTCTCTCTCTCTCTGTAAAACGATGAGTTTACTGTCATAGTTTTCTCTTTTAAACCAGTGACAATTTAGAACTTTTAAGCCTGGCTCGAAATGACTCTGGAACTTAGCAGCTGGAGAGACTTAGCCATTTTTTTTTAATCTCGTATTCTTCAACTAGGGACATATTAGAAACATCTGGACGCTCTCAGACATGGCTATCCAGATTCTTTTCCCTGAAAGGCTTAGGGTAAACAGATTGGTATGGGCTCTAGGCTGTCATGTTAAAGAGGTTCCTGGACAATCAAAAGGACAATGTGAGTGGATAGAATCTGGAGAGTTTCACATTCTATCAGAGAAGGGAAGAGTATTCAGATTCTTTGTCTGCTGGGAGAACCAGCAAGATAATATATGTGACATTGAAAACACTTTAAAGACAGGAAATCATAGCAAAAGATGTGTGTCCCTTGGTTAGAAATGACAAGACCAGCTTCTGCATGCTAACGAGGAGGCATTTCAAAATGAAGGGCAAAGGCTCATTTCTAATCATCATTATTGTTTTGTTTCTTCATGTTTTTTTTAATCAAAAGCTAACATTTGTTTTTTTCTCACAAGGTAAGTGATGCAAATATTTTTGCCATATTGCTAATACAAAAGATTCATTTTTCTCTGTTTATACTTGAAGAAACTGCATAATGGTTTACCTTGATTATGATATGTGAAGTTTTTATCGTCCTGTAAATATTTTTATAATGCATATCTTGGGCTTGTTAATGAACTATTTGATAATTTCACCATTGTGTTCTGCCCTTGCTGTTTGCTTTTATTAATCATTAGGCAAGAAGAGCATACAGCCTATGTAGGCTACAGGGTATGTAGGCTATGTAGCCTATGTAGGCTACAGGGTATGTGGTTATTTCAGAGCGTCTTGACTTTGAGTTCCTAGAGGCAGAGCTTGAGATTGGGACTGAGGTGGTGAGTTTTCTGGAGTGTTCTGTGAGAAAACGAGAACTGAAGTCAGCCTGGGTGTGAGACAAAACTGAGCAGGGGTTGGAACCCTGGAGAATTCAGTTTCATCTGGATCCACTGGGCACTCGCAGCAACAATGGGTCCCAGCTTTCCCAGCTTGAGGCAAGCAGCTGGGCTTTGGACCCTCTGATACTCTGATAGCAACGGTGCAGTAGAAGGCAAATCCCTGGAAAAGGCAGCCAGTGTGAGCCAGCGGGTGAGGATTCATAGCAATGGCAGAAGGGGTGTCCTGGCTCTCCCTCCCATTGCTTGGAAGCATTACCAACAGCCTTTGGTTCGGAAGCAGTTTCCTCTAGTCCAAATTATTTTCTTGCCTTTTGCCATTTCACGTGAATTGTTTCATTTCGAATAATATGAAAATAGCTACTGATTGGGTGGCACTAGGGTTCCTCTCTTAGCTATCAAGGAAAATAGGAGCGGTATTTACTGAGTACCTGCTCATAGACTCAGTTGTCACTCAGATGGCAGAGTGATGACACATAATTATCATCCATCAACATCTCCTTGTGCACTTGGAAGGATGGAGAGTAGAGAATCAAGAGAAATCTGGTAGTCTGAGAACAAAACATATCCACGGCGGGCATTTGCAGAAGAGGAATGGTTCAAAGGAGATAATATTATAAATACTTGGAGGAGATGCACAAATGCCAACTCTTTTATGCACGGCCCTGTGAAAAATAAAGGCTAATCAGGAAATCTAAGTTAAACACTTGAATAAATACACGCTTTAGAAAATAAAATGTAGACAAAGAACTCTAAATATAAGGAATCCATTCCCAATATTCCTAAAGTCAAACCTCCTCAGGAGGTGAGGGGATGCTAAGAAAGAAAAGATGAGATTTAGGGATTAGGAATAGATTTAACAAGATGCCCAGCCCCATGTCAAAATAATGCTGATACCACACAGGCAACAACTTGTTTTTCACTGAAAAATGGTCTGATGTTACCCTGGGATGTTTATATTGAAAGATGATTGACTTAATACAATATCCTATTAAATACCAATTGTATCAATACCCAGTGGACCCGTTTCTGCTAATCAGAGGTGCAGCTCCCTTGACCTGATAACCACAGTGGAAAACATTGGTTCATTTTCTTAGAATCTTCCCAGGCAGAATGCCCGTCAGATTTCATCAACCTTGCAACACATTCTTCTGGCATGGCACCAGATTTCATTAAATCGCACTGGAACATTCTCCAGGGTCACGGGAAGCAGTCTGCAGGTGTGAGTCAGGGTCTGCACACTCCTCTGGACTGCAGAGTCTGATAAATTCCTGTCAGCTGCTGCCGCATCAGAGGCCAGCAGAGAGTCCACCTTTTTACAGATTCACGTCTCTTTATCAACAAAGACAGCGGGCTGCCTCTGGGAATCCTGGGACTTTTTAATTTTAATCCTAGAATCACAGTTCCTGGAACATCATACACTGCAGCAATCCTCGTTTCCAGGATCCTGCAGCTGTCCGAAAGCCTCAGTACTCTGCTATGACCCCCTTGACCTTTGCCCTGTTTTATGTGTTAGCACGTGTGCAAGGGGCTTACTCAATGTAGTAATAGTCCATGTTGTAAATACCTTTTGACCATACACACACATGCACACACTCGTACAGATGCACACACATGTGTATATGTGCCTGTATCCAGTTACACTCAGTTTAAGTCCATCCCTTTCCTTCTCAAGAGTTCAAATCAAATGAAAAAGTCCATAAGATATGTCAGAAGGACAATTCCTAGTCTACTGCACTACACATAAGTCTCCTGAATGTGTTGCTCTTTTATTTTAAGAACAACATGATCTATGACATAATCTTCAGTGTGCACATAGCCAGATCAAGACAAGCAACCACTTATATGAAGTGGTCAAGAGTTCACCCCCTGATTCCTACCCAGCAGTGCCAGATGGTTGGGGGAGAGAGTAAGTAAAGAGGGGTAGGAGGGGTGATCCCACGTGTGTGTGTGTGTGTGTGTGTGTGTGTGTGTGTGTGTGTGTGTGACACCAGAGAGTCGGGACAGCTGGAGGAGGGTGACTAGAGGGTTGAGCTGGAAGTGCTGGTTTCACCTGCATTGTGTCAGGAAAAGATGGTAAGTAGAGAGCGGGGGCGGGGGGACTGACTCCACCTGTGTAGCCATGGACAAAACTTTCCAAGTGTTGCTTCCACATCATGAGACTTGGTTGATAATTTTCTAAAACCTTTCAAGATAATCTTGCAGTCATATAGCCTTACATCTACACTTACCGGCCGAATGAACTTTGAATAAGCTAATATAACCCCCGTTAACACACACATTTATAGGCCTAAAGAGGAGTGGTTAGTGGGAATGCACACACTGTGACCTAGTGAGCATAGCTCTGCCTCCGACACCCAGGGACGGGTTTTGTTTGCCTGCGGGACCATTAATCTTTTCAGTACTTGTTAAGGGTAAGGAGTAATGTCATTTTACAGAGCAGGGACAGATTTTAGAAGGTTAAGGAGTCAGCCAGGGTCTCACATTCTGCTAGACAGAGAAGCCATCTGTCAGGAACAGTGATTTGCAATTACCTCGCAGGTTTTGGCACATCAGAACCTGGGATCAGGCTCCTTTTGAGCTCCAGAAGTTCTATAAGGATTCTGACTGTACGAGACCTGCTACTGGGAACACATTAAAGCTACATGGTACTGCTCCACCCCTACTTACAAATGAGACGGGTCATTCCTGCATAGTGCTGAATGAAAGGCAGTGTCAGCGACCTTGTCACCATGACAATGCCCAGGGAAGCGAGGAGGTGAGGATTTATTTAGACAGATACTTCTGTCAGACTCGCTTGTGTTGCTTCTGGCCTGGGTGTGCAGTAGCAGAATGTGGTACCAGGGAACTTCTGTTAGAGCAGTGGTGCACACCTCCTGGCAACAGGAAGCAGGCAGAACCAGAGAGGAAGGGTCCAAGGGCATCCTGTGCCCTCCAGAGATCAATTAATAGTGACCTACTTCCCCCCAAAAGCCGTCCCCTTCCTAACAGTTCTTTCAGCTGTATATTTACCTACATATTAATCCATGTATGAAGTTGGCACTTAACACATAAAATGTAGGGGGACATTTCCTAGCCAGACTCTCCTCCAAGGAACATTTAGAAACATACACGTATCAGAGTGTTCACGGTGGTGAGTTCAGGTGGTGATTTTACAGAAAATCCCACTTTTCTTCTTTATTCTTGTGATAATTGGTAAATCTTCTACAATAAACAGTTGTGACCTTGGAAAAGTTGCAGGATTGCACTGAGCCTTCTTGATCGTCTTTGTAATGAGAATAATAATGGAATTTCAGATTGCATGGCCAAATCCTGGAAAAAAAATTCAATCTACTTCTGACCCAACTAGTGCATTAGACAAATGTCAGCAATGAAAGCAAAGGAAGTTTTAAGATGAGCTCGCTTTCCTCATTAATTGTTATATAACATATATTGGCTTTAAAGTCAAACAAAAATGAATGCCTCAGTAATTATCATTTTGGACAATAAATATACTCACTGGAGTGAGTCCAAAGCTGGGCTACAGACTGGCTCCAGGGAGCCCAGGCCTCTCTGTAGTGATGCTGTATCATCACAATATGGCTGTGCTGTCTCCCTGGGGAGCCGGTTATATAGAACCTAAGTGATGTATCGGCATGAGCTGGAATGACATCTCTATCATTGGTAGAAACTATATCTGATGTGTTAGTTTGCCTGAGAGACAACATCCAGGGGACCGTAGGGAAGAAATTCAAGTTTGAATACAAGTCCCGGGGAGAGGTTTGCAGGAGATGGCTGACACAGATGTCATGTGCTAGACTTTGATGAAGCAGAGGGAATGAAGCCCTCCCATGATTCAGTGGCACGTGATCCAGAGCTGGCATGAGGGCAGATGGAGAATCATACAAGGACGCTGAATAAGAACTTGAAGCCTCTCAGGGCAAATAGTTTTCCAGAATTTGTGAGCTTATGGATTTCCTGACCTGGAACATTTTAGAAAAAAAAATATGACCTTCTTGTTAGATAAATTTCAAAACTAGCTAATATGACCTTCAGGATGGAGGGGAGACCAATTCCCTGCTAACAATGTGAACCAGCAGCCCCTTTCTTTCTTTAATCCACCTAGAAAATGGAGGGCTGTGTGGAATCCTCTTCTTGTATGGTCAGTTTTCTCTCTTTCAGGGCGAGCTCTGACAGTTGAACAATAGCCCTTTAGATGGTGGATGTAGATGGTCAAGCAAAAGGCCAAAGGATCCTGACATACAAATCAGATGACATTGATGTAGCTTAATTATTCTGGGTTCACTAACATTCTTTTATCTGTCAACAGTTCCATATTAAAATTTTATTATGCCTGAAATGTTTATTCCTGCAGTCAAAATCACTCTAGGTTGTAATTTTTCCTCCTATCAAATATATTGCTATTTCACTAGATGGTTGTTTTTTCATCGTATCATCCATCATGATAAAAGCTGGCAGAACTTCAAGTAGAAATGTCGCCCATCAGCACATCAGCGTTCCTTATGGTGACAAAACCATCTCATTCTGTATAGTTCAGAGCTGCAGCAGGCCAGAAGCTGTAACCTCCACTGGAAGGGGAAACGGAAAACACAGGAGTACCTCAGTAGTCAGGGTTTTCTAGCCTCGGCACCGAGAGATCTTGTCGTGATCACTACAGGTATCAGGTACGGTTTTAAAAGCAAACTCCACACTCCTGGGGTGCTTTTCTGCGACACAGACCAGTCCCCTTCAGGAGGATGTGTGTCAGAGGGGCTTCTTCCTCTCACGCATGCCTGTGTATGCCCAGATTTTGTCTCCTATTTCTAAAGACAAGAAATATGTACATAGCTGTACAAATGGAAGACTGTCTTCAGAAGGACCTGTGCACATAGCTATAAAACCAACAATGCCTTCCAGACCAGCTTAACTGTCATTCAAACAATCACAGAGCCAGAGGCTCTTCACCCAGAGTGACTCTCTCTCTCCTGCCGTTCTTTAGAGAGACTGACATATGTTGGTGACATCTTTCCACATGTTGGCTTCCCGAGGGAGGTACCAGGATGAATATTTTAAAAATGGATTCTCTCTCTTTCAGCCTCCTTCGCTTGAATATTCCTGTCTCTGCGTCTCTCTTGCACCATGGCAATTAAACTCTGAGCTTCCTTTTGAGCACACACTCTGCCCTCCTCCCATGTACATATTCCACCATCACCCCCTGATGGGCACGTCTGCTATCCAGGTCTGGATCTGATGCCGGGATCTCTCCATCCTGTCAGGCTCCCTCTACTTGATTGTTTAAACCTACCTTTTGCTTCAGTTTTCTTTGGCAAGTATCTTGAAAAAGCAACAACCCACCTTGTTCTGTTCTCTTCTGGCATTTTAAGTTACTCTGGGCACCCCACCCCCAAATCATCTTAGCATTTAGAAGTTCTGTCTTTCGGTTTAGGGGACAACCTTACTCTTTCTGTCTTAACTTAGGAACACGGTGATTCTGCCATAAAACTACATTGTTGCTAAGAACTGAATAGTGAACTATTTCTAGAGATTAAAAAATAAATTACATTTTAATTTATTTATGAGTTTGATATGCATGCCATGGTGCATGTGTGGAGGTCAGAAGAAAACTTGTGGGAGTTGGTTCCTTCCTTCATCTAGGTGAGTCTGGAAGACTAAACTCAGGTGGTCAGACTTAGTGGCAAGTGTCTTTGCCTGTTGAACCATCTCTCCAATCCTCTGGTGTGGGAGGTCCTTCTGTATATGTGTTGCTTTTATTAGTTAAGAAAGAAACTTCTTTGGGCCTATAGCAGGGCAGAACAGAGCTAGGTGGAAAAAGCTAAACTGAATGCTGGGAGAAAAAAGGCACAATCAGTGAGAAGCCATGTAGACCCGCTAGAAACAAACTAGATGGAATCTTGTTGGTAAGCCACAGCCATGTAGCAATACACAGATTAATAGAAATGGATTCAATTAAGATGTAAGAGCTAGCCAATAAGAAGCTAGAGCTAATAGATTAAGCAGTGATTTAATTAATACAGTTTCTGTTTGGTTATTTTGGGGCTGTGAGCTGGGAACAAACAAGCGACCTCCTCCAACAAATCTCTGTATTCTTTACAAGACAAACCCTTCCTAAACTTCTGGCTGAAAAGAAGCAAAAATAGAGACCCGCAGAAGAATCCCAGGCACCAACAGCTTGATGTCATTACTGTGTGTCTTGTTGGTTTCTTTTCTGTTGCTATGGTACGACTTCATGACCAAGGCAACTGACCAAAAAAAAGTTAATCTGGGGCTTACAGTTTCAGAGGCACCAGGAGACACGGTGGTGGAGCAGTGGCTGAGAGTTTATATCTTTATCCACAACAAGGAGAAGAGAAAACTAACAGGGAAGGTCTTGGGCTTTTGAAACCTAAAAGCCTGCACCCGGTGATACTCCTCCTCCAACAAGGCCACACCTGCTAACCCTTCCCCCAGAGGTCTAGGAACTGTGACGGAGTATTCAAATATATGAGCCCACGAGAGACATTCTCGTTCAAATCTGTGCTGCAGAGTCTCCAGATACACGGTGTCTTCAGCCGTGCCCTGAAATAGGTTGTCCTTTCTCCTCTCTTGTCCTTTCTCCTCTCTTGTTCTTTTGTGTTTTTTTTCCCCTTGATAGTGCATGCTTGTTTTCAGGGGGTCCATATGTCTACATATCCCAGTGACAAGTAAAAAATGCTTTGGCTGGAGGTTTTACCAGGACTCGGGGACTCAGCATTAGACGAGGGCTCAAATGTGTCCAGTTGATTTTGTTCAAAGGTGTAGTGTCCTGAGCATAGTCTCATACTGAAATAAAACCCACAAATGGAGGTAAAACCACACCACTGAAAGTTCTAGAACCCCAAGTTCCTTGGGGTTTTATGGAGGAGGAAGTAAAGGTACGATGCCAGAACTCATCCAGGTTTCCGTCACACATCACATAGCCCCACCATCAGCCCTGCCATCGTCCCCGCTGAAGTTCAGTGATAGCTCTGCATTTGCCTGCTTGCCATCAGACATTGTCTAACAGCATGAGTCTTATTTCCTTCTTCCAAAGTCTCAGCCCACTTTATTCATTTTTGGGCAGTTGTATGACTGCCTGATGGAAAATACTTTTTCCTTTGATGCCTAGATTTGAAATGTTATAAAAAATCATATCATACAATCATACTGTTTAATTCAGATATATATTTTAAAGCTAATGTATATTTTAGAAACCATTTGGTATGCCTATATGTGGCAAATGTTTTATTTAGTAGTTAATGTTGTACTACTAATAAGCCAGAATTGGTAATAGTATGTATTTTTGCAATATTACATTTTTACTAGATTACATACTAAATAATAGTGGTATTAATGTATATAATGCTTAATATTTAATTGTTTTTATCAAATCAGGCCCCACCCTCTGGCTTCCTTTGCTTTTTCTCTTTCTCAAATACAGTTTTCGAAACTTTCTCTAAGCCATGAATCCTCATTCCTTCCCCCTCTATCATACTTTTAGTTTACCTGTTCTAATTTCCTGTGTAGAGACTGATACTCAGGTAAATATCTCGTGTTGAGTAATGCTTGCCCAGACACTCAGTGTGTGGTCAGGGTATAATAGAAGCTTTCAGACTGGGGTGGCCTCTTTCTGTTGGTTTTCAAAATCTGGCAACCATCCCAGCTTCTCAAGAACGTGGAGAGGAAGGCATTCCCTGACTGAACACCACCCCCTCTGGGGTGGGGGTACCTTAGTCATGACTAGGAGCCCTTGGTGGCATAAGGTCCCCTGTCCAAATGTTATAACCCCCTACCCCTTATACTTAGAGTTCATACTTATAAGCCTGAGCAAAACCAGAAACCCTACCCTTCAGAATATACTTTTGTTTGTTTCTGGTTTCCGAATGCCTCTTTCTCTGCACCATCAAGCCCAGGGAAATGTTGCACTTTCAAACTGAATGAATGGAGTTTGCTGGTTCAGAAGTGTGGCTGGAGGGCTGCTGAGAAGATCCAGACACTTGGTCTAGAGTTGTAGGAAGCACTTAGTCTCCGCAGGCCTTCCTGCTGGAACACAGATAGAAGGGGATGCCAGTGAAGGGCCGAGCAGACCCTTGGTGTGCAATCCGAGAGCCAGGAAGATGCACTTCCTGGATATTAGTGTCCCACAGATGAAGAAAGTCAGAGCGATTGCTGGCAGCAGTCCTTAGACAAACTATGGGCTTCTCAGGTAGGGAGAAGCGTCTGTTTTGTATTGATTTATTTTTGTCGATATTAGTTATTAGACAAAGTCAAGAGGAGAAAGACATGAGCTGCAGTGATCTGACAATGACGGATAGCTACAGGCAAAAATTCCAAACATTTAAAATAGCCAGAGCACAGCCCCAGCTGGCCTGGCTCTGAGATCTTACGGCTACAGAGGACAGACTCCAGGAAGTCCATCCTCTCCCCTGTGTTCTCTGTGTGTCAGTGCATGCAGTAGCCCCATCCCTGCCTGCTAAGATAGTAAAATGAATTTCAAAGTGGAGTATCAGTGTTGTCAATGCCGGCTTTCTCGGGAGTCTCTCCCTCCTTACATAGTAACTCATATGTGGACAACTGACCTTGCATGCTCTGTGGATCATACCCTAGTCCAAATTTCTGTTTCTATTAATTTCATTATGACATTATCTGATTGGCCTTTATTAGATCTTATGTGTCTGCTCTGGTCCATTTTGTTATTACTGTAGTAATTTGGTTCTGTTTTGTTTTTAATGTGATCAGTTGTATCTTGGTATCTGAATAGACACTGGACATAGAACCTGTATTTAGACATTGTGACTTACAGGAACCTGAAGACACAGCGTGTCAGTACGATTGGTAAGGAAGAGGATGAATTGATGGAGTTAATATGATATTTTCAACTTATCTCCCTTATGAACAATATGTGATTGGTTAGTGATCCATGGCCACCTTACTTTCTTCATAATTTTGCATTTCCATGGAGTTCGTTGTCAGTCATTGTGCCCTTGTCTAAATAAACCAGTTTCAAAGACATGTTATGTGTCCTGTCCTCTTATCTCATTTTACTTCCTGATATTTCAGTGGCCCCTGGTCAGCTACAGGTTGAAAATATTAAGTGGAAGATAACAGCGATGAATAGCAAGTTTCAAATTCAGCCCTCCATTTGAGTAGCGTAATGAAATGTTAATAATCTTCCTTTTCCATCCCACCAAGGACGCGACTCATCCATATGCATGCTGGGTTTGCTACTTGCCTGTTCATCATCAAGTAGGCTTGTTGGGTATCGTGGTATCGTGGTATCGTGGTGTTGTGTGCAGGGAGCCTTATTTGCTTATTCATGACTCCAAAGCACAAGAGTAGTGATGTGATTTTATTATCATTTTTGGATATTATTATCATTCATTACCATCTATCTTTTACCTTGCCTAATTTGTAAATTAAACATTTTCATAGGCTTATATGTATGCATGTATGTACGTATATGTGTGTGTATAATGGGTTGATGTGTATGTCCTTAGGGGTGGGTACTAGCTTCAATTTCACGCATTCGCTGAACATTTTAAAATCAACTTACTTTGGTCAGAAGGCGAGACTGTTTCAAGGCTAGGTAAAGTACTTAGACTACCTAGATCTATAGTCATGGCTCACACTGATGACAGAGGATCTCAGAGCCATTTCGGGAGGCTGGAGCTGAAGGACTTTCAGGACTTCTGACGGTGACTTTGTCACTGACACGGAATATTCTGTTGTACCTTACCCTGATCCCCCACTCCACCAGGATGCCCTTATTGAGAAGAACACTGGTCGGAGGAAGAGCAATGACAGGGGTCAAGATAGGACGGAGACCAAGACTCCTGTCACCAACTGCAGAGTGTCAGAGGTGAGTGTCAAACCTAATCTGGAACCAGTACCACAGAAATTGCAGCCACCTTAGAACACGGAAAAGTGACTCAAGCGTTGTCTCAAAGCGTGCTATGCACCAACCACTCTGTGCAGTTAGAACCTCACCAGAATCTCACCACAGGATGACCTCACCCAGTCATCTGACGGTGTTTACTCCTCTGAGTTTTGGCTCCATCCTCGCTTTTCGTTACTCAGCTATTCACCAAATTCCCATTGGTCTGACAAGCTCCAGTGTTTCTCAAACCCGCTGTCCTGCGAGACTGTTGCCGGTCGGCTCATCACTGGCTTCCATGTCCGTTGACTTCATGGCCCAGGACTCCTCAACTCCGAACTTTCTACTGTTGAAAATGTTTCTCTTCTCAAAGATATTCTCTTCATTCCCTGGAGGAAAAAAACAAATGTCCAGCCCTGGCCTTCTTTCGGAGGGTCACAAGCTAAAGCTCCTGCCAACCCTCCCCTAGTTGCACGGTGCAGCCTCCACAGTTTGATCACAGTTTGATCACAGTACCCTCTACACGACACATTATCTTTTGAGGTCTTGTGTATTCTTTGGAGTATCATATGAATTACACATTCCCCTCTTTTAGTCACAGACTCTAATATATGTATGCACGACGACAGCCAGCCAATTCCTGTTTAGAAATTATCCAGCGTGACTTCACGTACTCATAACGACGGTGCATTTGCAGGTTCACATGATGAATAGCTCAGTGCTGCTGGCTTGAAGAAACTTGTGGTAGGCTTGCTGAGACAGAGGGTAAATTTGTAAGAATGGACTGGTCTTGTGAAAAACAAGCATTGCTCCACCCCAACAGTTGAGAAAAACTCCCAAGAGGAGTGTGTGTGTGTGTGTTTGTGTGTGTGTGTGTGTGTGTGAGAGATAGGGGTGGATTATGATTCAGCCAGAACTCCACGTGCTCACATGAGACTATCTTTTTGAATATTGCCTTTGTTTTATTTTGTAACATAGTTCCATTCTCTCTAGGTCAAACATAACAGAATTCTTTTCTCATAGTTACTTTGGCATAGCATAATTTTAGTCACAAAATGTTATGTTAAATAGCAAATCAAATAAAGTGTTACTAAATAAAAGAGACACCACAGTGTACTGAAGCCTGGTTGTTGGCCTACGGTGGTACCCAAGAGGGGTCAGGAAGGGAGGGGTCCACCTAGCATATTGAGAATCTTATAAATCATGATAACATACAAACCCAGATCCTGCCTTTTGTTATTATGGCCCCATACAGAGCAAAACTTACCTTAATGAAAAATATCAGAAAAATAAAAAGATATAAACTGAATTAAAATCTGTACACATGAGAGCAGCTTTTCTCGTCCATCTTTAGACTGGATGCTTGCAGGAGCATTCGCCTCCATCCCTCTCTCAGTGTCTCGCTCCCTACCTGCCTCTGACTGGGTCCATCCTAGATTTCAGCCTCCCAGAACCTGCCGACATAAACATATCTTCATGGAGAGGGAGACGGCACTGATAAAAATCAAGCCCCTCTTTACATTAAGCCTTCTCAGCAGGTCCGGGTCCAAAGGGACATTTCCTTCAAATTTCCCCGTGAAGGTCTTGCCGACTTTCATACATATGCATACACAGTAAGGATTAAATGTTCTTTATTATTTCCTGGGTTGAATTCTCTGTCCTGCCTCTCCAAACAACTTACAAAAGCTTAAAAATATATATTTGAGGGACCTTAGTTACCACAATAATGTAATATATGATAAAAATGTCTACTTGTTGCCATTTGTGTATGGCAACTGTGATGCTGGAATTTCACGGCAAGCAACATAATTTCCACTGAAACCATTTTATTTGCTTTCTTAAGATGAGTTGCTGTGAATATCTTTCCATACAGACCAATAATGCCCCCAGCCTGATCAGAAAAACACCTCTGCCTCAATAGACCTCCACCTTTAGGCAGCTTGTCTACGCTTGCTCTGAGAGCTTCCCAGCAAAGAAGAGAGGATATCCTTGTCAGATGTCTGCAATGTGACAAGCACCTAGGACAGTCATCTTGGCTAGGGTTACAGAGACCTCACTCCATGGCTCATGACCTGAGGTCTCTCACTTGTGCTGAGGAAAAGCCTCTTCGCAGCTAGTGCACAGTAGAGCAAAGCTGCCCAGGTCATGGCAGCCAAAGAGCAAAGAGACTCCGAGGAAGGAGCCAGGGCAAGAGAAGCCTTCCTAAGACAGGCTCCCAGGGGACCCTCTCTCCTGGCTCCATGCTGTGAAATTACCATCAACACTCAGTAATGCTGTCAAATTGAAAGTCTGTCCCAGGTCAGCTCAGGAATGAGGAGGTCACACCCCTCACGATCTAGATCTAGTCCCTTTGCTAATGCTCTACCTGGGAGTATTACACTGGGGACAGAGCCTCCAACACACAAGCTTTTGAGGGACATTTCAAATGCAAGCCCTAACAGAGACCTGGTCTTTCCTCTATAGGCAATGTTAGATGTCTGCCCTGCCTTCTTATACCCTCATTATAGGCTATCATACACCCTTGGTACCTCGCTTTCTGGGGCACTTGGGCCTCGGGCATCTGGCTGTCAGGGCAGTTGTTAGATTCCGTTGGGTGCTGGCTATGCGTATGGACTTTGAGCCTCTCGCCACTTCTGCTCCAGGATGTTTGCTGTTTGCTTACCATGGTGTAGCCTCACAAGCGGCCCGCCTTCCTGTTCACACAGAGGCTGCTTCCTGGTCCTAAAGCTCCGGGCCTTCATCTACTTTCGCTCACAAGCATAGTAAACAAGTTGTTTTCAGTGACTGTGTGGCACAACTGTGTCCTCTCTGAGAGTCTCTTGTATATTTATAACTGTCTTGCTGTGATTTTTCTCCGTGGTACCTCATGGGATTCCTGATGTGAATCTCAGATTTTATACATCCTCAAGGACCTTGAAGTGAGATGACCTCGATTTTTATCTGAAAAGAAACAACTGGCTGATGTTCCAAAGCTTAGTGGTGATGAAAAAAAATAGTTTCAGAGACATTCCTGAAGACACCGGGAGCAGAACACATGGTTGGTGCCCATGGGCAGCCGGATCCCAATCAATGCCTGTGGGCAAAATACTTGTGAAGGTTAGGAAGAAGCCTGGACCAGCACACTTCGGGGAGTTAGGCTTAGATCCTCCTCCCGTGCTCTCTCTCTCTAGGAAACATTGGATTTGACATTCAGTGTCTTTGAAAATTGTTTCTGCTAGCTTCATAACATTGGAAAAACAACAAAGATAATACATATGAAGGCCTTGAATAATCACGTTCACCAAAGAAGTTGTGCAGCAAACACAACCGATGTCCTCTGGAACCAGACTACGTGTTCTGCCCATCACCACTCTCATTGTCCTGAGTACCAACTGGATTGCATCAAGCTTTGCAGCACTCGGGCAGGCTAAAAAGGAAGCAAAAGAAAGCCTCTTAGAAATGAAGATCAAACTCTGTGCCGTGGATGGCACGATGTCTGACTTCATTCGTCATGGCTGGCTCAACCATGCCACTGTCTAGGATGTCCAGGAAACCATTTCCTTCTACTCCCCATTCATCTTTGGTTTTCCAAAACAGCATTTTGGATTCCCATGCCTATTTTCTAAGTGTGTAGTAGAAAGGAGATTTTCCAGGTGGAGGCGGAGTAGAGTCATGTAAGAGCAGAGTCTTGAATAGTGGGACATTTTTCATGCTGTGTGGGTAGAGGGTAGCGAACTGTCAGAAAATCACCAGGTCTCACAAGGCAAGAGCTAGTACACCCAGAACACACAAGATGTGTGGCTGACATTAGATCATCGGTGCTTGGGTTCTAAGCAGCTCCTGGGCTGGTCAGGCAGGCGTACACTTGCCTCGGGATCAGATATCACTGAGAGAGAGAGACGGCATGACTTACATATTGGAGCAGTTCTCTCTTTCCTTTAGTTCCTCTTTTTCATCAGCTCTGTCTCTCCACATTAGGCTATTCTTTCTAGATCAGAACGTGGAACTGTCTTTGGGTTTCATTTGCCACTGATTACCCCTGAATCTTGAGTTATTTATCCTACTATCCAGCCTTGGGAACCTAGTTTCTGGTGCTTTGGTTATTGTTTTTCTTGTACCATCCTTGTCCTAAAGCAATTGAATATCTTAGAGTAGAGACAAAAAAGAAGCGGAAAGATATTTTAAAGGTGGCATTTTACCCCATAAGTTTAATAAACTCAGTCATTTGTATTTGTGGGCCTCATCATCGCATGTCAGTATTAACAAAAAGGATTGCATTCACCCTTTCAAAGAAGGTAATCAAGGATGCGTAGCTCCGCTGAGTGTGTCCCCGGGTGGATGTGCTCATCTTCAGGGCAACGCCAACTGCAGGAATACTGCTCCTCTCCCAGGCTCTCTGTAGACATTGTCCCCTGCTGGCTCTTGGGTATCTCCTTTTCATTCCAGGCATGAATGATTTTTTTCTTCCAACAGGATTTATCTTCTCTTGTGTTGACAGTGAGAAAATGCAATCTCTGTGGTTTTGGCCTTCATCTTCTGTCACCGAAATTAGTTGATAGCTCGCTCTCTCTCTCTCTCTCTCTCTCTCTCTCTCTCTGTAAATTTTTAGAGAACATGAGAAATAGTAAGGAAAAGCTATTTTTCAAGCGTCAGTCTCAGCCTTTCACTGGTCTCAGGGAAGAATGCTTGCTGTAGTCCTAATGAGTGACTTACCTCTGGAATTATAGTCTTCAGACTTAAATTGGCAGCTATGTTTCCTCCCATCGCTCACACCAGGATATGGGTACATAAAAGACTATAATGAGCTTCATCTCCATTTAAAAAAGAATTAGAGCCAGGATTTGTAAGGAAAGCCATCCTGGGCATTCTGTCCTGGTAGTCAGCAACAGTCCAGCATGAAGGCAGCAGTTCTTAGAGAGGCAACTGCCATCCCCAGACACCCCTCCCTCTCTGTGTTACATGGAGGTTAATTTTGGAGTAATGTATGAAGCAGGGCCGAGTGACAGAGAAAAGATAAAATGAAACTAAATGAACCCTAAGGATAAGAAATTCAGTTAGTGATTTGTTTAGATGGCCATTAAAAAAAGTTGTATGAAAGTTGCTAGTGTGAATATATCAGGAAGTGCCTCGACAGCTAGGGATTGTGAGGGCGAGTTTTAATTGTCAGCTTGACACAGAAGCACCTTAAAGAAAGTCACAATGAGGGGACTGCACAGATCAGCTTGTTCTATGGGCATGTGTCTTGGTTGTTAATTGAGGTTGGAAGAATTGCCCACAATAGGCAGCACCATTCTCTATGCAGGGGATTCTGAACTGTGGAGCACTGGGCAGAATGAAGTAAGCATAAGCAGGCATCCATCTGTTGCTCTTGGTTGTGAATACGGGTGTGAAGTGGTCAGTTCCCTGCCCCTGCAACTTCCCTGCTATGATGGACCAGAGCCTGGAACTGTGACTTAAATCTTTTTCTCCCCTAAATTGAGTTTCGTCAGGGTGTGTTGCCATAGCAATAGGAAATGAAACTAATACCGCAGGGACGATTTTTATTTCTTCAATTAACAGAACTATCTCTGACTGAATATATAAGCTTCCTAAACAAAATCTTTAAGACTTTTGTCTGAAATCTGTTTCTGTAGCACTTGCCACAAATGTTTATATGGACTATGTTGATCATATTGGACTTTGTATGATCAATGAAATTTTCCTTTTATAATATCATATGGTGTAAACTCAAGAAAGTCCAGTCTTCAGAGCGTCTTGAAAACAAACAAAATGGACACTTTCTATGAGTCAAGGTGGTAGGAACTATGGAAAATTCCCTATGGATTAATGATAGGAGTATGATAACTCTCTAATAAAATGTGTTCTATATGCCAGATGCAATGCTTCTCAGTTCACATGCAATCAAAAGTTCAAGTTTGAAGCAATCTTCCATGGTAGCTTATGAGTCTAGTGGGTTTCGTCAACTGAAGAAACACAATGTAGATGGTGGAACATGGGAACATGGGCTTGAACACATGGAGAGAAAATCTCTGGTAGGGAGAATACCAATGTATAAAAACCAAGAAAGATTAATCTTATGATTACTACCTATGCTGTTAAGCAGAAAATATATGTATATACATACATATATATACATGTTTAGTCATACATTTCTCAGCATTAGATACATATTCTGAGAAATATGTTATTATTTGATCATTGTGTGAATATCTTAGATGGGTTTACACCAAGCTACATAGCTCAGTGTACTATATAATTAGACTATGTGGTATATGTGAACCACATATATGGGTTCATATATGGTCCGCCTTTGATCAAAACATTGCTATGTTGGACAATAATGATGTGAAAAATGACTTCATTGTTGCAAAAAAATTAACAAAAATGAAGGACAAAAGAAATCCCCACAGTCTATCCATGATGTGTTTAGAAAAATGAGGCTGGAAAGCATTTCTAGGAGATACTCTGTAGTGATGACATTTTGGCTTTTGGTATACACAATTTCAAAGTTTGATAGCATTCATAGTAACACCCAGATTCTATCGCACATCGAATTGAGATCTTAGCTCTTCTGTTTAAAATGATCCCCTTGTTCCAAAGGAATACAAATGCTTGCCATCCATGAATATATTACAAAATTCTTGACCCTATCTATTTGTATTATGTAAACAATGTATGCATTATTCATACCAGAGCTCTTGGTTGCTGTATTATAAAGCTGGCGGCAGCAGGAGGGTAGTTAAAACCCACTTGGAACATAAAAATATTGAAGGTTTCTAAGAAAAGACTAGTTAGCAAAAACAGTAATTACTGGAATTTAATAACATAATTTGTTCAGTATCACTATAACAATTTTAAAAAGAGACGAAGGAAAAGGTCTAAATCTCTAAATTCTGTGCTGAAAGAGCCAAGGTTAGACTAAGGGTGTAGCATAGCTTGTTTATTAGCATTGTTAAAAATAATGATCAAGTTAATTAAAATTGAATTATGGTGGAACCACCTAGAAAGACTAATGGCAGCCATTTTAATGAGTCCCATTAATGGCAGCGATAATGATTCAGCTATTTTGAAACAAGCTCAACAGTGTTATTCTTCATAAGAAATCTCCTATGCACACTTCTCTCACGTCCCTGTTGGGAGATTAATAGTAAAAGGATATTTCAGCTGTAGAACTTGCTGTGACCATGACAGCTCCACAGTGAACCCTGTAATGAATTAATACTGGTCGTGCTTGTTGGAGAACAGTTGAAATCAAAGATGTTGCCCCCCCACAAACACAGCATGCTTCTACCTTTGAGGCACATGCCAGCTCAAAGAAGAGGTGGGTTATAAGACAAAAGCCCCAAGTCCTTCCTCGATTTGGGGGGACTCTTAAGTGTTTGATTCTTTGATTGTTTCTGGAAACTGAGCATTGCTGTGTAGTTTAGATTGGCCCCAACATCTCCATCCTCCTGCCTCAGCCTCTAGAGTGCTAGAAAGAGAACTGTTTTCATGTCAAAAAAAATGAATCCTTACATATGAGTTACATCAACCCTTCTGATTGATAAAACATAAAAGGACTAAAAAACTCGGTGAAATCAATAGCAGTTTGCCTTTTCGTCATTCCATACGAAGAGGGGCAGTTTGAGTCAGTTTCTATTAGATCCTGATGTTTTTGTTCTCAGACAAAGCTGCTGTGCGGTTCCTCCTCTTTCCTGTATCCTCAGGCCAGGACCACAGGCATTGGACACAGGAGGGGGAAACATGGGTCTTATGTATGGCTTCTTCCTAGGGTGTCTGTCTGATAACTGGGAGATGACAGAGCAGGTCCCCCTGATATCATCAGCTCATCTGACAGCATTGTTCTCTTCCCATGAGAAAGACGGCATCCATGCTGATTTATCTATACTACAGTTGCAATTGGAGCACAATAAAATAGAAGGAAGAATGGATCTGCGTATGTATTATTCCTCCAAGCTCTGAATACTGATGCCTTAGCTAATGAATAATTCAGAAGCGCTTTCTATAGTAAATAACTTTTGACTTCTTTTAGCTCGGGGATGACCAATGGTGTTATAGCAAACACCACAAAATATAGACCACATGCAAATCTTTTTAACTGTAGTATTTTAAATAAATAATTCCATTTCATTTTAAAGTTTCATGATGACTGGAAAGCTACACAAAGTTCTTTAATTCACCCATTTTAGTGACTGAATGTAAATTTCATAAGGGGACAGATAACACGAGATTTGACTTCACAGTGCAGTCTTGCATTTCAGAGGTGACAAGAGATTTTTGACTGTATAAAGGAAATCGTCCATGTCCACAACAGCTAGCTACTTCCTGAATTTTCTTACTCTTTCAATATCCTTTCTTTTGAAACCAAATACATTGGCCTTAATTATACCCTCCTGAATTCTCAGTTCCTGTGGAACACTTGATCCTTGACTATCTACAACAGTTTCAAGGAATTTAGTCAGGGATTTATATGGAATTTATGTTAATCAGAGATGTTTGTGAAGGCTTTGATTGCAGACTGTAGGCATGACTCTGGGTAACCAATAGCATCAGTGGAAATCCCAATCCTTTGCGCATCTTCCCTGAGCTTTCAGAATCACAGCTCCTGCCTTTGGAGCTATTGGTATATTCCCAACACAGATTTTATTTCTGCTGTTTATCCTCTGACCTGATGGCTTTATTTTGCCCCAGACATGAACCTGTAAGTGACCGTTGGACCCCATCTCGCTGTTTCTGCTGATGCTGTTACAGTGCTGAGCTCTGCGCCATTCTCCCCCCAGGGAGGAGAGTTTGCCCCACACCTATCTTAAATTATTTGACTGGGCTCTCTCTGTTTGTTTATTTGGTTATGGCTTTCTGAATAGACTTGAAAAAATTCTTCCACAAGGTTGCCGCCAGAGAACACTGGAGTGAGTGAGAGAGTCTGGTCCAAAGCATCCTTTCTTTTAAGTTTCTCTTTATTTACTCTTGTGTCTTTCACATCATGCACCTGGATCCCATTCATTTCCCCCATCCCTTGGTATCTGCCTTCTGCCCTTGTAATGCCCCTCCCAAAATAAAATATAATTTAAGAGAAAAAAAAAGAAAATTAAAAAAGGAAAATAGAAAAAAAATGTCATCATGGAAGCTGCAGTGTGACACAGTGAGTCACACAGTAAACCCTTTTATCCATGTATCTTTACTTGCAAGTGTTCATTGCAAAGAGTCCTTGGTCTGGCTCAAGGCCACTGACTTCTGCTACAATATTGATGCTGGGCCCCCACTGGAGCTCCTCTTGAACATCCTGCTGTTACCTTGTGTCGTGGAGATCCTATAACTTTGGGTCTGCAGGACCGACCCCTTCACGTGCTCCTGCAGATCATAGTTGGGGTGGATGATGGGGCGGGCCAGCTCATAACCCTGGTTCAGGGCCTGGGTAGTTGCAGGGTTGGTCAGCCCACCAGCTCTGCCCTGTTCTTACCATCCAGGTGAGCTCTCCAGCATCCTCCTGGCTAGTTTACCCCTTGTAGCAATGAGGAAGGGGCGGGGCCAGTTCTCCTCCTTTCACATCCTCAGGATTGGCTCTCCCACACCTGGACCACAGGGTCATCTCTACTGTGCTGCCCATGGGAGGTTCAGGGGCCGCTCTCCCAAGTCCTGCAGCTGAGCATCCCTTCCTAAATATTCATCAGTGTCTCCAACTGAAGCCCTGGTGATTCGGTTTCCATCTCTTGGGATTCCATTACTGTCACTTACAAGGCTCTTTCCCCCCAATATTTCTTTCATATAAATACACAAGGACAAAAGCCTACCTCTGAGGACACCTAGGGCAGTCTGCTTAGCATTTAGAAACTCTTCCACTTGTCACCTCAATATGAATCCCAGTTTGTCAACACAACCCTCCGTTTAGTCTTTCAACTTTGCAGGATAAGCATTTTCAACCATAAACTTCAGAACAGAAGCGATAGAGCTGTGGTTCTCCTTCTGTTCCTGGTCCAGGAGCCCACATCTGGAGCCACCTCCTTTGATTATTCTCCTCTAGAAATAGTCCTGGGAAATCTAGGAGGTGATTTTAAAAATGTACCAACATTTATATTTTTTAAATCTGACTTTCCAGAATATTTGTTACAATAATTTAATTCAATAAATATTGAGGCGCTCATGACCCCCAGTTGTAATCTTTAGATAGCCATCCTTTGTTAGAGGCCATTCGAGGGGACCAGCAGCGGGCAGCATTGGAACTCATGGAGCGCTCCTGGCCTATTGGCAAAGCCAGGCCTGAGTGAGCCTTGGAGAGGCAAAGCCCCTAGAATGAAGACTGTGTCTCCTAAGGACCTCATGCTATTATGAAGCATATCTCTGAATGTTGTCTTCATGGTACCACACACCCCATAATCTATAGATTGTATGAAAATGCTCAAAGAGTTTCTAGTCCTTCACTGGGCAATGTTATAGGTACTTACAATAAGTGATTGATTTTTTTTCCCAAGCATTGCTGCTGGAGCAGATTAGTGATTGAACCACCACCCTTAGAAAGAATTTAAATATGTAGATTGTGAGTAAGGTTTGGTTAAGGTGTTTTGTTAATGGCTTTGAAGTAGAAAATCTTGGACGGGGGGGGGGGGGGAATTTAAAGTTTAGAATGACACACTTTTGTGGAGGTTGCTGCCTCAGGCCTGAACCAATGCCTTGGCACAGGAGACCACTTCCTAAATATAACCCCAGTAACACAGACACTGAGAGAAAGAATTAATAAATGGGACCTCCTGAAACTGAAAAGCTTCTGTAAAGCAAAGGACATGGCCAACAGGACAAAACGGCAGCCTACAGAATGGGAAAAGATCTTCACCAACCCCACATCGGACAGACAGCTGATCTCCAAAATATACAAAGAACTCAAGAAATTGGTCATCAAAAGAACAAATAACCCATTAAAAATGGGGTACAGACCTAAACAGAGAACTCTCAACAGAGGAATGTAAAATGGCTGAAAGACATGTAAGGAAATGTTCAACATCCTTAGCCATCAGATAGATGCAAATTAAAACAACTCTGAGATTCCATCTTACACCTGCAAGAGTGACCAAGATCAAAAACACTGATGACAGCTTATGCTGGAGAGGTTGTGGGGAAAGGAAAACACTTCTGCATTGCTGGTGGGAGTGTAAACTGGTACAGCTGCTTTGGATTTCAGTATGACAATTTCTCAGAAAATTAGGAAGCAACCTTTCTCAAGACCCAACAATACTGTAACTTTTGGGTATATACCCAAAGGATGCTCAATCATGCCACAAGGACATGTGCTCAACATGTTCATAGCAGCATTGTTTGTCATAGCCAGAACCTGGAAACAACCCAAATGCCCCTCCACCAAAGAATGGATAAGGAAAATGTAGTACATTTACACAATGGAGTACTAAACAGCAGAAAAAATGAAGACATCTTGAAATTTGCAGGCAAATGGATGGATCTAGAAAACATTATATTGAATGAGGTATCCCAGACACAGAAAGACAAATATCATATGTAGTTACTCATAAGTGGCTTTTAAACATAAAGCAAAGAAAACCAGCCTACAATTCACAACCCCAACCTAGAAAACAATGAGGACCTTAAGAGAGACATAAATAAATCTAATCTACATGGGAAGTAGAAAAAGACAAGATCTCCTGAGTAAACTGGGATCATGGGGACCATGGGAAAGGGTTGAAGGGAAGAGGAGAGGAAGGGCAAGGAACAGAGAAAAATGTATAGCTCAATAGAATTAATAAAAAAAAATTAAGAAAAGGAAAGACACACCTTTAGCAGTTGAACAAAAGACTCGCTGAGGTCAGGGAACAAAACAGCGTCAACCTGGCCATTGCTGGCTGATGCACCTTTCTTTCTAGGGTCAGTTAGTGATCAAAGGTGATGATTAATTCTTTGTACCCATTTCTGCTCTCATCTCTGTATTATAAAAACTGTTGATGAATTCGTATGTCCCCTGAGGATTTAAAATAGAGCTTTAAGTCCCCCTCAGTCCCTGAGCTGCTAAAGGCTGGTCCTTACAGCAGCAATAATCTTGGATTATCTTTTCTGTTTTTAATAAACAAGTTATTATTATTATTATCTTTTTAGTTTCACTGCCAAATGTTAGTTTTAAGATCCAAAATGTAATACTCATTTTCCTGAATTTTCAAAACCACTGCTGTTCCCCCGACTGATATCTCTGCTTTTTGACCAATTCGTTGTTCATTAGTCCTGCTAACAGAGGAAATGGAAGGCGATCCGTTCAACTTTGTGCAAAACTTGAATAAAAGATTGGATAGGATAAGACATTCACATTAATACCTTTAATAAGATTTAAAATTGGTCTTTATGAGGACAATAATATCCCTCTTCATTAGAGAATAACAGTTGTTGTCAAGTACTTGGGTAATTCAAGTAACATATGAGAGGGACATTGTGCCATCCTTTGCAAAGGGAGACGTTGCCACTGCCTCCTTAGTGAAAAGAAGCCTGGACTACTGCTTGGATAGCCTTAGCCCAAGACTTACCTCTGCCTTCATTAGCTTATGGGAGAAGGAACAATACAATGCCTTCCTTCCTTTTGCAAAAATGTAAACAAGAATCAACTTTTCTTTAGGTGTCCTTCACTGTGGGAAAGCAGTTTTAAAATTACAGGGAATGTTCTTAACATTTTATTATTTCCTTTACTTGTGTGTTTGAATGAGCTACTCAGATCTGCTTACTTTTTATTTTTCTTAGCCCCTCTTAAAAAGTGTTTTGTTTGCTGGGCAGTGGTGGCACACACCTTTAATCCCAGCGCTCAGGAAACAGAGAAAGGCGGATCTCTGTGAGTTCCAGGACAGCCATAGCTACACAGAGAAACCCTGTCTCAAAAAACAACAACTAAAAGTGCTTTATGGCAGATAAATATGTAGCCTGTAACAATAAATAAAGATGTCTCCTTGATAGTTTGGTTTATATGGTGTAAAGCAATGACCTTAGCCCAAAGTATCATTTATAGCTGAAACCTGGGAGACAATGTTGCATCAAGTATTCAGTCCATTAGGGCCAGCATCTGAGCCCTTAGCAGTCTGATCTTATTGCATTTGGCTTATTGTATCTTGACTCCATGAATCCACAATGAACTGTGGTTCATTCTTCTCACTAATTTTCAAGTTATCTGAGGATAGATAAAGCAGGCAATACAGAGGAATGGGAAAAAATTGGAGGCAGAAAGTATATCCATTATTTATAAAGCTTAAATATGAAATAAAGATGACTGAGGATTGTCTGGAGAGATTACAAGGATTAGAATATACTCAAATAAAACTGAGTTGCTAAATGTTCTCAGTTTTATATTCATAGCTGTGACCACAAGAGAAAAGACACATGTCTAAGGAACTGTTTGACTTTATGGGTGTGCATGTGATTTGAATGTGCATAGTGTGTGCATGCATGTGTGCATGTGCATCCATACATGTGTTTATGTGTGTAAACATGTATGTGCATTTGTTTCTGTGTGTGCATGCACTTACATATGTGCGCATATATTTATGTCCACACCTGCCTTCACTCATGGGTAAGTACAGAAGAGAGGCTATATAAAGTCCAGATAGAAATAAAGTCTGTCTTAGAAACTTTGTGACTGAACAAACACAAAGGAACTCTACAATAATGAGATATTTAGAAACAACACACAAGTATAAAGCAGAACCATCAGGGACTGAGCTAAAGGAAACATGCTAAACCTGAAAGGAAGGGATTATTTCGTTGACAGAATCTGGTAGGTTTCTGAATCTAGGGTTATTTATATATTATTTTACTTTACTTGTCTGTGTGATTGCATACCACAGGAGCGTGTGCCTATGGAGGGACCATAGGCATTAGATGCCCCGGAGCTGGGATTACAGGTGGTAGTGAGCCACATCCGAGGGTGGGGGTGCTGGGAGATGAACTCTTGTCCTCTGGAAGAGAAACAAGTGCCCTTAGCTGCTGAGCCATCTCCCCCTCCTGAATTTAGGATTTAAAGGCATCAAGGAAAACAGTTTTAACTGAAATTTAAAACTGTTAGTGGAATTTGGAGCCTTCTTGGTTTATAACATCACCCAGACAACTAGATAAGCTAGGCATACACTCGAGAGTTTTAAAAGATTATATACATTCAACACAGTAATATTTATGTATAAATGTGAAAGGCATGGATATTCTTTATTCTTTCTTTTATGCAGCTCTATACATTCCAAATCCCAGGGGTTGGACTAACTTTTAATTAGAATAAGTGTAGCTATTTATCACTGAGGATTTCTTGTACTGTTTACTCTGGAGGTAAGGGAGGCAGGGAATCTGACTTCTTCTCCCACCAAAGTTACGTCAATTTATGAGTGTGTGCCAATGACTGACACTGTGCCACTTCAGGATCTAAATGACATTGAATTTTTTCTTTTAAGCCATCGACTATAGCTGATCTGATTGATAACCAATCTGATTGATAGCTACTCTGCTTGATAGCTGATCTGATTGATAGCTGATCTGATTGATAACTGATCTGATTTATAGTGGATCAGAGATGGAAAGGACACCACAGGAGATTCTCCTTCTGTGCTCTTCTTACTCCTTCTCTTCATTATTACATTTCTACCGGAGATGGAGCTGGATTTATTCTGCCCATTGAGACAACAGTACCCCCTCCACCTGAATCATGTGACTCAATGTCTTCTGATACAGAGTGTGGTCCTTCAATGTCTTTCCAGTGTTAGGTCTAAAGGAAACTCCAATTCTCCAAACTCAACAAGGCAGTTCATATATCCAGAAACCTGGACTCTAGGCTGATTTCAGGCCGTTGGATAAAAGCCAGCAATTCTCAGGAACTTGTGAAGCTGCTTCTCCATTTTCCTTATCTCCAGCAGAAGGAACATATGGCTTAGCGACTATTACCATATCAAAGCTCATGCTGGGCTTCCAAGTTCTCTCAGTACCACAAGTACCTGTTACTCATTTCAAAGTCCTTGCTAATACCTTCTTACCTGCTCTGTACCCCAAACTCCTTCCAGTTCCCAGGGCTTCCCTCCCCAGCTACTCGTTCTACTAATAATCCTGCTGTACTCTCTCTCTCCTTCTGTCCCTCGCTCTCCTCTTCTGTTCCACTGCTTTCTCTGTTCTCTGTCCCCTGCTATTCTCCTTTCTCTCACAGACAGCCTTGGCCATGTCCCATCTGCTGACCATGTTCAGTCCGCTACTTTCTCTCTCTGCTATGGACTCTTCCAGATGCTTCTGGTTGTTCTCGGTCTCATCATCTATAGTAAAAACAAAATGTTTTGAGTTTATAGTTTATACACCATTTCACTTAACTAAGACAAAGCTGTACTTTGGGATAGAATTTCCAAAGGTAAACAAAAAGATAAAACCAAACCAGGCATTCAGAAATGGCCACGCTATAGAGTTCAGCTGCCTAGCTCCATTCCGACACTCGATGTTGATGCACACAGCACCCACACAAGTTCTGCGCTGTTGGTGGGAGCCCATAGGAAATGCAAGGAGCTTGGCAACTCTTGACTGTTCTGTTTTGTTACTGTGTGTTTTGCCCTCTTAGGAATTTATGTTTTCCTAAAAGAAAATATAATTAAAGAACCCAGTCAGTGACATTAATGAAGAACGGGGCGGCCCCACAATGGCTGACTCTATGCTCAGGGCTCCGAGGAATCTGGCAGGGACTCTGCTGGGAAAGGGCAATCTTTAAATGAGTAGAAATCATTTTATTCCACACTTGTTCAATAGTAACATTTGACTCATATATTGAAACATCAGACCAATCGATTTTACAAATGGTTTTCAGTTTCTCTTAACTAAATTCCAAAAGAATGACCGAGCAGGAGTAGTGTCCAGGGGGCTTTGTGTTCCTTACCTTGACTAACACCTGGGCAAGCTGTGAGGCCCTTATCTTCTTTCTTTTGCACTCTATTTGATTTCTAGTCTCTGGAGAGCTCTCTAATGGTGAAGGCATTCTATACTCTTCATGATTACAATGTATCCCTTCAAGTTCTTCCTGAGAGCTTGTGTCCTTTTCCTAGCTATTCTTCAGAAGATATATTATAGGACCCAGGATTCTTAGAAAGTCAGTTTGTTCCTCTGAACCAATTCTGGCTCTTGTAGAGTTTGTTGAAAATGTGCTTCCCACCTGGAATTAAAGTTGATTTGACACATTTAGTTCAAATGACCCTTTGGGCAAAGTCTCAGCAGAAAGCCTGGAGATGAAGGAGAGACATCATTTTCCAGAGGTCTGTGGGAGCCGTGTTAACCTCCTGTTCTGGTGAGAATAAGGTGTCTCTCCACTAGCTTCAGAATTTATCACTTTCTTAAAGTTTTTACAGGGTATAGGAGAGTTGTGTTCCAACTCAGCTGACCCTCAGGGGGAGAACAACCCAGCCAGAATCCAGTGAGCGACTCTTGCTTTCTAGTTCAACCTTTACTCCCTTGTCACAGACTTCTTTTTTTTTAATTAATTTATTTATTTATTAAAGATTTCTGTCTCTTCCCCGCCACCGCCTCCCATTTCCCTCCCCCTCCCCCAATTAAGTCTCCCCCCAGCCCGAAAAGCAATCAGTGTTCCCTGTCCTGTGGGAAGTCCAAGGAACCCCCACCTCCATCCAGGTCTAGTAAGTTGAGCATCCAAACTGCCTAGGCTCCCACAAAGCCAGTGCGTGCAGTAGGATCAGAAACCCATTGCCATTGTTCTTGAGTTCTCAGTAGTCCTCAGACTTCTAAATCCCAACAAGCTTCAGCAAGGCCCTTCTCTTTCTGCAGGAGAGCCTGTGGTCTGTGTTAGTGATGCAAATCTTCCTTCATCCCAACGACTATTTCCATGACAACCTTCCCCTCTTTCTGTGTCTTCTCTAGACTAAGATCCCTGTACATCACACTCGCTGGTGAGGTGGTGTCAAATGGAGAAGGTGGAGTCAGAGGCATGAAGGCAGAAGGCCTTGGCCACAAGGATGGGATGTGTCTTAATCTTTCAGGCTGGGGACTGCACAGCAACCGCCCCGGGTTCAATTTTGTATCACCTTGGATCTAAATTGCTGTGGTAGCATTTGTTATATCCCAAGGTAGGCGCCCAACATAATAGCCTTCGTGCCTTTTTGAAATGTCACCGTCTTGAATCATACCAGCTGACACTTCCGGAGGCTTCTAGGCCATGAAATGTGCACAGATTTCATTTTGGTTAATTTCATTGTTTTGCCGCTCCCATCTAAAACTGCCCGTGGGCTGTCACTTGCCAGGGTGACAGTGTGGCATTACAACAAGCCAGGCTTTGTGAGTTGATGAAGGTCGTTTGTTCCCACCAATTAGAACACAGGCCTCCTGAATTCTACACACACTTTAAAGGAAATGGCAAAAAGAGATTGTCCCCCCAACCTTCAGAACTTAATTTGATTCATCAAAGGGCTGAGGCTTCTCCGGCCAGAAAAATAAATTTTCTAGTGGGACCTCAGCCTGGGATGGAGCAGATTCATTATTTCCCATGGAAACCTGAGGGCAACCAAGAGGAAACACCTATTAGTGTCCACCCGTGCTTTCCTTTGACGTGTTTGTCAACCCGAGAACGTACCTGGACCCCCCTAATGACCTGGTGAGCGTTCTAAACAATCGAAAACAAGAGACTTTAACAAAGTGGAGAGTGAGCTCCCAACTCCTAATCTGAATCGGCTTTGTGTGTGTGTGAGACAGTGGGTGAGCGGTGGGAAGGATTTTGGGGGTGGGGGACACAACATCAGGAACCTATTTGCTGCTGTGTTCTCTTTCTCGGGGCATGATTCTGAGACCTCTAAAAGCGTGGCAGGGCCTTTCATTATACTTAGCATTTCTCTGAACGCCTGACAAGAGGAGACTCGTGTAAATATGCATATCTTTGCATATCTAGGAATAAAGATTTAGGCTAAAGAAAGAAGACCTTGCAGAGGCGAGGCAGTGGCAGTGCCTGTAACCAGTATGCGGGTCTTGGTGAGGAAACCCGAGAGTGAGAGCCATGTATTCCTGAGCCCCTCACTCACGGCCATCACCCACAGAATCTGTGACCAACACTCCTGTTGCACTTGGCTTGGCAGGAACGCTGCCAACTGCAGAGGGCCAGGGCAGGCGGGTGGTGGCTGGTGGGGCTCCCAGCAGGGCTCAGGAGGGGAGGTGAAGCTGGCGTGCAGGGCGGGGCTCCCGCCACCCCACCAGTGCCGCTCTGGTCCTCTGAAGCCGCCAGCTGCCAACTGAAACCCGAAACCCGGCTGCGTCTGCGGGCTGGCCCCACTCAGTTGTTCCAGCCTCTTGTACTGTATATTTACACATTCACACACAATCACTCTTTCTAACTTCTGGACTATTTGCGCAACTGCTAGGATTTCTCAAGTGCATGTGGCAACTCAACCCGGGTGAAAGAAAGCCAGTGGGACTCGGGAGGAGATCGTAGGCCCGCGGGGCCGCGAGGCTACGGAGGGGACAGGACTAGAGCGAGAGAGCGACGGCTGGGGGTTCCCCCCAACTTTCCGCGCAGCTGCGGCTGGCACTGCGGCCACCCGGGGCTTCCTCCTGCGAGAGCAGCGGCGCACAGACCCGGCGAATGGGGCTCTGCGCTTGCCCTGACTGTGGGAAGTAAAGGACACCCCGCTGGCCTGAACTCATCTTTTGGTCAGTCCTAGGAGCCTGGGACATCGAAGCTGTCGTCATCCCGCATAGGCCCCTCGTCCCCAGCAGGGTAGGTGATGTGATTGCTGATGGGAGGTGGAGTAACCACCCGGCGGGTGGGTCGCAGCTTCAGGCTACAGGGACAGGGAGGGGGCTGCTGCGACCCACGCTGTTTCAGTGATTGTGCCTCTGTGTGTGAGCCTGTGTACATGAGTGTGTGCATGAGCTTGTGTGTGCGTGTTGGCGCGCGCGCGCGCTCGTGTGTGTGTGTGTGTGTGTGTGTGTGTGTGTGTGTGTGTGACACAACAAGCAGACATCCTGTGTTTCTGACTTCCAAACAGATGCAATTAGTACAGCTCTGGCGATCCACCTTCGCCTTTCCTAGGGTGGTGTTTTAGCCAGTCGCCGAGTTACCTAGACAACTGGAATGTGGAAGATTTCAAGAAATATTGTGCTACCAGAAAGCGATAGAGATTCTTCGGTGACACATAGACAGCTTTAGACTTTTTGAACGAGTAGTTTTCTTTCTTTCTTTCTTTTTGAGGAAGTATCCATCTACTTTTAGACAGAAAGAAGCAAGCAGCATGTTCTCATTTAAAAAACTAAGTTCAGTAGCATTTCTTGTGTAAGCCCTCAAATAGAGATTGTTACTCCGGATTTCTTAGGGGCTCTCTGTTTTCCAGTATTAGTTAGTAATAGAGACCCTAGCTCCATTGTAATCTGTTCCAACTCATTTTAATAAGCCTCTCAATTCGTTGCTGTTTTCAGCATATCATTCTTCATATTTTATATTATTCCCGCTTTAGCCTTCATCCCATTCTTTAAAAAGAAGATGAGTAAATCAGGCCAGGTACTTGAAATATAAGCGGTGTAAAAGATTTGTTTGTCTGTAAGTAAAAAGTTTTATGTTGTTGACTCTACTAAATAAGACAAATTAGTAAAATTCTGGGGATATTTTCAGTGACTTTTAAAAGCTTTACTTGGTTTCTGGGAAGATGCACAGGCAGATTCAATATAATCTCTTCCCCAACTCTAATTAGACCTCAAAACTAGCCCTTGAGCATAAAGGGCTTTCTATACTTGAGGGCAAGATGTGATATTGGTATTGAACTGGGCGTCATACAGCGTACAGAATCGCTCACATTAGGAAAGAACTAGACAACAAGTGTAGAGCTCCCCACGGCTCGTGAGGTTCTCAGCCTCCTTTTAAATTCCTGGGTTCTTACTTCATCCTCTCTGGGGATATGTCTTACCTTCCAAGAGAACTTGGTAGTAAAACTCCCCTTTCCATCTCTCCTGAGTGCCCAACCTCCAGAAAACATTAGAATTCTCTTCTGTCTTGGAGCCATTGTAGATTTGTTGGAGACCCTGCCTTAGACAAGGTGGAAGGTGGAGCCATTGAAAATAACTCTATAACAGATATCATCCTATCACAGAGGGGAGGTGGGTTTGTGGTGGAAGATGTTTCTTAGGGAACTAGGGAGAACTGAATACTGTTTGAGCTACATGGAATAACACACTAAACAGGATACTGGTGTGTTGTGTGTGATTCTCTCTGCATGAGAAAATCAGGTTCCTTAACTTTTAGCTACACTGCTATCGTTACTTTTATTTCAGCATCTGAGGGCCCTGAATTTAAAACATGGTAGTTTCTCTCTAATACCTTTGGGCTTTATGTAAGGTGAGTATGAAGTATTTTTTAAAACACCAGCTTAATTGTAAGTGGGATAAAATTCACTTCTTGAGAACAAACCCCAAATCCACTGTGGAAACCAATAGCGATGTATCTTTCATACACACACACACACACACATATATATATATACACACACCTTTGACTGAAATCTCCTGTGAACTTTGCCCAGTTTGTGCTCCAGATAATAATCTCCAAAGTTCTGATTGCTGTCCTGGATGGTAGATTCATGTCCGGTGTAACCCTGGACTCCCCTGGGTGGAGGGTGACGATGGGTTAGGCAGGGTGAGAACTGTACAGAGGATGGGATGAGCAGCCTGGTACTGTGAGAGTCTAGCCGTGTTTACCAACAGTGCCGGTAAAAGCCACACTGTGACCTACTGACCCATTGAGGAGGGTTTTCTTTCTGGCTTCTAGCATCCTGGTTGGCTTCTCTGGTGGCAAGCAGACAGTGCTGCTGTGAAATCTTGGCTATGCACCCTTGCTTCCTGTTCTGAGTATGCGCAGGGCTTAGACACTGGGTCTTACCTGGAATCAGTTTCCTCCGGTATTTTGGCTGATTGCTTCTTTCTGCCTCATTTTTTTAAATTATGTTTTGTTAAAGGTAAATGTTGTAAAACTGAGCTGGGCAGTGAGTGTCCTCTTAACCTGGATGTCAGGGGCGGGGGGGGGGGGGAGATTTTTGCCACAGGATTTGTCACATATGAATGAAGAAGAAAAGAACACTCTCAAGTCTCTCTTTTGCCCAATCAGATTACACTGAGAAGAAGGAGGAGGCAAGGAGAAGGGGGGAGAGGGAAGAGGCAGGAGAAAGGGGTTGAGGGAGAGGGATACAGAGAGAGAGAGAGAGAGAGAGAGAGAGAGAGAGAGAGAGAGAGAGAGAGAGAACTTTTTCTTTTGAATAAAATCATATATGTTTGCTCTTAAAGCCATGGCTAAAGGGACTCAGGTTTCCCCCAGATGGAGAAAGGTATCTTAGGAAACAATTGTAAATGAACAGCAAAGCCATGAAGTCAGTGCTGAGTCCCTCATGTCTAGTCTGACAAGGGCAGCTAGCTCATCTACGCTCTGGGAGTAACACTTCACGATTGGGATAAACAGTCAAGTCAAACATATTTGGAAGGAAAAGGATTGTGGTATTGAAGACTCAAAACATATTCGTTGTTTAGAGACTTGGGGCTCACCTGTCCTTGAAGTAGCATCTGTCTTCTATTAGAGTAACATTACAATGAACATGTTTTTTTTTTGGGGGGGGGGGAGTTTTAAGACAGGGTTTCCCTGTGCATCCCTGGCTGTCGTGGAACTCAGTCTGTAGACCAGGCTGGCCTTGGAACTCACAGAGATCCACCTGCCTCTGCCTCCCCAGTGCTGGGTATTAAAGGTATGTCTTACCACCATCCACAATGAATCTTTTTACCAAATACAAAATTGATGTGCAAATCCCTTGTTCTGCAGTCTTGGTTGGAGCCCAGTGAGATATAGTAGTAACTTCAAGTTTTTTGTCTCCTTGTGTGAGGTATTGGGATTGGAACTAAGCATTTTAACATATGCTAAGCATGTGCTCTATCAGTGAGCCATATAGATGTATGTATGTAATTAGATTTTTCTTTAGGTCAACAGCTCATAACTACACAGAGTCTTCTTATTCATTATAAAGCTTGGCCATTAGCTTAGGCTGGTTCCATTGCCTCTTACAACTTGAATTAACCCGTATCCTTTAATCTCTGTTCTTTTACATGACTCCATTAAGTTTATTTTGTAATGCCCATGCTGCTTGCTCTGTGTCTCCTGTCTGATGTCTTTGCCTTTCTTCTTCTCAGCATCCTTTGTGCCTGAAAATCCTGCTTAGCTATTGGCCTTTCAGCTTTTTATGCATCTTCCCAGTGCCAGTGTATAAAGGATTATTCCACAACGTATATATGAATATATAATGTTTTATCAGTTAGTTGAGTATTTCATACAATGTAGTTTGGTTATATTTACCCCTATTACTCTCCCTGACTTGTCCCAGACATACTTCCTCCTCTTTACCTATCCCTAACTTCCTGTCACTGAAAAAAATTAATAATCTGCTGGTTCCAATTTCTGCTGCCCTTAAATTCATGAGTGAGGGGCCATCCATTGGATCTCACGAATTGTTGACTTACTAGGGATCATACTCTTAAAGAAAATGTCTTCCCTCCACCCCAGAAGCCATAAATTGTCCATAGCAGCTTTTCAGTAAGCTGTGGGGCTTGTGAGACCCAGCCACCTCCGTGCTGTAACATTGGCTGGTGGGATCTCTTGTAGAGAAGCCACAGCTGTGGTGAGTTCATGAGCATGGCTTGCTCCTGACCCCTGACTTCTGCTTCTTGCTCTCTTCCCAACCCTTCTGTCACTACGATCCCTAAGCCTTTTGGTAAGGAGAGGTCATAGAGATGCTCTCTTTGTGGCTGAGCACTCCACTGACATTTGTCCTCTGAAATTAGACCTGTTGTCAGTTTCTGCTTTAACCACTACCCACTACACAAAGATACTTCTCTGATAAGTGGAAATGTATGCATTCAGCTTTGGGGGTAAAAATAACAAATATGAGCTCACAAACTGTGAATTCTTGGCCACATTTAGAAAGTGATTGCTTGCTCCCATAACATTTGTGCCATTATTGCACGATGGCATACCATTCTGGTCATTATTATAGATCACAGGGTATATGACTAGTTAAGACTTTAGATTGATTTTTTTTGTTCCAGCAGCCCACACAGAACCTTCTAGTGCTGTGAGGGTTAACCATCAGGGAGGAAGAGTCTTGGTTAACACTTGTTTAGTATTGGTATTTATTTTGATTTCCCTATGTCTTTGTCCAAAGTATATAGTGTCTTCAGCCATGGGGTCTCGCCTTCAAGTTCCTGAAGGTCTAGCTCTTTTAAAATTGTTCATATAGTTTGCGTTTTTCTTTCTTCCTTTTGTTTTGTTTGGTTAGGATCTTGCTAACTTGCCCAGGCTGGTCTTGAACTTGGGATCTTCCTGCATCTGACTCTGAAATAGCCAGATTTATAGGCCTGTGGTTTTAGGTTGACTAACTTCTTAACATATTGTCTAAAAGCTCTTCCCTTGAAACTTCCTTTTCCATGGTAGTAGATCCTCCCTGTTCATATTTCTGATGTCTTGCGTATGTATTTTTCTGGAATTCTCCTCTTGCCTAGGAATTTCCTCTCGATTTGTGGCAGCCAATTTCAAAGGAAATGTCCTTTGGAAAAACCAGTTCTGTGCAGGAAGAATCAACAGCTCCATCTTGTCTGCCTCAATATAATTTGATCATACTTTAAATAGTTACGGTCATGTGTCAACAAATGATGGAGACTCTTCTGAGCCGTTCATTATGTAGTTTCGTCCTTATGGGACTCTCACAGTGTACTCAACAAACCTGGAGGCTACAGCTAAGGCTATAGAATCCGACTATGTGGCCACAGTTTGCATTTGATGTTCACCTTGGAATGGCATACTGCATGTTGTATGGATTTCTTTGTTCTAAGTCTCCCCTATTCCTAGCTACTATGAGTTTCTCACTGGGTGAGTGGTAGGAAGAAGCCTTTTAGATACAAATGACTAATCCTGTGTCTCAAATGTATTAAATGATGCTTTCTTAATCAATGAGCAAGCAGAGCTGTAAGTGAATGATATATTGATGGCCTAGGGTTCATGCAGATAGTTGTATCTAAATAGTCAGTTGAAGAATACGTATTTGGACGTGGCATCTATTTTCCCCATGCAAGAGAACTACAAAACACAACTCACCCCCTAGATCAGCCCACACGTGACTATTTAATCCCTGCAATGTATATGTCCTTTTGCAATTCTAAAGCAAATATCAATCAAAAACTGCAGTAACATCAACTTTTAAGATAAATCACAAATGCTTGTCCATTAAAAGGTAATATAAAGAGTTTTAATGGATATATATTTGCACAATTATTTTTGTCTCATACTATACAATCTGTGTTCTATCAAATCCCCGTGGGAGGTCTGGGTTTAGCTGTGAAGAGTAATAATAAAGTTAAATTTGGATATGCTACCCGCGGGATGGGCAATAGTCTTAATTAATCAAACAAAATTAAAATGCCAATTTTGGCTATTTAATAATTATCTTGAGTGCTAATGCTAGAGGGAAGTCAGAGCTAATTAAAGGCAAAAGCAGAAGTGAGCAGAGAAGAGGGAACACGGAAGGGCGCTTCCTTTCATGTCACCAATTCCTCATTATCTTGGCTTTCTTTTCATCTCATTTGAGCACTAAAGCAAATCCAACATTTCTTCCTGGAAACCTCCGCCTTTGTCTCCCATTATTACTGCTGCCTGGTGCATTCCATTTGATCTAAAATACAAATGGGCTCATTTTATTTTCAAAGCCATGTTACCTTTGTCTTTTGCCTCCCTGCCAGTTAGTATGTAGGCAACATTTCAATCAACTGGGCAAAATACTAATCAGGGACCTCAAACACATCACTCCCCAGCCTCTCTGGGCGTATTGGAAGGAGGCTCACCACTGGTTAAGTGTTCCTAGTCCAACCTGTGTGAAAGGTGACTAGGAATTTGCCTACTCTATTCACACGACACGTGTCAGACAACAAGCCTCCACTAAACAATTCTTTAATAAGCTATTGCTTCTTTTTCAATTGAGAGTCAGGATAAAGGCAAGGGTTGTATGGGTGACATTTTTGCTCTTCACTTTATATAGTTTAGTATTGTTGTGCAAGAATTTTTATGGTAAATTCACCCTGGTCTTTATCCCCGGGAATTTAAAGAAGTGTGCTTCTCCCAGATAGCCTGATGTGTTTTGTTTAAAGGAAGAATTGACAAAGGAGCCACAAGGAACCTTTTAGCTTGTAATTCGGAAAGATGAGAACTAACTCTGATGCTGGCTGCACCCCAGTGAAGGCTTCTGGGACACACTGGTCTGCATGGTTTTGCGACCCATTTCATCCGCTTGTAACTAAGACACTTTTAACACCTTAACTTTCCACCGTGGAAGCACTTGAATTTATTTTGTACTGTTTAACTCTTTTGACATTATAGTTAAATATTTATAAAATTCTATTGTGTATCTTTAATATTTTACAGCCAGTATTTTCAAGTCACTAAATATAGTTCCCTGAAATATTCTAGGCCTGGTTTCTGTACCTCCTCAGAGAAGATACTCTTGTCACCAAATAGTACTTTTCCTAATGATCTTGGAAAGGGAATGGAGATGGGAACTTTGAAAGTAGATACTTTGGGGCCAAATGTGAGGGTTCTTATCAATGTGTTTCTCATGAATGTATAGAATAATTCCCTCAGGGGTGTCTTTGAGAAGGTGAAGTTAAAAACGTTCCTCTGAAAAGCAAAGTTTATTTACGAGTGCAGGCTTATGGAGCTGTGGCGATAGGGGCTTCCAGGGCTATGAAGCTGTGGCGATAGCTACTTCCAGGGTTATGGGGCTGTGGCGATAGGGGCTTCCAGGGCTATGAAGCTGTGGCGATAGGGGCTTCCAGGGCTATGAAGCTGTGGCGATAGGGGCTTCCAGGGATATGGAGCTGTAGTGATAGCTGCTTCCAGGATTATGGTGCTGTGGCGATAGGGGCTTCCAGGGTTATGGAGCTGTGGCAATAGAAGCTTCCAGGGTTATGGAGCTGTAGCGATAGCTGCTTCCAGGGTTATGGAGCTGTAGTGATAGCTGCTTCCAGGATTATGGGGCTGTGGCGATAGGGGCTTCCAGGGTTATGGAGCTGTGGCAATAGAAGCTTCCAGGGTTATGGAGCTGTAGCGATAGCTGCTTCCAGGGTTATGGGGCTGTGGCGATAGCTGCTTCCAGGGTTATGGAGCTGTGGCGATAGGGGCTTCCAGGGTTATGGAGCTGTGGCAATAGAAGCTTCCAGGGATATGGAGCTGTAGCGATAGCTGCTTCCAGGGTTATGGAGCTGTGGCGATAGCTGCTTCCAGGGTTATGGGGCTGTGGCGATAGCTGCTTCCAGGGTTATGGAGCTGTGGCGATAGCTGCTTCCAGGGTTATGGAGCTGTGGCGATAGCTGCTTCCGGAACATGAGATTGAGGCTTCAGGATAAGCAGTGTTCATGTTCACCAATGATGGAATCATCTCTTGTATTATAGTGACTTTTTTTCTCTTTCTACAAGCCTCTTAATGCCCATTGCTCTAATAAATTAAATACTTACTAAGTATCAACCGCTCCATATGTTTTATAGATGTTATTTCTATTCATAGAAGTAATTAGAATTGACAGTTCTAGAAATGACTATGTTGCATCTACTTCAAAGGTCATTCTTATTGCAAGCAGAGAAGAGACAGTATCTAAGCTAACGTTCAAACACTTCATGTCCACTGTGTCCCTTTCTTCTTCGTGACTCTCACCAATGACCTCTAGAACCACAATCTCTGAGCTTCATGGGTTTGCTCTGACTGTGTGATTCCAGTCACAAAGCTACTGGCATGGAGTATTTGGAGCTATCTCACAGGTCCTTCAGAAGATGGCGTTCTTGTGGCTAGTATGCCACTATCAAAATTCTCTTTCAAGAACCGAGTCTCCCCTCACCAGATCAACAACTGAGTAACTCTGCCGGGGCCCATCTGAGAAGCTATCTGCTCTCGGAGAAAGGTAAACTTGAGTATCCGTTTCCTGAAAATCCAGTCATCTATATCCAGCCCAGACCCAAGGACCAGAGCAGGAGGGGACGTGGTTTCCAGTACTGGATTAGAGAGACACAATGTGAGCGACTTGACAGAAATGAGAAAGTAATGAAAAGGATCATTTATTTTAGGATTACAACTGAAAGTAAAAGGAGAAAAATTTAATATATGTAGTGGAGGTTAGGGATTCAGCCACTACCTCTAGTCAGGGAACCTGGAGATTCTACCCAGCACTTGCTGTGGGTTACCATAGCACCAGGTAGACCCTATCGTATCTGTTTCATAGCTGAGAAAGCAAGTCCAGAGGGCTTAGTCACCTGTCACTAATCACGCCGTCACTAGGAGTGAAGCTCGTTGAAGTGCTCTGACATTAGAGCGCATTCCAGACTGGGTGAGCCTTGTGCCCACGGGCAGGCTGCCCTCGCCAGCCTGCAACGCTGCTTTCCTCTTTGTCAAAACAGGTGCTTGTTGATCCCTACATCCCAGTGTCATCTTTCACCTTAAGTTTATGAAGTGAACAGTGTGTGGAAAATGGAAGGAAGTCCCCACCATGTGATCATCAATAGAAATCAATAGTTATTATCATTAAATAATGACCAGAGAGTCATAATCAATATTTTTCAAGTAGTAAGATTTGCTCTATCAATGACAAACAATCAAATTGGTAATTTTTAAAAAGGATTTTCTTTATTTTTAATTTCTGTGCATGAGTGTTTTGCCTGCATGTATGTATTACCTGTGTACAGTCCCTGACGACTCCAAAGGAAGACATTGGGTCCACTGGTACCAGAGTTAAAAACCCTTGTGAACTGCTGTGTGGGTGCTGGGAAATGAAACAGGGTCTCCTAGAGCAACAGGTGCTCTTAACTGCTGAGCCGTCTCTCTAACCCCCCCCCCCCCATTAGTGATTTTTGATCAACACTTCTTTTTTATTAAGGGGGAATACGCTGAGACAGCATAGAACTGAATATAAAGGTCAGGGTTCATTATGTGTTTAAAAAGTAAAATATATCTCACATACTTCAATTCCAGCTGCATGTACTTGTGACATTGTGTAGAAATGAAAAACGCACTTGGGTTTTGACAATACTGAACAGAGTGTACTCGAAGAACCGTTAGGGTGGCAGCTCACACATAGCCTTGGTGAGTGAGTTTGACGCTGGGTGTGTTTCTCTCGCACTCTGCACAGTTTTAGTTTTGGAGTCAAGGTCTCTCCCTGAACCTGGTGTTGGCTAATTCAGATAGACAAGCTGATCAGCAGACCCCAGAGGGTCGCTGCCTGGGCAGCTCTGGCGTCTCTCTCTCTCTCTCTCTCTCCTCTCTCTCTCTCTCTCTCTCTCTCTCTCTCTCTCTCTCTCTCTCTCTCTTCTCTCTCTCTCTCTCTCTCTCTCTCTCTCTCTCTCTCTCTCTCATACACACACACACACACACACACACACACACACACACACACACACACCTGGCTTTTCCATGTGTGTTGGGGACTCGAGCTCAGTTCCTCATTCTTACCCAGCAAGAACTTTACTGATTGAGCAGCAGCCAGAAATATTTATTTTGGAAAGTTCATGTAGATGTTGACATTGGCAATCCAGCCGATATGGTAAAAATGCTAATAAGAAAGTAGTTTGATAATGTGGGAGTGATATGAATTTATATGCCAAGAGAACTTTTACTCAATAAAAATAACAGGTGTATTGATTATATGTTGTTAGTTCAGGCAGAACATGTAGCATTGTGTTTGCTTTCCTTGCTTTGCCCTGTGTGTGGTCTTGCATTCTTGGATTTGGTTAACGGTCGGAAGGGATTTTCACTTTCAGATGTAGCAAATATCCTTTTAGGTTTTTCTATTAAAACGATTATCTTGGGTCTGGAGATGTAGCTGAGTTGGTATCATGCTTGCTAACAATATACAAAGCATTGTATAGATTGGGGTGGTGAGAGTCCATAATCTCAGCCCTTGGAAGGCGAGGTGGGAGGATCAGAATTTCAGGGTCAGCCTCAGCTATATAGGGAGTCCTAGAACAGTAATGAGGTGTATGAGACCCTATCTCAAAATTAAATAAATAAACAAATAAATTCTTTTAAAAGTAGCTTTCAAGAGGTAATTACTATTTTTATTAAAACTAGAACTTAGTGGTACGTGATATGTGTTTAAGGACAGACATTTCAGAAAGACACATTTGTAGGGCTCACCAAAGGCTACATTTTATATTTAAACAGTTGCTTGAGACATGCTTCCGACAGTATCATATTTCACATTTCCTGGCTGTGGAAAAGCGAGAAGGGCCTAGGGGAAGGGTTGCTGGGATGTGGACCTGACTTGCAGCTTTCACTGGCTTCTGCAAACCCAGCCAGACCTTCTCATTTCTCTGGACTTCCGGCTCCTTATCTGTGAAGGGAGCTGGAGCAGTGACTGTCTCATGTGGCTTTAGCTGAAACGGTCTGTTGCCAAATGGCAGGACGTTCCTTAGGAGCTGCTTTGGAGACTGTGACTGTGCGTGTTTGGCAGGGCTTTGAAGTGTGGGTTTTTGATTTCCCCGGGGAGTGAGTCCTGGATGGTTGTATATTACGGTGTAATGGTTAGCATGGCCTTCCCTTGATGGATGTCCTGAGCCCATGGGGTTGTTTGTCTGAAGGGATAGGTGATGCCCCTCCCAAAGAGGAAGGTAAGGTGGATTCAGGCCGTTCATTCATTTCAGGGACCGTGCTGACATAGTGGTGCTTCATGCTCAGGAGTGAAGAAAGCCTTTCCCACTGAGAATCTGAGTAAATCGGAAGATGCGTTTTAGCTTCAAATTGAACTAAATCATCTGGGGGGAATTGGAAACAATGTCATTTGCTCGGCACTATTTTAGTAGCACAAAGGCAACCAATGCCTCTTCTTAGATGGTAGCATATTTATGGTGCCTGGGGGACCAGTCTCCAGTTCTCCTCGCTATACATTGGCTATGCCACGAGGAAGTGGGGGATATCTTGGCTCTATTAGTCCAGTGAGTGAATGTATCTTAAAGATATACTTTGGAAAGTTACTTGTTTCTGGATGAAAGCTGTATTTTTTAGGGTTGCCGTTTGCAGAGGTTTTCTTCTAGGACAACCAGGCAGTCCATGTGTGCAGGTCGGTGCTGATTAAGACATACTATGCTTTGATTTTCCTAGCTATGGTTAGAGATACCCCTTGCTTGACAGCTCTGTACAGTGTGCTGATAACACCAGAACTTCATGCCCCTCCTCTCTCTAGTGCTTTGCACGTGTGTAGCCTTGTGGAGAATGAATCCAGCAGACTGAGAATAGTGCCCATTCAACAGAGGGAAGTTACCAAGCAGTGTCTTTTCAAGAGCCTTTTGTAGGTGCAGGCAAGTTCTGTCTTGGACTCAGTTAAATCACAAGTCTGTTTGCCCCTTCCTTTTGTGTGCACATTAGTGTAATTTTGGAGGATGACTTTTTATGTGTCTTTCAGACACAAGTGTGCAAAGATGTTGGATTGTGGAGACTACTGCTTATCAAAGGAGCGAGAATGGTGGGGGATCTAATCTAGCCACATTTCTCTCAGTGAATGGATGAACTTCTGAATAGAAGTTTCTGTAGAAACCACCTCACTTCAAATTTCCCAGTAAGGAAGATAGGTCTGGAATGGCAGGTTTGTTCTAGGACAGACATTCAGAAAACAAGCAGAGTAAGTAGGGTGGTCGTGTTTGTTCTATTCCTTGGAGCCTTTCTCTCCTGGGCTTCTCTGAGAGAAGTGAACCGAGAGATCTGGAGACATCTAGTATTAATCACCAATGACTCTGTTATGACACTGGTCCTCATGGAGAAACTGTCCCGTGACCCCTATGATGCTGGGCCTCCATACGTCCTAGATGCTCAGCAGGACAGTGACACCTGACTCCAACCTAAGCTCTGTCACCTAACCCACTTCTGGGGAATCACATTTTCCTTCTTCATCCCTCCTTTCTTCCCTCCTTTCCTCCCTCCTTTCCTCCCTCTTTCTTTCTTCCCTTTCTCCATCCTTCCCTTCCTTCCTCCCTCCCTTCTTTTTTCTTCCATGTCTCTCTCCCTACCTCCCTTCCCAAATGGATTTTATGTTCTTTAAATTTAAATAATAGGAGATCTACCATTTTCCGAGGACAATTAGCTTAATCATACCTAGCTTTACGATTGCTCTTGTTAGAAGATTGTCCTCTTTTTGTTGTTTCTTTCTTCGAAATTTCTTCCTTTTTAAATTTTTTTTGAGCACTCATGGCCTTACAAGTGCTGGGCAAGCCCTCTACCACGGAGCTGTGTCAACAACTCTCTTTTCATCTCTATTTATGTTTCAAATAGTTTATTTTACTTTTACATACACACATGTGTACATGTGTGCTGTGTGTTTCAGGTGTGCATGTGCACATGGGTGTGAGAGGCTAGGAGAGGTTGCTATATCATCCAAAGGTGTGACTTTTAACAGTGTTTTTAATGGACATAATAATTTTATCATTTGAATGGTATAAAGAATAATTTTTAAAAAGATCAAGAGAAAATTTAATATATTTATTTTATATTTTTATGGAAAATATATAAATTTCTTACATATTTGAGGGATGGGAGTATCAGACTCCACCAATATCTTTGGAAACTTTTTACCAAGCTTAGATTAACTGTACAGAAACTAATGAATATACTGTATTAATATCAAGATACAACTTACAATGTTTTCTTGTTTAGATTATAATTTCTTCAGTATTCCTTGTAATGGTACCGATTTCATTATATCTGCTTGACATAGATTGTTCTTAATGCAGTGTGTATTTTTATGCAGTTAAAATCTTAACTGCAACATGAGCATACATTGTCCTCACGTATTCTTCCCTTCATATTCTGGGAAATAATACTGCCGAGGTTAACACACCAGTGCTTTCACACAAGGAAAGCAAAGACAAAAGTAATGATACCCTACGAGCTCTGCCCTCGTACAGTCAAATATCTTTGGGGGCAGGAGAAAGAATTCTGTTCCTGGTGCTGCTGTGTGAATCCCAGACCCATGTGTGGGTGTTATATTCACCCTTTGTGGTCCCGTCCGCTGTTTGATTCAAGGAACATTCCAGGCTGTATCCTTAGCTTCCCTGACCTGAGCCAGGGACTGGAGCTCGAGGACTCCCAGGGATTCCTTTCTCAAGCAGTGCAAGACAGACATAGCTCGTCGGCTGGACAGTGCATGGCTCAGGTGCAGACACGGGGCTTCATTTCAGGAAGGTGAGATCTCTGTGTCTCTGGGGGCTCCATCGTTCTGTGCTGCGATCCTGTGCAGGCAGCCCCGAGAGGTGGAGGATGGGTGGCTTCTGTCTCTCCAGACAGCAAGAATACCGAATAAACATTCGTTATTCTCTTGTGATGTTTGCTCATGGCTCAATGGTGTCGCAGCTGGGGCTCCAACTTGGGAATTTTCAAGCAAAAGCAGTGTGCTAGGTGCTCCTGGGTGTTAACGCTTACATATGGGCAAATAATCTCCAGATCAAATGCATCGCAATAGCAAGCGTGCATTTTTACTGTTTTTTTTTTTTTGTTGTAACAAAGATTTTTCTTAATCTCTTATAAATAGCCAGTAGATAAAATAAAATTTACTGGATGAGTTTGCGGAAATGCCAAGCAATTAGGTTATGGGATCGTTTATGAGATTTATTATTGATGGAGGAAGGTCATTGGTTAAAATAAAAGAAGCTGCTTGGCTCTCATTGGTTAGGAGATAGGTGGGAGGAGTAAACAGAACAGAATGCAGGGAGGAAGAGGAAGTGAGGTCAGACTCCACAGCTCTGCTCTCCAGAGCAGACGCAGGAGAGACGCCATGCTACCTGCTCCAGGGAAGACGCACACCATGCCCCAGCTCCAACCCAGGATGGACTTAGGCTAGAATCTTCCCGGTAAGCACACCTAGGGGCGCTACACAGATGATTAGAAATGGGCTAAATTAATATGTGAGAATTAGCCAGTAAGGGCTAGAGCTAAGGGCCAAAGCAGTGTTTAAATGAATACAGTGTCTGTGTAATTATTTGGGGCATAAGCTAGCCGGGCAGGGCAGGCGGCTGGGGTGTTTGGGGACGCAGCCCTGCCGCCGCCCATATTACTACATATTATTAATGATAAATGCTAAAATAAAGGTCTGATTACCATCAGTCAGGAGGGAGTGGGCATGGAAGGGAGCTGGAGAGAGGAGAGAATGGATAAATGCCTCATATTAAGGTGGAGTGTGAAGAAGTTACTGGTGATATTTTGTGTTAGTTTGGGACATGGTGAATTACAGGTGGAGATGCTGTTTGTCAGGGCTGTGACCACCCGAGAAAGCAGAGACTGCTTCCCGATCCCAGTGTTGTGAATCCTCAAGGGCAGTGTTTACAAACCTGGGCACAGGCAGCATCAGGAGAAACGTTTACTTGTATTTCAGCTTTGCTTAAAAATGAGAGTGTCAGGCCCTCTCCCTGAGCTGGTAGTTTCTTTGCTGTATTGCCCAGGGATTCTCTTGAGAGGGGAGTCATCTGTGCACCAACCTACCTGTGTACTGAAAATCTGGCAGGGACGATGGTATTTCTGCTGGTAAGAGCTGTTTGAACAATGTAACCATCAGGCACTTGCTCGCTGACTTTGAGGAAGTTACTAATGGGGTGGGTGGTCCTGCCAGAACTATATGCTCTGTTTACAGTGGTCAAAGAGCAACCTTGAGTGTCCGGCCTCCTCTTCCTCCTCATTTAATACAGAGTCTCTGGTCTCTCAGTAGCCAGGCCTTTGTGTTGGCTGTCATTCTGGCATGTTTCCATGTAGGAGTGGTGGGTTCTGGGAATCCAAACTCAGCCCCCACCCACCTTGTTTTGGCAAGCCCTTTCTCCATTGAGCTGTCTCCCCAACTTGTAAATCTAAGACTATGATGATTTTTGTTTGCAGTAAATGGCCGCTAATTAGAATTTGACAGCTTGTTTGAAAAAGTTGTCCTTTTTCTGAAGCAGAGCTTGCATGGCGTTCTAAAAGCTTTGAAAATTGTATGATGTATTAATAAATTGTGCTCAGAAACCATGCAGTCCAATTTGAAGACTTTCAGATCTTTCTATTGCTCTGTGTTCACTGACAAAACCACTTTCTGTGATTTCCAATTTGCCTTCTATTACTAGATTTGTTGAGTTTAGCCCTTTTCTATTATAAAGCGATACTGACTCCCTTGGATGGTGAGTGGTACTTGTAAGAATTAATGTAAAACTTGGAATTCTAGGTTGGCCAATTATTTTACTATCTTGCTTCATTTTCTTCAAAACTTTGATTGAATATCTTGTAACTTAATACACAAAATAAACTTTCTTAGAAAAGTTTTGAATTGATAACTTCTCATAATTGCTAGTTTTAGATTATAACAGCTTTTCACCTAATCACTGGACAGTGTAATGATTTTTAATGCTGAGGAAACAGGTTTTATTCTGTCAGATTCTCTGGTGGCTTTGTTTGACTTTAAATATAGATTTCAGAAGTGTTAACTACAAAGTGAGTAACGGAAACCAGCATTGTTTGTCGTTAATTGGAACTTACTGTTCTGTGACTTGTTATTAATAAGTCTGCTAACCCCTGTTTCAAAGCAGATGTGATCTAGAAATTGCTTGCACTCGTGGGACTGGTGTTCATATCCAGTGTAGTCATGTGGGATGCAGGATGAAGAGAAAGATGGCTCTGAGTTGGGGTCTGAAAGAGGTGCAGGGTTGACTAGACCACTGGAGTCTGGAAAACATTTTCATTTGCTTTTCTCCTTGAATCTGTATTTATTTCTTGGGCCAAGGAAGACTATGGATGTCTTCTGCTGCCGGTGGCGGGTGTCTGTGACGCTGTACAGTAGGAATTGCCTCAAGTTCCCCTGCAAGTGCAGCATCTAGGGTTCTGAATGCCAATGAGGTTGGCCCTGGGCTGAGCAGGTGACAGCTGTGGGAGATGCCGCTCATTTGTTTCCGCCCTCCTTCAGAGAGCAGTGGCCCTTCCTCTTGGAAGGTTAGGTCTTGTTTCTTTTCCCCTCTGTCTTTACTCCTTCCTTTCACTTCTTTTTCTGTCTCTTTTTCTTACTGGACCATCATATTTGTTTCCTGTGAGCCTGTGAGCACCAAATCTTAGTGATTCCTTTTCCCGTAGTCCTTCTGGCTATTAGACTTGGCATTTATCTACCCCACCCCGTTATTTTTTTTAAGCTGAGCTTTTCTGGGATGTACTGCAGTGATTATTAATTTTGTTCCTTTTGGGACCTATACAAGTGTGGACCTAGTCTTCCATTTTAACTGCCCCAAACATTTGAGTGACCTGTTGAATGATTGTTCTTATTAAAGCCTCCTTTCTGCTCACATCCTCAGAGAGCCCTTGTGGAAGTGCACAGCAAGGCAAGCCGCTGCGCCACCAATCTTCCAGTCGTAGAGATTCCAAGGAGACTCTAATTGGAGAAGTCTTCCACCTTCGTGAATGCCGCCAAGTTTCTTAAATCTTTTGTAAAATGGGGAGAGTTTCAAATAGAAACATTTTGAAGTGTAAATGTCAGCTGTTTTTGCTGGGACATTGTTAAGGCGGTTCTTTGTAAGTACCATTGTACATTAAGACTTCACATTTTACTTTTTAACATTTTGAAATAGTGTGAGATACAACATGCTAAATTTTTTATCCCTATGAAACTTTTCTAGATGTTATCAGGAGAAGCTAATTAACTTTGCTATGGTTCTGTTAACTATTTAAGAGCCGCCATTCGACGTTCATCCCTCATTATGCCAATATCTCCTTTACTAGAAGAGTTGCAAACAAGAAGCAACATTGCGGTCACTTGTCACGTGTGTGTATTTCTTCCTGGGGGTTGTCTACTCTCTCCTTTGTCACGTTCTTGGCATCAATGAAGAATGCAGGCGGCTATTGTGGAGAACGTCTGTCACATTGGTTTTCTCATGCCCAAGATCAGGTTGTGTTTTTTGGACCAGAGGACCACAGAGCTCTGCTCATCTTAGCACAAGGAAAGGGAAGTGCGCTTGGTTAGTGCTTCTCTGCTGGTGGGAAGTTCAGTTCCTCATTGAGGTTGGCCAGGCTCTCTCAGTCTGGAGTTGCTCATTTCCCTTTTGTACTAAGCAAGCATCATGTAACAAGGCACTCTGAGACTGAACAAAGAAGCAGTTTTTGTTTTTAATTTCCCAAAATATTTTTTAAGTAAAAAAAGAGAATCATTAGTGACTAGTAAATATCATGATGGAGTGGAAGAGATCACATTCTCTCCAAAAACAATAATAAAAAATAATAGATGTCTTTCTGTCAATGTATTTGCAAACTGAAGAGAACTCAGCTTGGAAGTTCTTAATTAAACCACTATAGCAATTGGATTTGGTTTTTAATCCCAACACAATCAGCTTTTATAAAATCATACTTGCACCCATAGATTTTAGTGCTCATGCATCGTACTTGCCTGTATCACCTGTTATTACCTGGTTGCCAATGGTCACATGGTTCATCTGGTGGACGTTCTTCCTTAAACTGGACTCTTCCACCATCTGCCACTAGCTTACACAACCTACTGCAATTACACTTGGTATACATCTTATTGCTCAGGTTGTCTACATTTGATGACTTATGTCCTCTTGAAGTTGTCTCCTGTGTCCTTTTCTCATATCTCCATAATTTCTAGGATACTTCTTACTTTCTAATGCTATAGAATATTCCGGGTTCTTCTTACACTTCTTTTTAACTCAATCCTGGATCAATTTTTTTTCTAAAGCAACTAAATTTCGGTATTTAGAAACCAAGCTCTGGAGCTAGCAACATGGTTCAGTGGATACAGAAGCTTGCTGTCACGCTGTCAAGCGTGACCCGAGTTTGATTCCCAGGACCTACATGGTGAAAGGAGAGAACTAACTTCCAAATATCTTTATGTGCAAGCATATCTACAGACACATGTGTGTGTTTATGCAATGCACACATGCACACATGCTAAATGTAAATTTAAGAACACAAAATATGGGTTTTATATGTGACTATTCATAAAATAACATATTTCATTTCTTCCTACAATGTATTTACTTATTTTCTTAAATGTTTGTCAGAAATAAAAATCTCAATTACTAATCCAAATGACTAAATAGTGTATAAGATTTATACTTACACCCGGAGCCAAAGTATTTTATATGTTTTTGTTCCTTAGACTATTAAACCAAGTTCTTCAATTGTAAGGTTGCTATTCTCATGAAAAGCTTTGGCCAATGAATAACATGGTGGTGTCATCTTGACCTGTGTATTTGCGTACCTTAACAAGTCACCTACAAGCCAAAACTTCTTGTCAACAGACCAATTTTGGTAACTTATTTGTTAAAATATGAAAACAAAGTCCTATGTTTGTCCTGTGTTTTCAGGCTATTGTAGAATCTGGGCAAGAATGCTGCCTACTTAGAAAGTGTGAAACCTCACAGAAACTGTACAGGACTCTGTGTGAAAAGCTCAGCTGATTATTTATAAAGATTATTTTAATAATTTGCTTAAAATACTATAGATAATAGTGAGCTGATACTTTCTCAAAACTCCATGTATCGCTCACTCTCACTAGCTTGGGTTAGACTCCAACTTTTCCTACATTGTGCTCCCAATTGTTTCCTTTCAAGTCAACAGTGAGAACTAATCAGTCTCGGGTTGTAGGGTAGGAGTTGTGTACTGCTTCATTTGCTCACTCTTTATTTATACTGTGACTAAAAATATGATATTTGAACCAATCTTATCTCAAGAGACAAGGGGAAGCCTTTTCTGTCACTGTATCTGCTGTCATTACAGGGATGTTCCACAGGCATTTGATAAAGGAGCTAAACAAACGAGTTCCAAATAAACAATACTTGACCAGGGCCCTGGGTCATTTGTTGATTCACAAGCCTGAATGGCAGAGGACCACTGAGGTACCATTAAAACCTGACAGTCAATCTCCTTACCCTAAGCTTCAAAACCAGGCAATTTGATAGGAATAGGGATCATAAATTTCACTCTTTTGTGGTACTCAAAGAAATTTTGTTTCATTTTCTTTGAGAATGTGTCATTTTTACATTTTCTCTCAGTTGAACTTCATTCAACACTTAGTAAGTTCTTTGTCTTTGGGAAATTGTGTGTTAAATTCCTCCAGCTCACAGTAGGCTCTCAGTGGACAGCTCACATTGTGTGTTAAATTCCTCTAGTGCACAGTAGGCTCTCAGTGGATAGCTCACATTGTGTGTCAGATGCCTCCAGCACACAGTAGGCTCTCAGTGGATGGCTCACATTGTGTGTCTGATTCCTCCAGCGCACAGTAGGCTCTTGGTGGATGGCTCACATTGCAGTCTTCACCGACTTTTGCATTCTCATCAAAGTGCTTGATCACTGCTTGTTGTAGTAATAAGAGCGGAGGGGGCAATCTGTTGAAATAGGAGTGGCGGGGCTGCGTCCCCGGCACCCGGCTGCCCCCACAGCTAGCTTTACTCGAAATAATTACACGGAAATTGTATTCTTTTAAACACCGCTTGGCCCATTTCTATCTAGCCTCTTCTAGGCTAGCTCTCGCACCTGGACTAGCCCATTTCTAATAATCTGCTGTAGCCCACGAGCTGGCTTACCAGGAATGATCTTAACCTGCATCTGCCTGGAGTGGGAGAATCATGGCAACTCTCTGACTCAGCTTCTTTCTCCCAGCCTTCCGTTCTGTTTACTCCACCCACCTAAGGGTGGGCCTATCAAATGGGCCTAGCAGTTTCTTTATTGCTTAACCAATGAAATCAACAGATTGATATATGACTCCCCCATCAACTGCTGGTCTTAATTTTTCCTTCTAGAAATTATCAAAATATTACAGTCTTATGTGATTATTATAGAGTTTAAATGGATGGGATATGCTTGGTAAATGCCTGACATATAGACAACATTCCTGAGATATCATCACTTCTGAGTTGCTCCTTATGGATCCAGCCTTACTTTGGATTCCATCATTGTTCTTGCATATTCTAGACCACCGGATGCAGGTGCATTCAGCCATCGGGGCTCAGTAAACAGTAGAACCAATTACCCTTACCTTACAAAGGGATTGGGATAGATGCCTTAATTTCCCAGGTTATGATGACAACAAAGTAACAACCTCTCCTGGTGTGTGTGAGTGTGTGTATGTGGTGTGTGTATGTGTGTGTGTGTGTGTGTGTGTGATTGTTGTACTGAGAACTCAACCAGGTGTTCACGCATGCTAGACATGTGCCTTACCACTGAACTACACCCTCAGCCTGGGGAATTATTCTTTAAAGTATAAGGATTTATATATATATAATTTTTACCAGCTTACTTTCTGCAATATTGGTTTATGTCTCAAACAGGAACTAACAAGTCTTCCTCCAAGTTTCTATAACTGAATACAAGTTAAAACCTCACAAAAGTCCCCAGATCAGAAATGACTTAAATCAGAAATAACCTTGGAAGCTGACAACCCTTCTGTCTTTCTGAAGGATATGACTTACACATCCCAGGACTCCCCAGCTCCTCACCTCCTTCTTCTATCCCTCCTTAGTTGAGTGATTGGGTAAAGAGCCGAGGGAGAAGAGGGCACAAAAATATCGAAAGCATAAAAGCAATTTAAGCCTAGTTAAGATTAAGTATAGCAAGAGCCTGCTTCATAACCAGCCATTGTCAGACAGGTGAAATGGACCCCTGGTAGCGTGTCTCCTTTTAATCTTGTTTCGGGGTTCAGTGTGGAAAGTATTTTCTGACGCTTGGGTAGAGGAAATGGAGGTGTGATAGTGGCTTCCTCGGGGGTCTTTCCCCCAGCTCTAGTTACGAGCACTGCATGATTTTGTTTCTGAAATGAATGTTGGTCATTTAGTGCAGCCCTTACACTAAGTAAAACTGAATTTCAATTTGACTTGTTAGATTTTGACTCAAACAGGCATTGAGTTAGTTTATTATTAATTTTGTGAGATATTGGCTTTGATTAAGAGAAAAAGTTTGTTTGTTTTTTTAGGGCATGCCTTTTCCACGGCTAGTCATACTTAGGGATTGCAAGCCTCTATGTTCTTCTATGTTACTGCTGCTGGCCGTACAACTTGTGCTATGGAAGGCATGCAGCTGCAGCTGCGGGATGTTGTTGCAGGGAAGGCACCACGGGTGTATAGCTACTGAGCGCTCATGAGAGATGCGTGGGTATGGCACCGCTGCCCTTGGCCTGCAGGGATATGGGGTGTCTGTGCTGCAGGGTCCTTTTCGGCCCAGCAGCTAACAGCTTGTGTGTATAACCACATGACAGGACTGTCCTCTGCAGATCTAGGGTCACGGGAGTACTGATGATTTGTGCACAGGAATCCTTGGTATGATGAGAACAGAAGTGCTTGTTTGTTTACTTCCTGTAGCTAAGAACAGAGCTCCTCCTGTGATGAAGGAGTCTTTTTCACCTCCGCATGCCTCACTGACCATCTTTCTCCATAAGTGCCGTGCCACGTTGGATGGACTCTAATTATAGCACAGAAGCTCCACAGAACGTTGATAAAAATGGTGATGCAATACTATGAGGACCGCATGTAAGCTCTAAGCTATACGAAATTATGGTAAAGTGGGTGATATTAGATTCTTTATTGTCATGTGAGTTTTGCATATTTCTATCTATAGAGCTAGCATCCATGCTCTGGTGGCCCTTGAGATGCCTTTCAGAAAATTGATATTACCAAAAAAATATCTCTGGCTGACACTTTGTCCTCCCTGAGACGGGCCCCACTAACCGGATCCTAAGAAATGACTGTGCCTTTCATGGGTAGTGAGTCAGAGACGTCAGTTTGTGAGGTTTACACGGGAACATGGCAGAAGCAAAACATTTCAGAGAGGGAACCCATTTGCCAAGAACAGGATTAGCATGAGATCCTTGTGAGGTATGAGGAATGGCTCAGAGTCTGGAATGATGCTGAACATTGCTGCTGAGGAAGGCTAGAGACGTGACTCAACTTACTAAGTAACCACAGAAGAGGGCAAAGGAGGAGACTGTGGGAAAGACCCCAACCAACTGGGCTTCTTAGTCACAGGTGCTGGTGACTAAGTCTGTTCAGGCTCCAAACATGCCAAGCCAAAGTATTTAATCACATGACTCTGAAAAGCCAAAAATATGGTTTTTATAAAATACTTAAAAATAATTATAAAATGAATTACCATAACAGGCAGAATAAGAGAATTTTTACTTTAAAACATCTATATAAAATGAGTCCTCCTATAACTAGAATGTAATACCGTTGGAAAATTCCATTTTACATGTAACCAAATGTTTCTTTAATAATCCAGGGAAGATAACTGGTGTGGGGTGGACAGGAAGCAACCTATTCTGGGGTCTTAGAGTTAGATGCTGTGTGGGCTTCCCAGGGCTACTGTAAGGAAGGGTTACACAAAACAGGGCTTTGAAGATCTGGAAATTGACTGCCTCATTCTGGAGTTTAAAACCATGGTCAGTTGATTCTGTAGACTGTGTTCTCATGATGTCCCTGTCCCATCTGGTTCCTCTGGTACTTTCTCCCCATCCTCTTCAGAACTCCATCTAATATTTGGCTGTGGGACTCCCACATCTTCTGTCGGTTGATGGGTGAAGTCTCTCTGGTCTCTTTTATGGCTCGGTCCTACTCTGCAGGCAGGAGAAGCTGTAGGTTGAAGGTTTTGTGGCTGGGCTGGCTGGTGTGGCTAGGCTGGTGTCTCAATCCCAATAGCCAGGCTTTGCCTAGTTACAGAACGTGGCCAGTTCAGGCTCTGTGCCCCTCATTACTGGGAGCCTTTTCTAGGGTTACTCTCATAGATTCCATTGTACTAGGTTTCCACCTTGCCCCCAAAATGCCCCCAATTCCCATCATTTCTCCCAGTATCCCACTTGATCCCTCCTGTTTCCAACCCATACATACCAGTTCACCCTCAGAATCTATTCTATTACCCCTTCCCTTTGGATTTTAAAAAATAAACTAAGTTTTATCTGTAGGTGCTTGCACATGCGCGCGCGCGCGCGCACACACACACACACACACTCTTTCTGTGAGAGAACCACAAAAGGTAAGATAGTGTACACAGACATTTCTGTTCCTCTTCCTTTCCATTCAACAGTGTGCCCTGATAGCACCCACCCGATGTTATCAAAACACTTTCTTGTTCTCTTGTAGCCTCAAATGATTGTGTGTGAGACAGAGTGTAGTTTGCCATTCTCCAATGGATGAACATTTAGCTTGTGTCTGTAGATTGTTACTACAACAGCACTCGGAAGACAGAGGCAGGGAGATCTCTGTGAGTTTGGGGCCAGCCTGATCTACAAGAGCTAGTTCCAGGACAGGCTCCAAAGCTACAGAGAAACCCTGTCTCATAAAGAAAAAACCAAAAAAAAAATCAAGGAATAACAGGGAATATATGTTATCACATACCTTTAGAGACAAACTTTCAAAGTAAAATTCAAGAAATTATATTGCTTTGTCAAATAGCCACATTGTTTTTCAGTAAAGGCAGATTCATACACACGGGCTTCTGTAATACGGCATACCACCTCCATGATGAAGGTGTTTTACCAACCCTGCCCACAGAGAATGCTGTGAAACATAAGCATTTTTTTCTGTCTAATCTGTGTTCTTATAGTTTTGATTTCTCTTATTTTAAGAATTCCAGTTTTTACTTATGTTTAAGGGCTAGGAGTTTGTATATCTTTTATAAACACCATATTTTGTCAATTATTTCGGTTGGACTTTTGATTCTTGGATAGTTAAGTGTCTATGTATCATACAAGAATATTTAGCCCCATGTTTTCAGGAATTATTGAAAATATTTTCTCTCTAATTATTTTATTACTTTGTTTTTATTTAGCGTGTAGAAGTCTTTGCCACTCCTTAAGTTTGTGGTATTGAATTTATTACACTTATATTAGATCTGGACTATATAAATCATGATTGGAAAAAGTCTTGGTGTCTGTGTTTGCTTTCGAAGTTTTACAATTTCATTTAGAATATTAACTATCCTGATTGCTTTATTGGAGTTTGTTCTGGTGTATGGTATAAAGTATGGATCTACATTGGAGTTTCCCAAATGGTTGTTCTGCCTCTTAAATTTTGTGATCTATGACAGCATTTTTGTTAGTAACAGGTTTGTACAGCTTTGGCTCTTCTGAAATTTTCCTTTCTTGTTAAGTGTTGGTCTATCTGCCTACTCCTGCATTCCCAGATCACCGTCTTAAAACACATCAGCTTCATGTCTTGAGGCCGAGCTCGGAGGGTTAGGTCATTCACCGCCACACTACTGCATCTGGCCCCAGGAAACATTTTCTCCATCTCCTCTTGCTTGCAGGCAGCCGGGGTTTCTTCCCCAATCTCCACAACACATACGTTACCCACTCTGCCCATGCAGATATGTGCAGATTTGCGGATTGGTTTATTATCTGGAGCATTTTCATACTGAACAGCCAATTTATTTATTTTGACTAAATAAATAACAGATGTGACTGTTTAAAATGCCTAAACCTGTTTTGGTCTTCTCATTCACTGGGAATTTCTATGTCTATGACTTTCTTTCTGTGTCAGGTTTATTTAGTGTTTTCAGTAATTAACAAGAACTTGAACATAAAATCCCTTTATCGATCCCATTTTTGTCATGTTTTCCCAGTTTACCAAATTGTTCTCTCTCTCTCTCTCTCTCTCTCTCTCTCTCTCTCTCTCTCTCTCCTCTCCCTCTCTCCCTCCCTCCCTCCCTCCCTCTCCCTCTCCCTCTCCCTCTCCCTCTCCCTCTCTCTCTCTCTCTCTCTCTCTCTCTCTCTCTCTCTCTCTCTCTCTGTGTGTGTGTCTCTCTCTGTCTCTCTCTCTCTCTCTCCCCTCTGTGTGTGTGTGTGTGTGTGTGTGTGTGTGTGTGTGTGTGTGTGTATGTTTTCTAGACAGATTTCCTCTACGTAGCCTTGACCATGCTGGAACCTTCTGTCGGGCAGGTTGGCCGTAAACTCAGAGAGATCCTCCTGCTTCTGCCTCCCAAATTCTGGGATTAAAGGTATGTGTCATCACCACCAGGCCGTGCCACCACTGCCTGGCTGCAACTTTTAGGTAGAAAAACTATGACTATATATTTTTATTAACTTTTTAGCTCTTTGTAAAATAATTTAGCATTTACAGGCTTCATATGTGTTCACAAGTGATGAATACACTTTGTTCAAAACACAGGAAAATTCCCATTTACCTGATGAGTTTCTCCCCTCATGGCTTTGAAGGCAGAGGAATGACGCAGATAGGTACAACGGCAGCTTGAGGAACTGTAAGTTCATAAGGGACAAGTCTTTCTGAAAACATCACGCAGAAATCTCAAAAGTAGGCAATCTAAGGCTGTAGACAGTACAACCAACTCCTTCTCATGCCCAAAACTCCCTAATGGCCCTAAGCAGCAACTATAGCTTCATCATGAAAATATTAAATGATATTCAGAAAATCATGAGGAAAAACACATAAAAACATATTTTTAGAGGTGTTTCTAACTCAGATAATTACATATGAAAAGGAATAATTGGAGCTCAAAGGTATAAAATTCTTCACTAACTGGAAAAATTGACCGTGAAGAGTGGCTTGTTCCCTGGGGTTTCCCAGCAATATGACACTTCATGAAAATTATTTGTTACCTCTTTTATATGGCTTTCCAGATGATAAAGTCTTTGGGAACAGTACCCATGATTTATTTCCCAATTCCTTCATTGCCTTGTATTAAAAGCACTGAATGCTCACTGGGAGCCATTATTCTCTATATTTGCTTTTAATTCATGATCTGATCTAAGAGAGGAAACAGAGGACCAGAGGAAAAGAAGGTGTTAGTGGGGCTGATTTTGACCCTGGGGTAGTCTGGCAGGTGTGTATAGCTAACTGCCTGTCATAGTGACTTTCATGGTGTCATATGTTGATGGAGGTCCCTGTCAGGTAAATGGGCAAACAAATGACCCTATATTTCTTCTTATGAATGGCAGCCTGGAGAGCAGGCAATATGGTTTATAATTTTGTAGGAGGGATGGGTTTTATTGCACATAAGATTTCAGTGAAATTGTGAAATTCATTACCTTAGCAATTTGCTCAGATCTACTCTGTTCAGTAGCTCTTACAAAACAGCAGCTTTCTTCTTCCGGGGTCATGATGTATTTGTTACTAGGGGGAACACAGTCTGTATAGTGGATTGCTGTGGACTGATTCTCTGGTTGGTGTTACATGGTCCTTCGCCCCTCCCTCCAAGGGATTGTTTCTGGGATTGTGTATCTCTTGGTGTTGTCAAATTTGAAAGGGATATGAAGGAGAAAACACTATCTGTCCTCCAAATGTCCCCGCCTGTGGCTTGGTTGTCCTTTTCCACAACACGACTCTGCACATTCCTTCTAAGAAGAATGTTCGTGTAGGAGAACAGCTTCTACAAGTCGCTTTGTCCTTGCTTACTGGGCTGTGGTACTGCTCTTCTCCCAGCTTTGGCGGTGGCTCTGGTGAGCATCCAAAAGCAAACCTACCTAATGGAGCAAAGCTGTTCCCATCCTTTGCCTTTCTGCTTGATAAATGGCCGCTTTGCAAACATCTTTGTCCCCTTTCTCACATCAGTCAGCTACAGAAAACAAATAGTGTGTGTGAAAAAGGTCGTTTCCCATATTTGGTATAAGCAAACATACAGGGTTTATGTATTTTTGTTGTGCAAAAAGTCCTAGCGGTCAGGAAGTTGTTCCTAGTGGCCCATGATTGAGTGCTCAAAAAGGAGAAGCTGAGTGACTAGAGCCCCTGGTGGCCTCCTTCCTGGGGTACAACACCATTCTCTCAGGGAGTATTGCAAGTGTCCAAGTCAAATCTCTTTTGACTTCATTTAGTCCTGTTGAAAACTTTGGTTCTGCTGCACGGCCCTCTGAATCTCTCAGGAGGCACACATGTCATATGCAATGATACTTTACAAATATGGCAGGAATTGGGGAGAGGACACGGCCCAGCTTCCTCTCCACAGTTGGCATTCTGGTGTATACTGCAGTAAATCCTTGTCTTTTCTTTTACCCATGGTGCATTGAACCTTCATTCAGCTGCCAACTCAAAGGGTATTCATTCATTCAAACAGGTACAATGATTGGTGAAGGGAATTTTAAGGATAAAAAAGTGAACTAGAATCCACTGGGCTTTGATAGATGAATTTTCGTGAAAAGACTGTCCTGAGAGATGAACTTAGAGTGTGCAGCGTGCTTTGGATAGACAGGGGTGACTCTAACAGAGTATGTATTAGAGGAGCAAGAGAGCGATTGTAGGGGACGGCCAGGCCCATGCTGAGTAAGAGCAACCTTTCAATTTACGGTTCACACACTCATAGGGAAGCAGTTTGACTTTGGGGACAAACAGGGTCACACCTTCATGTTAGGAAGGTAACTCACTGTAACGTCCAGACTGGGCTGGAAAAATGAGCCTCATTAGACGGTCAATTTATAACGTACTCACTTAAATGGTCGTTCTCCCAGGCACTCACGGTAGCCCCAGAACACTACTCTCCAGATGACTTACCGCTACACACGTAAGCAACAATAGCATTATTCTACATGCTGGTGCTCCGACCGGCAAGCCCTCTCCAGCATTGTTTAAAAGTGCTGAAAATTGCTGAGTGGCTTGAGAGAGACATAACGTGAGTGGAGGTGGGCCAACTGCCAAATGGTCCTAGGAACAACTTGAAATGACAACATATAGGTGTAAGCGTTCGCTTACTATATACGCATCATATCCCTGATATCACACAGTTCTTCCCTGCCCTTCATTACCTACCTCCATCCAGGCATCTGTGCATTCACTTACCACCACCCTCGAAGTATATTGCTACTTTGCTCCCAAAGCACCATCGTCTGTCATCCACCTGGAAACCTCGCAGCCACACGTTGTCACTGTCATCGTATGTAATCCCCAGACCGTATGCTCTTCTTTGTCACGATTTCAACGGTCACTCCTTTTCCCCTTGGGCTCAGTGCCTACTGCTGGTTCTCACATAGCCATTCAGTGAGTTACAGCCACCCTCAGCGTTCCTCTGAAGCAGTCGCCACCTGTCTACAATTCTATTAGTGCACATACATCGGCCCAGAGTCTCACAGGAAACTGCTTTGTTAGATATAATTCTAACCATTTAGGAAGCCCATATATCTATCACTTGCTATTGACAAGCAGGAGCGCTAAGCCAGGCTAATGATGAGCTCTTGTTTTAGAAAGAAATGACTTTTATTGGAATGTCGATGGCAAAGCTAAATCTTCTAAATTGTTAAAATCTGCCTTTACATCACTGAAGTGTTTGAGGCCTGTCATGTAGAAATTTGGGGGACATTTAAAGAAAACAGGAAACAGTGCGTGTCTACATGCAAGGCAGTATCAGTTTTCAAGGAGACTTCTGATGCATTTTAGATGAGTTTAGTGGTTTGAATGAGAATGGTCCCCATAGACTCATATGTTTGATTTCTTAGTCCCTAGTTCGTGGAAGTGTTTAGGAGGAATTAGGAGGTGTGTGGTCTTCTCGGAGGAAATGTGTCACTGGTGGAAGGCTTTGAGGTTTCAAACACCTATGCCAGGCCCAGTCTCTCTCTGTCTCTCTGTCTCTCTGCCCCCACTCTGTCTCTCTGTCTCTTCTCTCTCACTCTCTTTCTGTTGGTGGAAACTGCTCATTCTTTCCCCACTGCTCAGACCTGAAATAACAACCCAGAAACTACATTAATTGCAACACTGTTTGGCCAATAGATTAAGCATATTTCTAGCTAACTCTTACATTTTAAATTAACCCATTTCCATTATTTTGTATTTTACCATGAGGTTCGTGGTTTACTGGCAAGGTTCTGGTGCGTCTGTCTTCTGGGGCAGCTACATGGCTTCCCCTTAACTCTGCCTTCTTTCTCCCTGCATTTGGTTTACTTTTCCCACCTAACTCTGTTCTGCTAAACCACTGGCTGAAACAGCTTTATTCATTAACCAATAAAAGCAACACATATACAGAAGGACCTCCACACCATCTCTCCTTCTGATGCCTGTGGATCCGAATGTAAATCTCTCAGCTCCTGCTCAGCACCATGCTGTCTGCTTCCTGCCATGATGATCACAATGGGCTAACCCTCTGAAACTGTAAGCAAGCCCCCAATAAAATGCTTAATTTTTATAAGGGCTGCTTTAGTCATGATGTCTCTTCACAGCAGCAGAACACTAGGTGAGACAGCAGGTAAGCTTTATATGAGGCCTCTTGAAAATATTCAGTTACTACTTCATAGTATCAGTTGAAAACCACCACAGTTTCGAGCCTTTGTTTTTCCTCCACCGAATGATAGCCCCAAACTTGAGTTTTTTACTTTGTTTGTGGTTTTGATTTTTAACTGCAACAAGAATCTCAGATGATTAAGCCTCACAATAGTGATAATTGCTGATAGCTTTCCCGAGCCTCCTTATTCCCCAGGGAAAGGTGAATGTGCTATCCACCCATTCCTGCAACTCCACAATGCAGGACAATCAGACACTATAGGGAGTCAAGTTAAAGCAAGAACCCATTTTTTTTACTTTGAGCATCCACTTATAAAAAGTAAGCAACATCCCATGATGTAAGGGCACCTCCAGCCAACGAGAGGCAGCCAAACCCGCCCCCTGGCTGGAGGGGCATTTACCTAGTTTTTGCTGTCTCATCCTTACTCAAACTCAAGCCAGACTTTTCTCTGTCCTACACCCGAAGTATAGGCCTTGAACTTGAGCCAGGCTTTTTTCTGTCCTATAAACCTTGAGGTACAGGCCCTGAGATAATTTTGGCCCAACAAATTTTTAGGATGCATGCTCCTCAATTCAGTTGGGAGCACTGGTGTTGGCAGCAATTTTGCTTGTATGACCTCAGAATTCCTATTAACCTGTTCTGCTACGTTATCCCAGGTTATTCTCATGATATTTACCAGCTGAATTATGCAATGGCATGATTCTTCCCACTTTGGACCTGAGGAGAGGTGTATGCAAGATCTACAGCCTTTCCTTGTATCATCCTTTCTTCTTCCTGCTTATCCAAGCAGCTGGCTGCTTTAATACGCTTTCTGACTCAGGCGGGTATGTAAATAGCCCGCTGGCCGCATGACCACATGCCTGATGGCGGCTGACAGTCTTTGACACGGTAGAATGGCATCTAACACATTCAGATAATGTCAGCTATTTACTACCAGGGACAAAGTCCAGGCAGAAATGGCAACCACATTCTTTTCAAAGATAGCAAAGAAGGCTTCTTCTACAGCACCTTCCCCAAGTGCTCCACTTTCAAGGGAACACTGAAAGGAGAACAATTTATTCGTTAACTTGAATTTCCTTTGAAAATTCAAATACACACACGACAGCAGGCTGTATGTGACCCTGAGATGCCCCAGCAGGAAGAGCAGCTCATTGTTGTAGGTTATATGCACACATCCTTTGAACACCTCCTTGTGTGCATCCATTCTTCAATCTGAGGGCAGTCTAGCTTAGATATTATGTGACCAAAGGCCAGCTGCCTTGCAAGAAGGAAACACATGTGCTTGTCAGGCCTGCAATTGCTTGTTATTTACACCCTAAGAGGCTCATTACCATAAGCTGGACTTTTATTAATAATGCTAAAATTTATATCTTCTCTCCCATTCCTTTCTTATAATGTGATTATGGTCAGGCTACCTGGTTGAGATCTCATTGTCCTGTAGCTATCACACGAGGACACTGACAGAAATCCGCTCCTCACACTGGCTGTGTAACGTGCTGGGTGCTGGTTTTTAGAACACTGCAGGAGTCACTAAGCTCAGATCCAGTGTGTGCTGTTTCTTTCTTGGGGTTCAGTGAAGTGGGGAGTAAAAATAAAACCCTGTTTCCAAAGGACCTTGGCTTGAACCCCACTCCCTAAGGGTTTTCAGATCTGGAACTTGTGTGAATGAGGACTGTGGGTAAGGCGCTATTGGCACACTGACCTTTGAAGTAGGATGTTTTCATTCTGAGCTGAAAGGCATTACTTTCCATCTATGTCATCTCGAGAGACTCCCTTCGCTTTACCTTTCAGGAGTCTTAAGTGGTCTTAAAAACCCAAGTGAAAAACAACTCAGGGATCCTGTTTCCCTCTGAGGTTAAATGGTGAAGAAAAAAAATTTAATTAATAAAATTTGACACTTAGCCAAAAATAATTGCCAACTTAAAGGCATAAAATTGAAAATCTTATTTTGGGGATTGTTGTTATGTTTAAAGGAACACATTAAACTTCTGAGTGTAATTCTCAACTTTATGGAAAATACTTAGCTGCAGATACTTAGCTTAAAAATGAATAAATGTCTTATAGATGATTTCACAGAATGAAAGCTTACTTTCTGCCCTGTGGAGAAAAGTTACGCGTTGAGAAAATGAAGAGAAAATAAGTGAATAATTGGCTCCAGTGACTTCATTATAACAGTTAAAATTTGATAAGAAAAGGACGTTGACTCCAGAACTGCCAGTCTTGACCCCAGGACACAGCGGTTGATCATTCCTCAGTTGTTCCTACAGAGGAGGTGCTGGCCGTCTCAGCTCTATGGCTTTGCTTTACATGTGTATCTCCGGCCGGTGTCCAGAGGCTCATGTGCAGATGCCTAATTCTCTACAGTGCAGTGTTTGCTTCACCTTTGTCAAAGTTACCTGGGATCTCTGCTCCCAAATTTGAACACACCCTGCCAAACTGGACAGCTAGCTCAGAAATCTAGGATGGGGTACATACTTATTGAATTCCCTGGGTGCTCTTAGGCATTTAATAATTGATAACTATGTTTTTGGCCTAGTAGTTCTCTCTCTCTCTCTCTCTCTCTCTCTCTCTCTCTCTCTCTCTCTCTCTCTCTCTCTCTCTGTGTGTGTGTGTGTGTGTGTGTGTGTGTGAGAGAGAGAGAGAGAGAGAGAGAGAGAGAGAGAGAGAGAGAGAGAAAGTACTTTGTCAGTGAGTGATAACCCCACCCTTCCACAGCCCAGACAAGTCTTGAACTTGAGATAATCCTTCTGTGTCTTGAATAGCTGGGATTGTTTGCCTGCACTACCAGGCCTGGCTACCAATATTGTTTATGTTGCTAATATTGGTGTACAGTCAGTAAATATTGAATACATTTTGTCTAAAGGTTTTGCTATAGAACTGTGAGGCTGGTAGAAATAATAATACTACCTACTAAATATATAAACATAGTATAATGATCTGCGGCCAGGTACTTCTCACAACAGCTCTGCTGAGTGGGTGGTGCTCCTATTTTATAGTTTGGAGACATGTGGGAGGGGGAAAACAACCTGGAGGAGGGCACATATAGAGTGAGGATGCAGTTTGGTTTCAAATACAGATGGTATTAGGTGACAGACTAAAATCCAGTATTGCAGTGTGTGTGTGTGTGTGTGTGTGTGTGTGTGTGTGAGAGAGAGAGAGAGAGAGAGAGAGAGAGGTGCATGTGCACACACGCCATGGTTCCATGTGTGGAGGTCAAAGGACAACTTGCAGGACCCAGTTCTCTCCTGTCACTGAAGGGTGGAACACAAGTCGTCAGGCATGGTAGCAAGCACTTTTACACCCTGAGCTGTCTCCCTGGCCCTCCAGAGGCATCTTTGTTAGTAGTCTCATATACCCATGTATTTGGAAGACAACATTTTTATTTTTGCTGTGTTCATGTTTTTAGCTTAGTGAATGATGTCACCATAGCAGTCTTTGGAGATAGATTTCCAGGGAAATATAGGGTTAATAGGTCTGCCTCAGAACAGACCTGTTGTTAGTTCTAGAGCTGAGGGCTCCCAGGACACATTGTAGGTATAGCAGCCACAGGACAGTCTACAGTATAGGCCACACCCCGTGTTCTGGAGGGCTGTAGTGGATGTTCCCGGTATTCAACTTTCTTAGAAGGTGACCCTTGAATTTGTCTCATCTATTATGTTATGCAGACTCATGCTTCCAAGAACTTTATATGCTCCAGGCCTGTTCTCAGAGGAGTGTGCTTTCAATCCTTTTGTCAAATTCCCTCCTTTGACACAGAGATTATGGGTTTAATGAAGTCTGCTTGTTCACACACCTGTGTTGATGAACACTAACTCCATTGGACAGAGCATGAAATACATTTTGAAGATTTTTTTTCCACACCTCAACAGAACTTTTTTTTCAGTCAGATTATGAAGTAGGCCTGGGGAAGCCGTAGCTATTTCAAGCATTGTGCATTAACCGTGGAGCCTGACTGGAAGCCACTGTAGAAGATGGGAGGGCTTCTGAGGAGAAGGGCGGTTGTGGGCTCAGTTCTCCTGTTTACATGGTGGCCCATAGGTGCCACTAATTGTTGGATCACTTCTACATCTTTCTTGGGATCAGATTCTGCTGGAGTTAGCTTTGGCCATCCACTGAAATCCTGAAAGCAAACTCCACTTCATTGTTGAATGCTTTAGTTTTAGAATTGTTTTATTGGAATTCTGAAAATAAGAAAAAAATATCATTTTGTTTCTTATATCTCATCAATAAAGATGAATATATTCAGGTGTATTCTGCTTGATAAGACACTTTCAAAGCAATTCTATTATGGTATTAGCATCGTCATTTAAGACAGTCACTTCTGGTCTGTGCAAGTCCTGAATGTGTTTCCTTTTTAGGTGGTTAGTCTTTTGTTTTGTCTTTTTTTTTTGTCATCGATTTTAATTAAAGTTTAACAAATGGCATTGCTTATGCTGAGTCAGCAATGTTTTACTCACATTTCTCTCTGGGATGTGAGAAGGATTCAGGGTGTCAACAGACGTCATGAGGTCAAAGAAAAGTAAGGTAAGTACCAGGTGTAGCTATGGGGTGAGTCCATGCATGGATGTATTTCTAGCTCTTTAACAGTGACACTCAAAGCAAATGTGGATTTCTTGCATTCAGTGTAATTTCAGTGTCTTGTCCCCCCTCTTTGTAAGCTAAGTTTGGACGTCAGTTTCATGTCAAACAGGGCAAAGAACACACTGATATAATGATTGTGCACTGCCTATATCAGAAGATAAGGCATATGTATTAATAAAAGGCAAATCAATTGTGTGCCGTATATTTTTATTAAAGATAAATAGAAATCTAGGTACCTACTTATGATGTAGGGAGCCATTTCCCCCTGATTTCTCCCCGTTGCTTGTCCTATTCTTCCAGAGGGCTTTACTTTATACTGGGCTTTTCTTTTCGTCTGTACACTGAGATGTCTCCTTTGTGTCTTCCCTTCCTTTGCTTCCGTGCATCCTTCCACCTCTGTGGGAACTGGAGGACAACTTAAGGACTTCTTTTGCCTTCATCTTATTGTTTACCCCACACTTCTCTCTCTCACGCCTGCCAAATATTTTTTCTTTCACATTTTAAGTAACTCCTGATATTTCCCCTCATGCACGAAGGCTTCTGACTTGATCAGAGGCACGCACAGATTTTTCTTGCCAATCAACATTTACACAAACACTCAATTTCTTCTTCCCCTGGTTTCCTGAGACATAGGTTCAAAAGATCCGAGTCATTCATTTTGTGTTCTGGGAACATAAATGAAGGTGGACTTTGTTTCTCAAGCCCTGACAGAAGAGACAGCTTGTAATAGGTGATCATTCAGTGGGTGCTTGGCTAGCACAGGCATATTGTGACTAGGTGACAATGCAGTGTGGTCAGAGCTTGGATAGCCCAGGCGTATTATGACTAGGTGACAATATAGTGTGGTCAGTGCTTGGCTAGCATAGACATATTGTGACTAGGTGACAATATAGTGTGGTCAGTGCTTGGCTAGCACAGGCATATTGTGACTAGGTGACAGGATTGTGTGGTCAGTGCTTGGCTAGCACAGGCATATTGCGACTAGGTGACAGGATTGTGTGGTCAGTGATTGGCTAGCACAGGCATATTGTGACTAGGTGACAGGACTATGTGGTCAGTGCTTGGACCACTGTGATGCTTAAAGTGCACTGTGAAGAAAACAAAGAGAATGTCTACCTCTGAGGGAACAAGGAAAACAGCACAGGGGGGAAAGAAAGTCACTAAAGAGGAAGAGCAATGCACAGAGAGGCAGGAACATGCGGCAAGGCATGAAGGTCTGGCCGCACTGCAGCAGAGCCTACATTCCACAGCACAGAAGCAGGGTTCAAACAAGATATCACGCTTAAAGTGCCTAATGCAGGCCTGATTCATACACAGAGGGTGAAAAAATACACCGTTGTTCCTGAGACTGTGATCTAGTTCAACAACTCAGAGATCAGAAGCCACTGTTTTTGCACAGTGAAAGAATAGATACCACATAGAGAAAAAATGATAATATTTCTGCTGCCAGTTTGGAACGTGGATTGGAAGGAGAGAGACAGGAGAGAGGTTGGTTGGCAATTAGAAGAATAATGTGGAGGATGTAACTAGATTCCAATGACAAGGGTATGAACATCATTAGCCCTTCTGTAGATCAGGTTCCTCGTCAGTTCATATCCAGGGTATAATGGTACAAAATTTGTTAGTTGACTTGAGGATACATGGTTCATGATTTTCAAAACACTTTTGCACTGTTGATGTCTATGTGTTAACAGAATTTAAAGGCAGATATTGCTTTATCTTCTGCCTGCAGTTGAGTCCTGGCTTCAAAAGCTATGCCGTGTCGTTTGCCCAGGCAGTTGCAAAAGCTCTCTTCTTGGCTGATTGTAATCATAATGCCATTTAGTTGATATTGTGTGTTCAATACTATTAGATGGATGCATTCTGTCCTTTGAGAAAAAACAAAAATAACTAACATCCCCAGCTCCTCTAGTTGCTCCTGGTCTAAGTTAGTAAGCCCTTCTTTTACATGCCACGCTTTAGTCTTTGTTGTACATCAGTTCTACCATTTTAGATGTGTGCGCATAAAATAAGAATTTATTGTTGTGTTGACGATTGTCTTGAAAGTCACGTTTTCTCAAGAGAGATGTGGTATACTGTTTTAGATGTACATCAGAAGCCAAGCTGAAGTTTTGGCCAGCACATTGAGGTATGTGGGCTAGTTAAATGAAGTACAGGTTTACAAGGGAAATGTGCTCCCATTTGTACTGCAAAAGATTTGTTTTCACCTGGTCTCATTTTCTGCTTTATTTATTTATTTGTTTGTTTGTTTATTTCAGCTCACAAATAAAATCACTTTCTGCTTCTTAAGTGAAATTTATTTGCTGGTAGAGGATAAAATATTGGTCAAACCTGTCAGAGGACTTGTGAAGGACTTTCCTTGGCCCGAAGATCTCTGTCACAACCTTCCCTCAGCTTCTATCACTCTTCCAGTGTTCTTGGTATTATGGACACTTCTAATGGGATAACTCTGTGAGAAGGGTTGACTGTTCATTCATAATAGGATGCTGGCATCAGTGCTGGCCTTGGTTTATAAGTTGTCAGTATAACCTCACCAGTCTGACAACCAAAATATCTCTAGGCACTGCCAATAGTCCCAAGGGATGAGAAATGTTGGCAAATTCATCTCCAGCTGAGAATTACTGGTGTAAATTTCGCTAAAAATGAGAAAAGGATATAGTTTTCTTGAGTTGTCTATTCAAATATCAATTTGTTTATGATTTATCTCAGCAACTTTGGTGGGTTTTTGTTTGTTTGTTATTGTTGTTTTTAACTTTCAGACCAAAATGTAGTTTTTGCCAAATCATCTATCAGCTCATTAGTGTTTAAGGATCCCATTTGAAAAGTGTCTGCCAAATAAATCCCAATGAGTGACCTAGCTGTGAGGCAGCTTTTATTATTTCTATGAATCTTGTGCCATCACACAAAAACAAAACCAGAAAACATCAGCAACAAAAGCCTTTTCTAACCGTGATTGACAATTAGTTAACTTTCAAGTATATTTATATCAAGTAGTTTTCAGTTAATGTTTCTGGATTGTGACTGCATTAAAAATGGACCTTACTGTAGGCACAGTAGTCTGACAGAATTACCCCACCAATCCTTCCCAAATTGACCTGCTTCTTAAATAAATTTAAAAAATGTAAAGTTCTGCACACTTTTTCAGGTCTGATGGACAAATGATATTGCCACTACTTTAATTTTTTAATCCAAAAAGAGGAGACTAATAGGTATGAAATTAGGACAAAATTAGATGTGAATCTGTGAAGTTCGCAGTATCTCCTTCCTTTAATTAAAGGATGTGACCGGTGACAAGCCATTCCCTCATCTTTACAAGACTGCTAGCTCATTCCTGGACTTTTCTTCTTAGAGATGGGGCAAAGTGTGCTTGCGTGATGTTTAGTGCTCACAGGTGTACTTTATCTTTTTCAGGCTTCATTTGGTTTATTATTTGAAGGTCTCAAAGAATAAAACACATCTGTGCTACACATTTTCAACAATCTCCTTTTAAGGATAAAATACTGTAATTTTCCCATAAGTACTCAAATATTGTTTTAGTGAGTATATGTAATACTAATATATTTAATCCTTGCTTCATTAAACATTCTGCTGGGGAATATCACAGCTCCCCAATTACTTCATAAGCATTCCATAATCAGAAATTATGTCTTATATTTATTTTGTTTCCAAAGATTTAAAGAAAAAATATCTGGAGTCACTTGGAAAATCTAGATTGTCTTTCTGAACTAATTTATGCAGAATGTTTGAGTATTCAAGTACCCACAGGGAACTCATTCTCAAAACCAAGAAAGAGATGAGGCATTTAGCACATTTTGTTCAAATAAATAGTGGATGATTAAGTGGATGTTGCATGTATTCTCGTGGTGTGAAGAAGCTGGTTTTCATAATGCAGGCCATTGAGGTAGGTTTGAAACACCAGTTGCATGATCTAGACAGATGCTATACCTTCCTGTATGTACAGAAGTCCGTTTTCCCTTTTGTGATACACAAGTGAAGTACATCCATAGGATTTTCTATGAGCATTCTGAGCCCAGCAGCTAACATGACCTAGAAAGTCAAGAATGTGGGGTCAGAAGAAAAGGGAGAAATGAAGATTCCAGTGAAGAACATACACACCAAGTAAGGAGACAGGACCTCATACTAAACTATGGTAGTGGATTCTGTCAGCTTTGTCTCACCACTTCCAACAGCACCAGCAGTATAGATAGCCATCAGCGAATGAACACATGAGCAACACAGAAGAATGTGAGTTCTCTGTGTCTGAGATTTTGACTCATGTTGGTGAGTGTGTTGAAAATGCAAGCAGTGTCTTCCTATTTGCACAGGAATTCCACAAATATTCATAATTTTAGCTTATTATTGGCTTTAGACTGAGACATCTCATGACAATGTGCCACCCCTTGCAATTTATTTTTGTTTCACCAAATCTATAATATTGACATCTCACTGATCTTTAAATATAAGATAATAAACAAACCAAGACATTGTACTGTATTTTCAAAAAATACACATTCATGGTTTATTTTTATTCTCATAACAATTCTATAAAATGGACCTGTTTCTTCCATTAATAAGTGAAGGAACCCATGTGAAGCAGACAGACCTACAAAGCAGGGTTCTTCAGGCAACAACCTCCCAGACCCAAGCTTTGTTTCCAAGCTACTTATCACTATTTTTTATATTTAGCATTAATAACTTGGAGTGGAGGTACTAAAAGACTCATTGCATAGTCTGTATGGTAAAGCCGAAGGTCAGATAAAACTCATGAGCAGTAACAGGGGTGAAGCGTAGCACAGAGCACAAGTATTCACCAAGGAACAGCTCATCATGCATGGTGGTCAAGGCAATGTGTGTCTTAACTTTTAGGACTTAATGTCATGGTGTGAAGTAAAATAAACTGTGATCTGAAACGGGGATGTATGGGGGGACATTTTATTGGTTTTGAGTTTGTCTTTTTGTGAGTTGTAAATGTCTCATTTTGGGTCCTTGCTGGAAACAGAATTCACCCTACATTTCTTTAAGATAGAGAGGGCAAGTCTTGATTGCAAAAGGTAGAGAAAGATTGTATGGGATGAGGGCTGTGCGTTCCAAGTGGAGAAGGTTAAATACAAATGACTCCCACTGAGGACTGTACAGTTAACTTCTACATAGCACCTGTGTTTGTGCCTTCAATTATGTTTCTGTCCGTGTAATTCTCTCCAGATAAGGAATATAAGCTTGGTATTTTAAGCCATCATTCCTTGTCCACAGTTTGATCCTGTGGAGTTTTGCCTCTCCATGTAAGCTAAGACATGATCTAACGTTAACTAACTCAACTAACGTTGAGATCACTGAGAAAAAGAAACAGCAGTGTTAGCTTTATGAGAGAACCTGAATCCAGTGAGCATCTGTTGGCACCTGGCAGCAGCTATTCTCCTCAGCTGCGTGTTTCCCACAAGCATCTGGGCTCTTGGTGCTCGGATTGCTTGAGAACAAACTGTGCACTGACCATTCTAACCCCACAGCTGCTCAGAAGCCTCAGCAAACCTCAGTGGATAAAGCCATTTTTAGCTTGTCCAGGGCCTTTTGTCAGTGATGGAGAGCTTCAAGCTCCCGAGTTCATTCTGCTTACCAAGCAGCAGCAGCTCCCAATAGACAAAAGCCAATTCCATCTACAAACTGTTGACACGGGAGAGAAACCCTCTCAGCTAAGACCCAGGGTGACCTGAAACAAAGTCACCTTCAAGGGCATGGCTGTGCTGAAATATTATAAACACCAAAAGCACAACGTTCTTGGAGAGGCTGAGACAAAGTATATACCGGGATTGTTCGCGGGGAGGACAGCAGGGCAAGTGCCTACACTCACTCTGCAAGTGTGCCGTCTCAAACGGTAAACCTCGAGAGAAATGGTCCAGTTAAGCCAAACCTCCTCCTCAGCTTTGAAATAGTATCTTGACAAGGGCAGTTTTATCTTTTCATTGTCCTTTGGATCAACCAAGATATTTCCTGGTTTTTCAAGACTAGGCTAGTGTGCTTCATGGAAATGCATCCTGGACTCTCCCTACGTTTTCCTTTCATCTATGTTTACTTTTGATCTTACATTTATATGTTTGTACCAGTACAGTCAAATTTTTAATAGTCTATTTTGTTTGATATGCTTAGTGTTGATGTCTAAACAAAACTTACTTTGAAATGAGCACTCTCCCTCCCATTCGGTGCCTCTCAACTGTGCTGTTTTCAGTGCTTAAGTGTATAAGAAAAAAAATCCTGAGTGACTTAGAGTACTCAGTAAGTTCTGTCCTCTCTCACAGCTTGGAATGTGACCTTTTGTTGATCTTTTGTTCAGTTTGGTTTTCAAGTGGGGTCAGACTGTGTTGCAGGCTGGCTTTGAATTTCAGCTTCTCAAGGGCTGGCTGGGTATATACTATCACACCTGGCTTGGGATGTGTTTTTCAATTCCATTTCTGGCATTTGTGATCTAAATATATATCTCTAGCTCTCTTTCTCACTGATGAAATACAAACAGAGTGATATTGTTATCAAATTTGATGTTATTGTGGGTAGTTATAGATAATATAGCAAATAGCAAGCACACTCCTTCAAATGCAGTAAAATTGCACTAAATGTTCTGGAATATATAACTACAATCATTAGCCAGAAACTTCTAGAAAGACTTCAGCTAAATAACCATCACAGGTTACGTTGTGCTCTTCCAAGGGGCAGAAATATTGTAAATTTCATTAAATCTTTTATTTTTGCAAAAGAGCAACTAACTAGGCTCAGCTTATGCATATCAGATCCAATAATTAGGATATGAAAAACTTATAAGTCCCAGATGACGGAATAACTAAGAGAAACTGTGTAGTACAGGTGGAACAAACCAGTCTAGGGGAGGTTGTGAAGCCACAACATTAGAAGTTATAGCAACAGAGATACATCTATCAATCTATCTATCTATCTATCTATCTATCTATTGTTCACCAATATATCAATCTTTCACCTATATCATCTATCATCTACATATCTTTCATATATCCATTATCTATTTTTATTGTATATCTACCAGTCATTGGCTATAAAATGATTATCAGAAAGGAATAATGAATTTTGGATGACTTGAAAAGAAACCATAGAGAAAAGGAACAGTTAGGATGTTGGGATCATTGCGCACCTTCTAGTCAAGTGACAGTTGATGATCTACTTTGTGTAAAAGACCTGGTAATGGGAAAGTTTAGCTTTTGTGTGGAAGAATTCTAGATAACATATTTAAGATGCAGGAAGAAGCTGTGTCAAGGTTGTGATGTGATTCTCACGGTAGAATGATGCTAGTTCATCCCGGTCTGCCCCCTGGTTACCTTGTCTAGTAGGCATGAAGCTGGGGTTAACATAGAAGACCACATGGTACCAGGTTTGCCTGGTTATAGTAGAGGCCATTGGTCTGTTGGTTAGCAGAGAAGAGAAGACAGTTGAAGAGTACTGATGGGGGTGTAAGTGTGTGGCTGCTAACAGAAGAAGCAAGGAAAAAAGTCAGAGCTCAGGGTCAGCTGAGTGAACCAGCATGTGACAACCGTTCTCCACATTGTCCTGATCCTTACCTAATTCTCATATGTAAGGTTGAGCAATTTCTACTTCCCAATTTCAGATGTGGGTCGTTTTAGCAGGGTCAAATTCACTGGCAAGTGTCTTTAATCAGTGATAAAATAATTGAACGAGGAACTAATAAACACTTTTTCTTCAACTCAGAACACTCCTGGCTGACATCTGCTGAACTTCTGTTGATAATATTTGTAAGACAAAGAAAACACTGTCTTACAGCTCTGTAATTTATTAAGTGCTATGCATATCTCCCAAGACAAGGAGCTAAAATGTGTGGACCGTGTATAGGCTAACTCAAATTTGCAAGATTTTATGTCCTTGTGTTCAATTGCAGATTGTAATTATAAGATGTTCTTGGATTCACATGGGTATTTCATTGCTGTATAGATGTGCTATTCAAATATTTTCATTTATTTATAGCTTTCCATAGATGGTAAATAAATTACATCTTAATATCAAGAGAATTCTGAGGTAGAAAATGATGACTGTATCCAAAATTATGTCTCATAATTCCAAGCCAAATGCAAAGTAGCCTTACATAGTAAAACATAAATAAAGTTCAAAAAAGTAAAACTAGCCATTGACATGTGGAATACACACACACACACACACACACACACACACACACACATATATATATATATACATATTCTTCTGTGCAACTTCTAAACCTTCATGCTATTTAGTACTTCACAATCTCCTTTTCCTATAATATCCTTGAAAGGAGACTAAGGAGGTTATAAGAGACTTTGTCAAAAATTTTAGCTGTGTATTTATTTATGAATATATACCATCTCTACCATTGCAGTCCTAGATGTCTGAGACTCTATTTCCTTAGCTGTTTCATTGTTGCTGTTTTGAGGTGTGATCATGCTAGTTTGGATTTGATGAAGGATGCTTAAAATAAATTCCATACTAGCTCAGAATTGAGAATAACAGACGGTTATTTATTTAGGGATAGACTCACAAATCAAAATCCTCTGCTGGAACAGAGAACAGAAACCGAATCCCGCAGCCAGAAAAGAGGACGGACACATGCTTTATATTGGCATAAATAGTAAAAGAGGCCACGCCCCGGTGGGCAGTTAACGTAAAGGCTACTGGCTGTAGGATTTCCTACAGCATGGACTCATGGTTCCTGTTTGTGCATTTTCCATTTAGTTCACTTTCAATCACTCTGAAACCTTTTCCTTAAACCTATGAATCTACTGCTGGTATGGAATTCCCCTTGTATACCATTGGTTAATAAAGAATCTGCTTTGGGCCTATCACAGGGCAGAATAGAATAAGGTGAGAATTCCAAGAAAAGGTAGAGGAGAAAGTAGGAGGAGTCAGGGAGAAGCCATGTAGCCACTGCAGGAGACACATGCAGGACAAAACCTTACTGGCGGGCCAAAATCTCGTGGCTATACACGGATTAATAGAGATGGGTTAATTTAAGATAAAAGAGTTAGCCAGGAATATGCCTAAGCTAACAGGCCAAGCAGTTTTGTAATTAGTAGTTTTTGTGTGATTATTTCCGGTTTGGGCGGCCTGGAAATTAACAAGCAGCCTCTGACTACAACTGCCATTTTCTCAAGTGTCTCCTTGGTCTCCAGTCAGTGAGCTGGGCTCTGCCCTCTGTCTGCCATGTGCTCACACTATGTGTTTATTTTCGACACAGCACTGACTAATTCCTCGACCATTCCTTCCCTGTTTCTATTACTTGGCTTTTGGATGTTGAAGGCATGATTTTCTGTGTGGGTCCTCCCAGGTGGTAACATTTTGTGTCTGGAATTGTTTCTTTTGACAGGTGAGCCATGACTCAGTTCACGTTCTCAGTCTTCAGTTTTTACTCATGTTCATTCATTTAACAGATGTGATGACAGGTAGGAGAAGGGCCTGCTCCTCCTACAACAACATCGTTGATGTCCATCTCTTATACACCAAGCAAAAACTATTGCTGTCAAAGAACTTAGGATGTACTCAATGGTTGCGGCCTATTATTAGACACTAAGAAAAAAAGCACACAAGTAAATATAGAAGTCTATCTGTGGCCAGTATCACAGAGCTGGGGTATGTGAGGGTAAGAGCTCATCCTAGCTTCTTGTCAAGACAGACAGCAAATGTGAATGGGGAAGTTCATGTTGTTTTCATCTCAGTCATTTGGATGACCTATGCATGATTTTATTTGTGAATGATGTGTCATTTTTGAAATGAAAATGACACACACACCCAGGAATTTTAAATGGGTGAAATCTCAGTGCTTCTTCCCATCTATCGTTCATCATACAAATGCTGTATTTTGTTCTTACTAATGCCTCGATTGTGATTGTGTTTGTTTGTACATGTTGTCTGTTTGTCAAAGAGTGATGCCAAGAAAACAAGTCTGTATTTTCAGTACAGATTCTCCAAGTATTTTCAGTTCCTTGATGCCTGAATTGTTGTATTTAGAACCTGAAGCCACACAGGGAAAACTATCAGCATGCAAGAAAAGCAATATTTCTTTATGCTGGTTATGTTGTGTAAACTAAATTGGCTATAGATCTTGAGGAAAGGTGAAGAAGAATTGCCTTTTATAAAGCTGTCAGTGTCAAAGACTGTTATGTAGTTTAGGAGATTTGAAGGGTATTGCCTTTTTGTAATTTAAAGTACAAGAACACACTGCTGTGTGTGACTGTTTATAAATATGCAGTGAGAATCTCGTCTTAGCATTTCAGTTCATCGTTGGTCTTATAAAGTTCTTCGAAATTAGTCGGTGTTGAAGGTCATAGAGAGGTGCTGAATTTCTGCTAAGCACAGCATGGAAGATCTTGAAGGTCATGGGGATGGCTTGCATTTCTGCTGAGGACAATGTGGAATACCTTGGCACATTTTAAGCCATGTTTACTAGCAAACTCCCCATTTCACTAATTTTCTCATGGAAAAATATTCAGATAAGGAAAATAACCATTAGTAAGTGCTAAGCTGTGTTGAATTTGGGACAGCCCACTGTTGACTGGTTTTGAGTCTCCTTATCATTCACAAGGTTGCATGGTGCAATGGTTTACACAACATTGTCCTTTTTTTTTTAAGTCTGCAAGTCTGTTGTTAAAATAAGCCTGAATACTAAGACACAATTATTTAGTCTCCCTTCTTGTGCCCAGACATTTATACTCCCATGCTTTCTTTTTTCTTTGCCTTTGACTCTGCTCTTAGGTAGAAGGTTCCTAGTTTGAGCACTACATCTTTAGTATGAAGTAATGTGAGAGAAAAAACAAACAAAAAAAGCAATTAAACCATGAAAATCTGTAGAGGATGACACAAGGTCCATAGGGAAAACTAAGATGAGTATTATTGAATTTTGAATATATTCTCTAGCCTATGCTGGGTTTAATATCTAGATGAAGTACTATTTATTTATATTGTTAAAATTCTTTTTTATATTTTCCCCTGTTGGTATAATAAGCTCAGAAAACTTTTAAGATCATACTTAATTCTTTGTCTTGGTGAGATGCTAGGCTGGACACCATACTCCTGTCTAGCATTTGGTAGACACAGTTTCACTGGTAGACATTATTTACTTTATCAAAGTTTTGCTTCTAAATACTTATTTGGAATTGGGAAGCGTATCGATAATTATTAAATGCTTTTGGGGAAAGCCAGTGTTTGGTGTGATTAAACTACTCAGTTGCCTAAAGTTGTTATTCATACTTTAGTGTCAAGGTTTTCTCCCTTCACTTCTGATGCAGAGGCACTTTTTTAAAAGTGTGGACATGTATACTAAGTTTAAAAGACAGCCCAATAATTTAGAGAACATATTCACAAAGGAAATGCATTCAACCATATAAAAAATCACCAATCACCATGACCACTTTGAAAACCAAACAATTCATGTTTCGTTCTCTTGATCAGCACTAACCAGGATCGGGGAGCACCACAAAATATTCTACATCTCGGCCTACTGAAAGAGTAAACCTGGATGAACTGCTGGTGTTCCTTTCACTGTTGCGGTTTTACTTGAGGGTCTAACTGCAGTGACTTAACATTGTACTCTGAAAGCGTGACTTCAGCACAGGAAGATATTCTAATTCAACAGTTAATGTTTTATATTATTATTGCTAGATGCTGATCTTCTAATGCAAAGTTAATGTTACTGCCTGGTACTAATGGACCAGCTCTGCATGTCAGAACTCTGGTATACTTCACCTTGTTAAACACCTAGGGGTCCTGGTGGGTTTTGTCAAGATAGCCACTGCCTCTTTTCCAGTTAATGCTAATGAATATTTAATATGTACAATAATTGAATTTGTGGAGAATTATATGGTTGTGTAAATGGTAAATATATGATAGAATAGGAGAACTTATTTACAAGATAAGAAAATATCTGTCTTTGAAGTTGGCAGGCTGTGAGACCAGTAGCAAAATACTCAGTTTATCCTTGTCGAAACTCCAAGCACACAAAAGCATTTCTTTTTTTTATCAAACTGAGAATGACATGGTTCTCTGTGTTCTCTTTTAACAGCAGCACCAGGGAGAGTTATGTCCCTTCTTTCTAACTCTTCATTAGAAAACCAACAGAAAAAAATAATAAAAGCAGAGAAGAAGACACAGTTTTAACCAGTAATTTAATTAAATAAAACTGATGAACTCCTTCATGACTTTATATGGTTTTGCCTTATCTTTATCAAGCATTATTTTTACATGAATTAAAAAAGCTATTTTAATATGAGTTTGATGGAATACTTAACTCAGGTAAAATATTGGTTAAAAATAAATAGCTACCACCTCTAACATAAATTCTAAAAACAATCACAAGGAAGTCTTTAGAGGAAGTTGTGCAGGCAATGGCAGAGCTGGGCTTACTGACACCTTGCCCACAGCATAGCATTTTGCTGTATTAAGTTGCCTAAGTGAGAGGAAACAGTGTTTGTGCCTTTCCACGTGACATGCTTTCTGCCCTTTTGACTGTGAAAACCAAAACATGTGTTTTTAAATAGATTAATTTGTTTTCTGCCATGAAAAATGTTTATTTTCTAATATCCTTGCTGTGACTAGCAGGAATCTTCATTTTTAAGAATTGCCACATTCTTAAAATAATCTGTGCAATAATTATTTAGTATTTATGGAGATTTTTTGAAAGCACACATGTGCTACAGGTCCTTGATATGCACATGTATCAATATTTATAAATAAACATAATCAAATAAAAATTAAAAACTTGACGTCCTAAAGAACAGACGAGTGTCCAGAGACCCTTTATAAATACCATGACTCATTCCATCCTGGGCTCTCTTCACTCAGTATCTAAGAAGAACTTTGTCTTGGTTTTGGTCTCTACTGCTGTAACAAAACACCATGACCAAAGCAGCGAGGGAGAAACATGTTTATGTCCACCAACACTTCCACGCCACAGTCCGTCACAAGGAGTCAGGGCAGAACTTAAGGCAGGAGCCTGGAGGCAGGGTCTGAAGCAGAAACCATGGAGGACCAATGCTTACTGATTTTCTCTCCAAGGCTTACTCGGCCTGTTTATATACTCCGCGGCCACCTACCTACTGATAACACTCCTCAGAATGGACTAGACGATCTCATGTCAATCCCTAATTAAGATAATTAATTATAGTACAATCTCATGGAAGCATTTTCTCAGCTGTGGTTCCCTCATCTCAGATAACTCTAACCTGAGTCAAATTGATAATAAATTAATCAGGACAATGGCTAAATTATCTAACTTCCTCTTAATAATAAGCCACACCCCTGACCCCTGAAGTGATGGCCCCCTTGTCATTTAACTTGCTTGCTTCCAGTGTTGTCACTGCTGATTTTAGTTGGAGAAGATAAAGTGAGCACTGCCTGTCAGGGTAGAAACCTGGCTGGTGACCTCATGGGAAACTCTCTGGAGAGGTCATGGGTAGCTAATCAGGCCAGAGAGGACGTCTGAAAATGAGGCTTCTTTTTGGGTCTGGCTTACCTCACTCAGGATAGTGTTTTCTATTTCCATCCATTTGCATGCAAAATTCAAGAAGTCCTTGTTTTTTATTGCTGAGTAGTACTCTAATATGTATATATTCCATACTTTCTTCATCCATTCTTCCATTGAAGGGCATCTAGGTTGTTTCCAGGTTCTGGCTATCACAAACAATGCTGCTATGAACGTCGTAGAGCATATACTTTTGTTGTATGATAAGACCTCTCTTGGGTATATTCCCAAGAGTGGTATTGCTGGATCCAGGGGTAAGTTGATCCCGAATTTCCTGAGAAACCGCCATACTGCTTTCCAAAGTGGTTGCACAAGTTTGCATTCCCACCAGCAATGGATGAGTGTACCCCTTTCTCCACAACCTCTCCAACAAAGGCTATCATTGGTGTTTTTGATTTTAGCCATTCTGACAGGTGTAAGATGGTATCTTAAAGTTGTCTTGATTTGCATTTCCCTGATCGCTAAGGAAGTTGACCATGACCTTAAGTGTCCTGAGTGAGGTAAGCCAGACCCAAAAAGAGCAACATGGGATGTACTCACTCATATTTGGTTTCTAGCCATAAACCAAGGACATTGAGCCTATAATTAGTGATCCTAGAGAAGCTAAATAAGGAGAACCCAAAGAAAAACATATAGGCATCCTCCTGAATATTAACCTTCAGCAAGCGATGAAAGGAGACAGAGACAGAGACCCACATTGGAGCACAGGACTGAAATCTCAAGGTCCAAATCAGGAGCAGAAGGAGAGAGAGCACGAGCAAGGAACTCAGGACCACGAGGGGTGCACCCACACACTGAGACAATGGGGATGTTCTACTGGGAACTCACCAAGACCAGCTGGCCTGGGTCTGGAAAAGCCTGGGATAAAACCGGACTCCCTGAACATAGCAGACGATGAGGACTACTGAGAACTCAAGAACAATGGCAATGGGTTTCTGATCCTACTGCACGCACTGGCTTTGTGGGAGCCTAGGCAGTTTGGATGCTCAACTTACTAGACCTGGATGGAGGTGGGGGTTCCTTGGACTTCCCACAGGACAAGGAACCCTGATTGCTTTTCGGGCTGAGGGGGGGGACTTAATTGGGGGAGGGGAGGGAAATGGGAGGCGGTGGCGGGGAAGAGACAGAAATCTTTAATAAATAAATAAATAAAAAGAAAATGAGGCTTCTTTTGAACCTACGTCGTGCAGTTGGACAGTATAAAATTTAATGTCAGGTGATGGTCAGCCTGGCACCAACTTTGAGAGGCCGGCCCTTGGAAGTTTTGACATTGGGGATAAAGTGACATTACCATTCAGATGTGTAGGAAAGGGAGGCAGCCCTGTGGTGGGGCAATGAAACTGCTGAAGGCGTGGAGGGGCAGGAAAGGACAAAGTGAAGTGAGGTATTAGCTGTGGAAGAATGAGATCTTGGCATATGTGAGGGAGAAAAGCGAATGGCTGAGTCTAGATGATTTAGGTTTTTATTAATGATGGAACTATTGTTGATGGGGTTATTAGTACTGCAAGATTTGGAATGGCTTCTGAACAACAAAGCAAGCTTAAATGGTGTTATGAAGTGATTCTTTTCTAACTAATTGGAAATTGGCTACCTGTTTCTGTTATATTAGATATTATTGCATCTCATATTTAATTATTCTATAAAACCTCATGTTCATCATAGAAACCATAACTTCCTATAGTCCTTAAAATTCACATATTTATTTTTGTTTATATATGTGTATATATATGTGTATATGTGTGTATATATACATATGTATGTATGTATAGATATATACACACATACAAGCATGAGGGGCTTCCTGCAGGTATCATGGCAAGCAGGAAAATGAACCCCAAGGAGAAGAGAATGAAAATTTGGTTCAGACTGACCACACCAACCTGGATCAAACTTCTGGTAATCGAATGCCAGGTGGTTTATTTTCAATATATTTAAATACATTATAATTCTGAAAAAAATGATTCCTGGTGTACTGCAATTCCCAGTGCACATGGAAGCATAATGACATCAGAACTCAACTAAGGGTACATGTCATATCTTCCGAAAAGATGGGTTCTAGATACAGGTTACCTGCATTAGTTTAAGGGCTTGATCATACAGATAGGGTAGAGGTCTGTTGGGCTGTTAGTTACCTCTGCTCCTGGGTGGAGGAGCTTGATATGGCCTGGCCCATCAGATCACCAGTTAATCACTTTCAATTCTCAGCTTTCTGGGTGTATGAAAGGTTTTTCATCTTTTCCATTGAAAAGACAATTCTACCTGCTTAACATTCCTGCTTTCCCTGGAGCTCTGTGGGCAAGGGCCTTGTGATCCCAACACATGCACACACACCTGCGTACCTGCAGGCCTTGGGATGGAACCTGGAGAAGCATGCATGCCCGGCCAGAGCCTTACTACTGAGCCACATCCTGGGTCTCCACTGCAGCTTTCCTTTTATGCTTAGGCTGTGGTTTAACTTGTGCTAACATACTAGAATTTTCACAAGTGACATCCACTTACATTGAAATTAGCGAAGCCCTAACATAGCTCCACGAAAAGTAAATATTGTGAGAACATTCCACCAATGGCTGGTTAATTTCTTCTTAGCATTTTATTTTATGGCACACAGCCTGAAGCTTTGGTCTGGGAAATATGCAGCTGCCAGCCCTCTGTTCCATTATTCATGCCTTCATTATGGGGGAAACCCCAGGAAACACGAGATAATGGGCCGGGTAAGCCTAAGGGTGCTGCTGAGAGTTTAATAGGAAAAAAAGAAAATTGAAAGTTAAAGATCCGGGTGTAGAAGATATTCCTGTCTCCCTCTCTGGTCTGGGTGTAGAAGATGTTCCTGTCTCCCTCTCTGGTCTGGGTGTAGAAGATGATGTTCCCGTGTCCCCTTCTGATCTGGGTGTAGAAGATGTTCCTGTCTCCCTCTCTGGTCTGGGTGTAGAAGATGTTCCTGTCTCCCTTTCTGGATTCCTGCAGATCAGCTTTTGCTCTTGGATGGCTGCACCATTTCTAAAGAATATCTTTCAAGACTACATATGCATTTGATGAGAAATTGAGTGTATGTGTGTGTGCACAAGCAAGCACATGTGTGTGCAATTGCTTTGTGAGGCAATGTCTCTGACTGTGAAAATACAATAACAATTCCTAATCCTTATTCTCGTGACTTTCATCTCTCTTAGGTAATTCCACTGCCAATTAAGAGTGTTTGCTAGACATTGTTCAGTATTTTAGTTTTTCTCAGCCTGGGAAAGTTGCACTTGAGTTTTGCATGAGTAATTTGCCAGGGTCTATGGATGTCTAGATGATCTAACCAGGTGACTATAGATGCCGGAATCGGGAGTAATTGAGCACATACCACTCACATTATAATAGAATCCTTAGCCCCCAGGTCTTTCTAATTTTCCCACCAAGATGACAGCACTCCTTAGCTGCTTTTCTTTACAAGCACAAAGCAGTTTACGGCTCTCATTGATCGTTTTCAATAAAAAGACCAGATCCTTTTGGGCCCAGATTGAGAATATTGCTGTGTCATGGTTATATTCTTTGCTGGTCTTCACAAATCCAGGCTGAACCAGGAGGCATCCGGATCAAAGCTGCAGCTAGCACAGCCCTCAGGGAGAGAAACCTTCATGAGGAAGGTCTTGGAGACAAAACGCCCAAAATGTTATCTGTGTACAGATATCAAAATGAGCAAATTTGAGTGACAGATCCATAACCCGAAGCTATGCCCACAAACATATCAGGAATCAAAATCTAAATATTTAGATTTCAGCACTGAGTCTTGTTTATGACTCACCTTTTGTTCTGGAGTTTTTGAGTGCATAGGGCTACTCTATAACAGAGTTTATATGATCTCTGAGAAGCAATGATAGACCAGTGTCTATGAACACAGTCTCTTTGGTCATGTTATGTAGGTCCAGATACCCATTTTTTATTTTTAAATAGCCACTTATGACCAGTAAGACTACAGGCACCATTTTCTTTTCTAGTTATGATATAAAAATAACATGGCACATTTCACAGATTTATTATAATAATTAGGTGTATGCATACATGTACACACACACACACACACACACACACACACACAAGCATGTAGAGTCATCCCTCACTCTGTATGAAGTGTTGATTCAAGGACACAGCCACACATTCTGAAATGCGCCAAACCTTGTATAAAATAGTATGTGTGTGTGTGTTTTATCTATGGATACCATCCATTACTATCGTTTATTCAGCTGCTCAAACTGTCCCATATTTGGCCAGCAGGAACCACCTCATGCTATTCCTATGTTCTTTATATTACTCCATAGTTCTTTAATGTTACTTTGTTTTCTGATACTCTGTGGCCAAGTCCTGGAATCAGACTTTAATTGGGGAGCACCGGTTCTACGTAGAAGAAAGGAACATTTAGAAACCAAGGTGTGGCCAGGTGGTGGTAGAGCATACATTTAATCCCACCACTCAGGAGGCAGAGGTAGGCCAGAGCTACACACAGAAACCCCTCTCTGGAAAAAAAAACAGAAAGAAAAAAAAAGGAAGGAAGGAAGGAAGGAAGGAAAGAAAGAAAGAAAGAAAGAAAGGGAAGAAAAGAAACCAAGGTGTATACAACTTTGAGCAGCAGTAATTCAATATTCTAGGCCATCTAGAAGCACAAATAAACATGTCTGATTTTGTTTCTATCGATTGCAAACTAAATTCACACGTCTCCAATTCAAAACCTCACTATGCAGTCGAGTTTTCCCTAAGATACCTGGCTTCCTATGTGGTTAGTGTTGATGCTTGTTTGCTCAGTGTGGAAGAACGGAGAAAAGGATTTCAGAATTGCCAACCAGTAATGCAGCAAAAGGCGAGCATACTGACTCGAGCTCACTCTTTTAAATGAGTTTGAAGAACATTTTATGATAATAAGGATGGTGCACTTAGGTAAACAGTTCCTGACTTTAGACAAGTGTCTCTGTGTGTGGAGCTCATAGCCATCGAAGTCTAAGACATTTGCAGCATCTTAGATGACTCAAGCTAATACCTGCCCCTAGGTAGCAGGTCTTGTGGGGGATGGGACATGTTTAGTCAATGCTGTGTGTGATGTGATCACACAGTGACCCCTTTGGACGTAGCCTCTTTCCCTTGTGGTGCCGTGCATTCTTCTCTATGCACATAAGTAATTTCCTTTATCGCCACCTCTCTCAGGGTTTGCAGTTGCTCCCTGTGCTTACCTACTGACGGATGTCATTTGACAGTTTAGGACTACTATGAAACCATACACATGAACATTGCCGTACAAACGTTTCTATGAACATATGGATTCCACTTCTTTATTAAGAATCTAGAATTGGAATTGGTAGATATGAGTAGGAGAATATTTAACTTTATATGACATGGCTAAGCCTTTGGTCCATGTGTTTGTACCATTTACACACCCTAGCCTGGAGGAAACTCTGGGTTATTCCAGGTCCTCACCAACCACTTGGTGCTGTCAGCACTTGTAAATATTTCCGATGCTAATATGTATGCAGTGATATCTTATGGTCATTTAAGTATCCATTTGTTTGATATCCGGTGATGCTGGGGCATTTTCATGTGATCCTTGAAGCTTTGCATATCTTACATTGAAAAATACTTCTGAAATCATATGGTCCAGTGAAGATTGCTACTTTTTATTATTAAGTTTTAGGAGGGCTTTATTGTGGACCGACATCTTCTGGCTGATAGATGCTTTGTAAAGATCTCATGACCTCTGTCTACCACGTGCATTGTCTTAAGACAGTTTTTGAACAAACAGAAAATGTTGTTTAAAGACTACATTATAATTTCATATTGTTGCTTTCTTTCCTATTAAGTCACTTCCTATCCAAGACTGCAAATTTATTTGCCTATGTTTTCTTTTATAAGGCTTGGGTTTCCTATTTTAGCTTAGGGTCTATCTTGAGAGAATACATACCAAATAGTAAACTATATAATGTAATCCTTGATCTTTGTTAAAGATAGAATTTCTCAGAGATGTTCTGGTGTCTCTGTTTGCTATAAAAAGATTCACTTATGTAACAAACTGGACCAAGGCAAAGAAAATTTGTAAAAATCTCCATTTTTAATGTGCAGGACTTCTTTTTCTTTCGAATGAAAGATAATTGAGTATATCCCATTATAGCAAAGCTAGCTTGCTATTTGGCTATCTAAAATAAAGCATGAATGAATGATTTTGAGAATTAAAATCTGTTCAAATTATGAGGGTAATTAGAGCTCTTTAAATGTCATGATTTGACAACTCACAGTCCATTCTGGCAGGAATAATCTTGAGAAAGTAGAACAGAAGTTGGATATTTTTTTCTCTCTCTCTACCCTGACATTGACTCCCTAGCTTGTCCAAACTCTAATGAAAAAGTTGTCTTGTCAGTACTTCGGCACGATAAACCACTGTGCAAGTAATTGAGGTTCAGTGATTAGGTCTGGATTTATACACTTAGTGAGCCTAATAATTTTCCTGGTCCTACAGAGCAAGCCCGGCAGTGTTCAGCCCACAGGATTAATTGACAAAGAGGAAGCGGTTCTTATTGGAAATCATTAAGCACCCAAGGCTTTGATGTGAAGGGGAACCTGAAGGTTCAGTGCAGACAAATGGCTGTCTCAGTCAAGTTGCCCACTTGTCTGTCCTTTGAAGTGTGGTTGAATAACAGGCTAGCCCCACAGAGAGGCTTGGAATGGTAATGGAACCGATAACATTGGATTTTCCCAGGTTGGACCCTCTAAAGGAGCCTAATATGAAAGCAGTGTTTCATGAAGGCTTTTGTGCAAGCTCAAAACATATGCTCATAGGGGAACAAGGTTGGAGGACTCTAATCCTTAGGCCTAGAGACTGTTGCTCTTAGGAGAGAGGAGGCCCAGGAAGATGGGTTCCGTCGGCAGGGCTTGGCAGTCCTGAGAATCCGAGGAACTGATTCTCCTTCTGTCCCTTAAATTCAGATGAATGCTGTATCTCCATTGCTTGCATAACCCCATTATGTCTTAGACTTAGCTGTGGAAACCTCCTGGATACTGCTTTTCAAGACAGAAGTTGACTGTGGACAAGCGGTGTAGAAGAATGCAGGAGCTTCTAAGTTGATGTGTTTGTAATATTAAGTTTTTGATGCTTTTTTAAAAAGACTAGTCATACTGGCTTAATAAAGAAGGAATTATTCAATGCATGTTTATATTTCCTTGTTCTGGATTTTTCTTTTTTAGTAACTATAAGATCAAATGGTAATTGCCATATACTGGCCTTCTTAAAACTATCATTTCTCCCTGGTGTAGAGAAGGTGGCTTCCTCACCTATTCCCCATGGCATTAGTGGCATTCCATCGGTGACACGCCTCAGAGTCCAGTGATAGTTTCAGTTCCTTATTTGTCCACAAAATTAGAGTAGAGTCTCCCTGTCCTTTCCGTGGGTGATGGATGGCCTGCGACCGCTTCCATTGTGGTACTGAGAGGACATCTAGGTACATACCTACGTGGTTAGCAATGTCTGTCAAGTGGGAAAACGGGAGCAGGACATCCACAGTGTGTCTGTCAGTGCTCTCTTACCCCCACCATCAGTAAAGCAATTATGTTGCTCAGTTTCTGTAGGAGAAGGCCCACTTGTTGGTTCCTGCTTGCCCGGCTAGCTTAGCCCAGAAATAACCACACAGAAATTGTATTTGTTAAATCACTGCTTGGCCTATTCTCTCTAACTTGTTATTGGATAACTCTTACATCTTAATTTAACCCATTTCTATTAATCTGTATATCACGACAGGGTCATGGCCTACAAGCAGAGTTTCAGCACATCTATCTCTGGTGGGAGCTCCATCGTGTCTCGGACTCCACCCTTCTTTCTCCCAGCATTCAGTGCTGTCTTCACTGCCTACCTAAGTTCTGCCCTATCAACAGGCCCAAAGCAGTTTCTTTCTCCATTGATGGTAATGACAGCACACAGAGGGGAGTCCTGCATCAGGGTTTATCTGCTGAGGGTGTCGAGTTCACTTGTGCTTTCCCTCATTTCTCAGATGGTGGAGTGAAGGCAGGAAATACTTGTGGGTGGATTAAAAACTTTCCCTCCCGAATTGAATAAAACCTCCTTACCAGGAAACACATTCTCTGCACAAATATTAAATGAAATAAAATATTAGATAAACAACAAACACAAAGCAAATACTTACAGAGGTTATAGTCTATCATTCTCATGAGTCTTTTTTCTTTCAAATGTAAATAATTTCATAAATATTTATTACAACATAAAATGTACATTGAGGTTTATGATGTAGTCCAGCATTTGTCCATTGTCTGACATTTTTAACGATTTAATTTTAGATAATCAAGAAACAGTACCTTTTTTGTGTAATCGAGCTTGAGATGTACGAAGCGATCACCTTGAGTCCTCCAGGACGCCCCGTTGGTGGCCATTCTAAACTTCTCACCCTCAGCTGCTGTGCTTTGTTTCTCTCTACTTGTTTCCCTCACAGATGTGGTCAGGGACTGGATGGTTAACAAGGATTACCAAAGGCAGCATTCAGCGAAAACATTCTAATTTTTTTCTTTTTTATTGCTTTATAAATAATACCAATCAAAATTTTCACTTCCTCCCCTCCTCCCACTTCCCTCTCATGTTCTCCACCCACTCCCCCTTTTTCCCCCTCCAGTCCTAAGAGAGGACAGGGTACTCTGCCCTGTGGGAAGTCCAAGGCCCTCCCCCCTCCATCTAGGCTTAGGAAGGTGAGCATCCAAATAGACTAGGGTCCCCAAAAGCCAGTATGTGCAGTAGAGACAAATCCCAGTGCCATTATCAATGGCTTCTCAGTCTACTCCAATTATCAGCCACATTCAGAGGGTCTAGTTTAATCCCATGCTCATTCAGTCCCACTCTAGCTGGATTTGGTGAGCTCCCATCTCACATCTTCTCTTGTGCGCTGTTGTTGGTTAATGTTTGTATTTGCAAAGTCTTCTCTACATCCAGACTCTTGTGTGAATCTGAAGCTACATGATCCATTTTTTTAAAAACCATTTTCTGCCGGGCAGTGGTGGTGCACACCTTTAATCCCAGCACATGGAAGGCAGAGGCAGGTGGATCTCGGTGAATTTGAGGCCAGCCTGGTCTACAAGAGCTAGTGCCATGCTGTTTGACAGTTTTGGATCTCGGGGTTGTTCATGCACTAACACACAGCTATGCATCTGAGAGCGGCTTCATGCCCCTTCTGCTCTGTACCCTGAATAGAAACAAAGCAACATAGGGTGCTGGTATGTGGGAGACACGATGAACAAGTGAGACAAAAACAAAAGCGGAGAAGGCGGGATGATGAGTAGGAATGGAGGGACAGGCAAGACACTCCCATGTGTCCTCGGGAGTAAGGGGACATTTGAGAAGACTCACAGTGAGGAAGAGCTAGCCGTCCAAAGCCATGAGGGCAGCATTCTGGGAACGGTGGAGGGTATCACACAGGCCTTTCTAAGACAGGCCCAATATTTTGGAGTTACCTCTGAGTGTAAATGAGTAATTATTGACAAAGTACAAACATTATGATATCATGACCTGATTTGTTTTCTCAAAGGAAACTCTGCTTTCATGGATAGAATGTGTGATATTGTTGCAGGAAGAGCAGATGCAGGGAGCAGAGAGAAATCCAGGAGAGTAATTCAGGAAGAGGTGTGAGAGTTCTGGGTTTGTACAGGGTGTTGTCTACAATTCTGAAGTGGTTCTCTGTCTCCGTACACTTGCCTTCATAGGAGTGGACATGTATCTCTCTGTGCATGTGTGAGGTAGGGGCACGTGGGGAGGAGATTCCAGTTAGGCTTGAAATACATAGTCATGCTACACTAGTTTGTTTTCTGTTTTACAAAACAAGATCCTTGAACTTGGATCACTAATAACGAATTCCTTTAATTCCTGGGGAAGGAGGCTGGAAGTCATTGTGTATGTTTTTATAATGTGAACTGTATAGGAAGGCTATGTGTTGGACTTTGGAAATCTAACCAATAAATTATTAATAGCATGCTTGATAAAATAGCATGGTTTTTGTTTCTGTTGTTTATTTTAGAAAATAAGAGAGAGCAGAGTATCCAGTTAAATGCCCGGTGTCCGTGGTCACATGCTGTGTGTGATGGAGTAGCCTCATAAATGAGTTTGGTGTGGATGTCTTCCCCTTTCTGAAAAAAAAAATGGTGACATTTGGATGTGACCAAAATTACTCCAGAAAGCCCCATAAACACCTTGTAAATTGCAGTGTTTTGCCAATGTTGCCGATTTTCATTTTCTTTCCCAGGATAGAACAGATACTGTCAGACCCACAGGAATCCTCTGTGCCGAGGGTCTGTGAGGCCTGGGATCATGGCGTTCAGGCTCTTGAGCTTCCAGTAGTGCCGTGATACCCCATCTCATCCCAGCCTTGCTGCACTCAGCGGCTGCAGAACTGCAGCTTCGCGTAGCTGTGGCCCTCCTGTGCGGAGTGGGGAGCAGAAGGCATCGCCGTGGGGTTGCTAATACTTTCCCATTGTTCTCTCTTCCTCTTCTCTTGTACTTCTGTTCCTTACATCTCTTTTCTTGTATTTTCTGGACATGTGTAGTTGAATCTATATGGCTAAATTGGGATATAGTAAAACCCTGTGGCATCTGGCAATCCTATTTCTATGCAGTTTTGTAAATGTATCCTCTGTTGGAATGAAGTCACCAATCTAAGTTCCTGCATGTGTCTTTGAGTCTGGAAAATTCTGTTAGGGAAATGAATTCCCTTCTGATCATACCACATGTTCCTAGTTCCTCTGCTTGCAAAAGTGACTAAATCAGTGGATGCAAAGTCAGTTTCTGTCACTGAACAATTGGCGGCCACAAGGTCATTAAATGATGGAGCATCCTCAGCCCTGACACCTCCTGAGAGCCATCATCATCAAGCCTTTCCCCAAGAGTGACATCAAGATGCTGGTTAATTTTTCAGTTTTTTTTTTTTTGTTTTAGTTCAGAGCCACCATGCATGCATTCCCATTGCTGTAATACTGCTCTTGCCATGCTGATCAGTATTGATTAGTATTGCTGTAATACCGCCCTTGCCATGCTGATTAGTATTGATTAGTATTGCTGTAATACCGCCCTTGCCATGCTGATCAGTATTGATCAGTATTGCTATAATACTGCTCTTGCCATGTTGATCAGTATTGATTAGTATTGCTATAATACTGCCCTTGCCATGCTGATCAGTATTGATTAGTATTGCTGTAGTATTGCCCTTGCCATGCTGATCAGTATTGACAGTCGTGACTCTGTTCTGCTTCCTCATGAACCACTAAGTTGCAAGGCCCTGACTATGAGGGAAAGGAGCTCCTCAGAGGGCATCTAGTGAAGTCATGCTCCGAGAATGGTAACATATGAAGCACACGTGTCTAATGCTACCCAGCAATGGAACATGTGTTTACTACCAAGGTTGGTGTTGATTGTTATGTTTTGTAAAAGGCATTCAAAGTTATTCAAGTGTGATCATCCTGACTGCATCTTATCTGAAATCTCCCGTATCAAAGGAAAAGAACCCGAGTCCCTAAAGTACACAACTGTCCTGAAGGCATTAAATACCAAGAAAGAGAGTCCTCCAAGACACGCTTTATGGGACTTCTCTTGTGGTTGTTTCACGTTGTGCTGCTTAGATTGCTGTCAGTTTGACACAAGTTAGTCATGTGGGAAGAAGGAGCCTCAGTTGAAAACTTCCTCCGTCAGACTGGTCTCTAGAGGGGTGCATGGGGGCATTTTCATGACTGGCGGTGGATGTAGGAGGGCCCAGCTCAGGAGTGCTACCACCGAGCAGTCGTCTAGGGTTGTATAAGAAAGGCAGACTGAACAAGCCAGTCAGCAACACTCCTTCACAGCCTCTGCTTGAGTTCCTGCCTCCAAGTTTCCTTCTGGAGTTCATGCTCTGACTTCGCTCAGTGACTGACTGACAGGGGCATGTAAGCTAGCTCCCCTGCCCCATACACACAAGTTGCTTCTGGTCAGTGTTTTTGCGGTTTGTTGTTTGTTTACCACAGCAATAAAAAACAAACTAGAATACACACGACCTCCCCTCCATTCAGATGATGCTTACCGTACCCAGCATGCACTGTGAAGGGCACCGGGATGCTGTGCTCAGCAAAGCTGTGGCCTTGACCTCATGAAGCTTATGGCTTCTGTGGGAGTTGGGGGTGTGACAGACAGTGAAAGAACATATAAGAAACAAAAATCCCGTAAAATATCCAGTAATGCAGGGAACCGTTAGAGAGGCAGGCGAGGGGTCATGGGGGTAAGAGAGAACACAAAGAGCTGAGTTCATTCATAAGGTGATTCCAGGCAGCCCTGGGAAATTTCAGACTGGGATTCAAGTGAACGGCTATGCAAAGAGGCAGACGAGGGGCATTCTGGAAAGAGATCGGCATAGGTCAAGACTCCAGGCATAAGGGAGCTTGGGGCTTTCCAAATTTAAAAGAAGCTGCTGTGGTTATCGTGCACATGTGTGGGCCTGGAAAGGGTGGCAGATCGGGGTCCAGAGGTTTCAGGAGGCGATAACGTCACCATTAGTCACCCAGCACAAGGCCCTAATGCAACGCTGATTACTTCAAACATTGATTGGCTTCACCCTGTATCAGATGGATGTCATACTGGATACGGAGGGTAGCTAAGATATCTAATGTCCCTAGAGTTACGGAATTGCAGAGAAAATAAACTAGAAGGACCTGGAGTTGGGAACAAGCTAGCTCCTCCTCTTTATTGTAGAGGTGGGAGGGGGTTTGACTGTTTCTACAAACACCTTGGTTATTTTTGTAAGACTTCAGTTTCTGTTTGGTTTCCTTTCATTCTGTGTTTCTCCCACACAGCAGGAGGCATGGCATTCTTTTCCCCTAAGTCTTTAATAAATCATGCTCCTTTGTTTTAATAATACAATTAGTGTTGCTGAGACTCTTTATGATGTATTATAAACTCATGAAATTAACTGTAGCTTCTCCAGGGTTCAGCAGGCAACGCTTCCCCTGGCTTTCGCTAGACTTCTAAGCAACAGATGCAAGAAGGGCCATAAACCTCGTTCTAACACAAACGTTTTCCACTTAGGCCAAAAGAGTATGAAAAGAAATGGGAATTGGCTGTGTACATTTCTTTATTATTGATGGTAGCTTGCTAATTGTCTTGCAAATCTTTAGAGGCTGGTTGTTTTTTTTTTTAAGTTAATAAAATACTTAAATTCGAGAGGGAAGATAGAAAAAGTCCCCAAAGAAAGAATTAGTTTATTTATTTGGCTGTTATATATTCTAGGTGTGTGTGTGTGTGTGTGTGTGTGTGTGTGTGTGTGTGTGTTGGGATGCTTATTTTATTGTCTTACTAACTTTACAAATAGTTGGTCAAGGATAAATAAATGGTGAAGAAATACATTGTGTAGTCGGAACAATTTAAACACCAGGAGACAAAAGAGAAGATTGTTTCAGGTGGTCTTACTGTCTAAATTACATCATAGTGTTTTCTCTTCATGGAGAACTGGGCTTGCCTGCTTCTGGATGCCAGGTCAAGTGCTGTGACAGAAAGGAGTTGAAAGTTCCTGCCCTCGGGGCGTAGCAAACTTGAAGTGTCAGGCATGACCCAATCTGCAGACACTTCACACACATGTGGAGTGAGTGTTACTGCAATCAGCTGTCACTGCCATGGGAATGCCCCATGGCGGGGGCAGGGAAGGCTTCATCATTCCCTATGCACCGCACAGGGTGGGGTTCAGCGTAGAAAGGGCACCTGTATGTACTCAATGAGCCTGAGAATGCACAAATGACCCAAATGAAGTATTAAATAGCTTAAAGGAAAAATTGAAGGAAGGATGGAGAATATTGGAATGTCTGCAAGGTGAGGAGACAGAGACCACCTGGAAGATGGTTGAAATGACCAAAATAAAAAGATCAAACCCACATTCAAATTCACTGCTGTACACCAAGTGGTAGAATTACATCCAAAGAACTTAAGGAGCCCAGCTGAGGTCAGGGAGGTAAGGGCTGGCAAAAACAAAACAAAACAAAACAACAACAACAACAACAACAACAACAACAAAAACACCATGGAATTTGTGATTGGGACTCTGGACATTATAATTGTTTGAAAACAGGACTAGAAATGAAAATCAGTCCGGAAGCTCATCTTCAGGTGCAAATCGGAATTATTAAATTAAAGGCAGACATGAAAATGCCTTAGGCCAGTCTGTTTTGTGAGTTAATTCCGTGTTGGTGTCCTCACCCAGGATGAGCTAACACTTCCCATTTCCTGCGTAAATGCTTAGAAATAAACACTAGCAAGAAACTGGAGGGAGCCTCTGAGACAGAAAAACACATCGCTTCATTCTTAACCACGTCAAAACAGTCTCTTGGTTCTTAACTATGGTTTGCAGGATCTGTTTCCATGGATGGGCACCCCCTTCCCAAAGCCCACCTCCTACCACCCCCGTGTTTCTACTATGCAAGTCTGGCTTCCTATGGGTGCTGCTGATTCTCCATTCATGAGGCTCATTTTCTTGCTTTGTATGGAGTGCATGCCCCTGGGCTCTTTACTCACAGTCTGAAAAGGTGCTTAAAGTGTCCTGGAATTTTAACCCCGTCATTCCTGAATTTGAGGGAGCCTGTGGAGGAAAGAAAAATCAACTAGCCATGAAGGATTTCTTTGTTTGTTTGTTTTGTTTTCTTGTTTTCTTTTAAACTTTCTTTACTACACAGACCCCAGGCTGAGAAAACCCTTGGTGGATACTCTGGAGGAAGCAGAGAACAAAACCTAAAAAGATTTTCACATGTGCAAACCAAACTTCTTCCACTGAGGTTTTTTAAATAGTCACTTTAAGCTTTAACATGTGTGGGAATAGAATAGTGCTTGCTCAGGTAACCACAGGCCAGGCTTGCATATGCAGGCCCCCAGCACTGCACAGCAAGCACACAAGCCTAGATGCTGAAAACCTCTAGAACTTTCTCATTCTGTAGCTCTACTCGGGAAGAAAGGGTTCTCACCCCCAGTGTGAAGACAGGCAAAAACGCTTTCCTTTTGGGCACACCAGTGACAGGTCTCTGGTCAGCACTTAGAAATCCAGTCAGTGAGTTGATACACATTCTTTTCCTTCCTTCCTTCCTTCCTTCCTTCCTTCCTTCCTTCCTTCCTTCCTTCCTTCCTTCCTTCCTTCCTTCCTTCGAATAGTGGTTACAGACTACCTTATTCTTTTTCTTTCCTTTTGTTTCTAAACAGAAAAACCTATCAGCTTGAAAATGGAGGAGAACAATGACGCCACGGAGAACCCCCAAAGCCAAGGCCGGCAAAATGCCACCAAGTGTGGGTGGCTGAGGAAGCAAGGAGGCTTTGTCAAGACTTGGCACACCCGCTGGTTTGTGCTCAAAGGGGATCAGCTTTATTATTTCAAAGATGAAGATGAAACCAAGCCTTTGGTAAGTAGGAAAAAACGGTCCCTGCAGACCTTTGAGATCCCTGCAGCTGATGGAGTCCAAGGGGTCTCAGTCTCCCCACTGGATCTGTTTACAGGCGTCGTTTTCTCTGCTTCTTTTTGTTGATTTTCTTAGAATTGGAGATGATGAACTGGCTAGTTAAGACTCAGAGGCAAATTATACTTGTCTAATGTTAATTTGAATTTTACTAAAGGGATGGAATGTCTGAATCCCTCAGGCAAACGTAGTTCATGAAAAAAATATTGATGGGCCTCTACTAGGGAATAGAGAACATAGCCAAGGCAGCTTTTCTTTTTTCCTTAGGAATAAAATGAAAAAAAAAAATCTATATTTTAAGGAAAACTGCTTACATAGCCTCACTCCTCTGGGGATAGTTCTCTATGTTTCTCTCTGGTTCCTTTGTGGTCATTTATTTCCTTATGTTCTTTGTCACAATTTTTAAACAAAAAAAAAAAATAAAGAGAGAGAGAGAGAGAGAGAGATGAGAAAAGAGAAAAGAAAAAGCTCTTGGATTTTCTCAGCTCTGGTCATTGTTTATCAACAGGAGAAAGATGCAGAGAGAAGCATCATCCCTGGGTCTTGTTGGCATACAAAGGAGTTCCACAATAGTCTGGAATGGAATATAACAAAGGTTTATTTATTTGGCAATAAACTCACAGTAAGAGTAGTGATCTGTGGTTTTCTGTGTTCACTAGGAACTGGAAGAGAATCCAGCAGCCAAGAGGCCTGTGTGTGCTTTTCATCTGCACTTATAGTACATGAGACAATGATTAACATGGGCCAGTATCTTAAAGGCTATTGGCTGAAGGAGTTCCCACAGCACCTTCCAATTTTGTCTAAATAAGAGAGTTATAAGCCTAATACAAAATTATATATAATAAGAATAAATATCAAGTATTGTTCAAAGAAAAGGCAAAAACATACATGCCAAGAAGAAAACAAGCTCCAAGTGGAGTATCTTTGGTACCCAATATTCTCTCAGGAATAGATTGGTGTTGCCAGGAACAAGCAGATCTTATGTCAACAGAACCCTAAGTTATTTAAATGCCATATTTTATAGTACTTTGAAGTGTTTGAAGATTGCATATCTATGCAGAATACAATCTCTATACATCTGAGGAATCTGATTAATCTAAGTATGACAATCATAGTATGACTATTGACTTGTAATTCTTTTGTTGTTTTTGTTTTTGTTTTGTTTTGTTTGGTTTTTTTAGACAAGGTTTCTCTGTAGCTTTGGTGCCTGTCCTAGAACTAGCTCTTGTAGATCAGCCTGGTCTCTTCCTCCTGAGTGCTGGGATTAAAGGCACGCGCCATCACTGCCTGGCGACTTGTAATTCTTAATACCTATACAACTGAAAGACTAAGGCTTCATATTAAAATATTAAACAATATTTAAACAAATGTTCAGCAAATGACCATGATGACCACAAAATGTAAGCAATATATAAGTATCTTGATTAGAGGTATAAATGTATAATACAATATACAAAATATATTAAGCAGAGGTAGAAACATGCATGCATACAATATGCTAAAAAAAACTTTGCATAGGTGCACAAATATTGTAAACATAAATGGGAGTATATAACAAATATAATTTGAATTTTCCTTTGTCTACATCTAGGGAATATAGAAATGAGAGGAGAATTATTTGCAAGTGGTTTTTATAAACATTCCTAACAGCATGTCCTTGAGGCTACTTCCTCTTGTGTTGAAAGCTCAATGGCTTAATTAGGAATTTAAATCAGGACTCACCTTTAATATTTCAAGTTCATAAAGCATGACAGTTTCACAGGGTTCTCATTTCTGTGATTCAGTTAACAGAAAACAGTGTATGCATCCTGGGACCCCAGGCATAGTGCTAGCTTTTCCATACTTACCAGAGTTAAGAATTTACATCATTGTCTTCTGAAATACTTGCGGTTTATATAGCATTATTTTCGATCTGTCTATACCCACATACACATATATACAACCCATTGGTACTGCTGTGTCTACATGTGTGTAGGGCTGACCACTTGAGAATGGACAGTGTGGGAGTTCATCCCTTGAGGGACTGGTTCTCCCTCTCTTGGTGGTGGCCACCTGTCGCTCTTCCTCTAGGAATGGGAACTTATGGAGATTCCCCTATCCATGGTGGCACATCAGCTGATGTTGCCATTTTGTGGGTCTTCTTCAGGCAACCGTATCTTTGAGATCTTATGGGTTCAGTTTCCCAAAGAAGCAGTCATATATTTGGTACAAAGGAATCTGAGTGCTAGGCAGAGACTGGACGGTGGGAAGCAGTTCTAACAAACCTCATGAACCTGTGCTACTTCCTGAGAGAATAGTCTTGGCAGCCATTTCTCATCTGTTGAAAACCTGGTAATGATGTAATTTTCTCAGTTTTTTTTTTTCATCTGTTTCTTCAACTTTCATCTCTTTAAGAACTTGACGTATATATTCAGTTAGTATGTCCCAGACTTGATTATGCAGTCTCAGCATCTTTTTTATAATCTTCCTCAAATTGCACTTGGCTTTCCAGAGACTCAGCCACCTTCCCAGGTTGAAGGACGTCAGCATCTCTCCCCCACTTCTGTTTCCTTGTTGAGTAGAAGGTGAACTTGCCTCAAGTTCGCCATTTCCTAAGGGTGACTTACAGTGGCCTTACAGACCCAACCGAGACTTCCTGGCAGTGTGCTGAAACTCACCTAGAAAGTAATAGCTTGCCTCTTCAGCTTAAAAATACAGGAAGCTAAATATCTTTATTACATATTACATTTTTTTAAAAAAATGGATAATCAGCCTCACAATTTTAGTTCATCAGGGTAAAACTGTTGAGAGTCCTCTGGCTACAAGAAAATACATGGAAGCCCAGACACACTGTTCTCACTGCCAATTGAAAACTCTGTGCTTGATTTCAGCTGTTTCTAGGGAAAAACTGCAGAAAGGGATCCATGTGGGCATTCATGTGGGCATCTGTGTGGGCATTTGTGTATCTTCGGTTTCACCACTCAGAGGCCACTGTTCTAATCATTTTATAGAACTATATTTTTCGAAATTTTCTGATTTATTTCCTTTTCATTTTTAATCTTATAACAAAGTGATATTATATGGAGAAAAGGTTAAAAAATAGCTATACAGAAAATTATAAAAATATTTCCCTTCACCTTCCATTCCTAAACTTTGAAACAATGGGTTTTAAGGGTGTTTTAAACAGACTTAAGCCATGAAACTATCCCCTTGGCCATCTTTCACTATTGCTGTGGCTGGAGAAGCGACTCAGGGTTTAAGAGCGCTCGTTTCTTTTGCAGAAGACCCAGGTTCCATTCTCAATACAGACATGGCCGCTCATAACTGTAATTCCAGTTCCAGAAATCCAGGTGCATTTGGTGCATATGCAAAATTCAGGCAAAATACTAATGCATATAAGATAAAATAAACGTAAAAAACCATGCTCAATGCCTGAGGCTTTAACTGTAACTGTCATAGCATGAAGGAAGAGTCATAGATTTGGTGTGCATATTATTATTTCTGAACATAAGGCAACAGTATTGGTGTTACTGCTCTCTTGAGGCAGCCTTTTGACTTCTTTCCTGGAGTATACTAGAACATAAATAAAAGCAAAGCTTTGTCTTGCACTATGCTGGTAAATTTCTCCTGCACACCTCTATGCTAGAAAGGTAGCAGGAAACATCGATTTTTAGAATCTAGTCTGAGACTTCTGAGAAAATGGCTAAAACCCAGACAGACACCAACCCAATTAATACAGTTTAGACTTTCCACCACAGATATTGATCCAGTGTGTGGGGAATGAATGCTTTTTTCTGGCTGCAATGAGGATGGCACTATATTAGATCACAATAGATTTTCCCAACTCAGAGAACAAAATGATGTTGAGTATTGTAACCTGAGGGCTGACCTCTAAATGTGTGGAATTGATTGCTGATTAAAGAGTAAGGTCTAATTTTATATACTTAATGAAACTCGTGGGTTCATGAAATCTAGACACCTCTCAGGAACTTGCTGTTCCCTGTTACAAAATAGGAATCAAAAGAAGCCAAGGCCACAGCTCAGTGCTTAAAGTAATACTGCAAATGTAAAAGGAATTTCACTGTCAAATCTAACACAGACTTTATGTGTGGCATCTGAAGTCCTTGGTATTTTTAAAAATTAAAATATCATGGTATATCTTCATGAGTTTTTAGGGATTTGGAGGGTGTCATAGACATTGTTATGTAAAGAGATAGGAGATGTGATTATTTCAAATTATTTTATTTCACTGTTGAATAATTTCTCATTGTTTTTCTCTATGCAGCAAAGTAAGTATAATAGCTTTCATTTCAGACAAAAAGACTGGGGAGTGAAATTCTTTGTGTTGAACTTTAGCTTTCTGCTGACAAACTGTGACACACTGGGCAAATGGCTAATTAGTTGACGTTTTGATGAGCTTGTTTGTACAATGAGGTCATTATCACATTCCTCATGGTGTTACTATGAGGAGTAAATGAGATTAATGTACACACAGTCTTAGCCAAAAGGCTGAGAAGTGGAGAAGCAGCGAGAGAATTTATGTGGGTGATTTCAAGATGCAATCACACATCGTAAACAGAGAACCAGCACCAACTGTCCATGTGTGAGCTTCCTTTTCAGATGATAGCAGAGCTGCTCATAGCACTGAGCATTGCTGAACTCAGTGCACGGGTTTCCAGTGTCCCTGCAGACATTCAGCTGGCAGATGGAATGTGCAGGGAGAGAAAGAGACAGGGAGCTTTTAAAAGTAGCACACAGCTTATTCGTTTCTTCGGTAAAAAATCTGAACAAGTGAGAGAAATCTGTTTCAGGCAGCACTGTAGACACTTAGGTTTCCAGTTGTTTTGTACTTGTAACTTTTACTTCCCAATTCAACGTGTCATCTTCTCCCTGCAAGTCATCCAGGAGAAGGATAGGTAGGGTTAATGTGTAGCAGGATCAAGAATGCCTCTTCTCATGTTCTTGTACCCTTAGTTGGGAGCAGTGGATTAGCATACTGATTACTTTCCTGTCCCATGATAAAATACCACAATCAAGCATCATTTAGGGAAGAAAGGGTTGACTTTAGCTATGGTTCCAGAGGGAAGAGTCCATCCTTGTAAAAAGCATGGAGGTCGTCTTGCTCATAGATAAGCACTAGGGAAACGAGGAATGTTATAAACACAGGGTTGTCGTTTCAAAGGAAGAGGTGTATAACCTGTTTTCCAGCCAGAAGACTGGAAACAGATGTGGTTAATAGCATGGTGACATCTGTGCTATGTGTACGACAAGGCCACACCAACCCCTCCAGACTTTTATCTCAATTGTGTCTATAGTGCTATCCTCCCCCAAGAACCTTATCAGGAGCCTTGCTTACATTGAGCCTGCTTCCTCAGTTCCTCTGTAGAACCTAACTTTATGGAAGATGTCACTTGTGCCTCACAAGAGTTTCCCTGCAGTCACATCTTAAGCTTTTGTTGTGCACACAGGTTTGAGTTTATTATCACCAGGAAATACTTTTCAATTGTACTGTGTTTAAATATACCTAAAATAAACTACCTGGTGTCAGACTCTTGAAGTTTGAACCAATACCAGGGACCGAGTCATGTTGAGTCAGACTTCCTTCTTGCCTCAAGTGGTTCAAGACTCTGCTGGCTGTGGTGTTTGCAGAGACCCCACACACTGGTTGGTGGGAAGAGCTGGTAGCAGGGTCAAGAAGTTGGCTGATCACATTTTCATCTATCAAAAGGTTTCATTACTTCCTCAAGCAGAACTACCATCTGTGACCAAGTATTCAAATATATGAGCTGGTTTGGCTTATATAAAAATATCTACCTTACAGACTAGGAGCTGTGTGAAGTGTTTCAAGATGTAACACAGAATCTAGTCTCATTAAGCACTTAGTATATGTTAGCTATTGTTCCTACTGTTACTACCACCACAATCACCATCATCTTCATCACTGCTAACATTTCTGGTGCTCAGAGGACCCTGGCACAGAGTGTAGAAATTAGAATCCGTAGTACACACCTCATTAATTGTACAACTAAGAAAATAACAATTTGATGATCAGTCTATCTTAGCTTCACAAAGAGTTTCTTTGGGATGGCCAGGCTAATTTCAGAGCAGTGACTGACTTTATTTAATTTGCAACCTGTGTTGTCAACACTGGAATCCCATGCAATACTCATAGCAAAAGCAGGGCTCACTACTGCAGTATTTTTCTCTTTGTTTAGATAATTTGGGTGCTCTTTCAGAGTTTCTGAAAATGATTATGATGGCATCCAAGAGGAATCTCCAAAAAATTTCAGAGAATGACAGCCCTGGTTTTCTAGTTTCCTATAACACAGATTTATGGTGGGGGAAGCCACAGGAGTCAAATCCCTTGGGTTTTGCTTTTTTAGTTCATCATGGATGAGAGCTCATGATGGGAGTCAACATATGGAGCCAGATGGTCCATATTGTCACAGTCTCATTAGCAGAGACTTCAGCACTTTACAGTATGCCCGCTGGCAGAGAACAGAAGTAAGAGCAGGAAGTGAGAGGGTGGAAGATTCACTTGAACAGTTACATTTTGGGTGCTGACAACAATGCCTTTCAAGGGCTGATTTCATCCTGGCATGAGATATTTCACAGCTACTTGTTACCGTGTCTCTCTGAGGACTCTTCTGCCAGTTGATCTGCCTGCCTTCTGCTTTATCCTGTCTAAATCCAGCCTCTGTCTATTTTCTCAGAGCTATTACCACACGTTTCTTAACTCAAGGACTGTTAATCAATGCAAACGACATAAGTTATAAGAAAAAGGTTTGTTTATTTTTTTCTTCTGTAGAAGAAACCTGAAAGCAGAAATGTTGTGAGAAGGCTGCTTGTTACTGGCAGCCCCGAAATAACCACACGGAAACCAAAATATTTAAAACACTGCTTGGTCCATTAGCCCTAGCTTCTTATTGGCTAACTCTTATGTCTTAATTTAACCCATTTCTATTAATCTGTGTATTGCCACATGGCTGTGGCTTACCTGGTAAAGTTCCGGCATCTGTCTCCAGTGGGGCTACATGGCTTCTCCCTGACTCTGCCTCCTTTCTCCCAGAATTCAGTTTAGTTTTCCCCACCTACCTCTATTCCCTGCACAGGCCCAAGACAATTTCTTTATTGACCAATGGTATTCACAGAATACAGAAAGGAATCTCGTGTCATAGAAATTCTTATTTTCATATTCTGAATTTTAATATATGGTATCTAGTATATTTTTGAGACTCAACCACATCATAGAATGAATATATTTATACTTTATTTCTTATTATTGCCTGATGGTATGCTATCATATGAATATACCACACTTTTAAATTCTTTTGTCAATTGAGTACTTGAGTCATTTTCTTCTTATCTATTATGAAAATGCTGTTATGAATATTTAAAAATGAGCATTTTTGTGTGTGAACATAAAATTGCTAAGTCGTATGTCAATTATGTTCAAGCATGAGGAACTGTACTGGTCATTTTTAATTGTTAAATTTTGGTCTAATTTAAAATTCAAGTCTCTCATTCAGTTTAAACTTCATCTGTGCCTCTTCACACCCAGCCCAGCATACACCTGTTTTGACAGCTCATTATTGTCGATGGGGATTTAGACTACTAGAAGAAAGCTAGATTTTCACCTTCTTTGTGTGTGTGTTTGTGTGTGTGTGTGCATGTGTGTGTGTGTCTCTGTGTGAGTGTCTCTGTGTGTGTGTGTGTACATGTATGTGTGTGTGAGAGCGAGTTTGTGTGAGTATGCACGTGTATGTCTGTGTGTGTGAGTGTGTGTGTGCATGTGTGTGAGAGTGTGCATGTGTGTATGTGAGTGTGTGTCTCTCTGTGTGAGAGAGAAATAGAGTATATGTGAGTATACACATGTGTATGTCTATGTGTGAGAGAGTGTGTATGTGTGTCTTTCTGTGTGAGAAAGTATTTGTGAGTGTGCACATGTGTGTGAGCACATGTGAGAGTGTGCAAGTGTGCATGTGAGGGTGTGACTCTATGTGTGTGAGTGTGCACATGTGTGTGAGCATATGTGAGTGGTACGTATTTGTGTTTGTGCATACATATGCATGTGTGAGAGAGAAGGAGAGAGGGAGCGCAGGAGGGGAAGGAGGAGGGAGAGGAAGAGAGAGATGGAGGATCAGTTCTTACATGTCTTTTGCCCTGGGACTAGCAGGAAGACTATGGCAGGACATCAGGGTCACATGTGTTTGTGGTTCTCCCTGCCTTTTGTTTTTTGTGGCTCTCCTGATTTGTGGCTGGTGGCCACTACTATCCCTGCTGTTTTATCTCTGAAGCTGGGCCTGAAACTGTATCTGGCTGTCCATTTTACCTTCTATTCCGCATATGGCAAGTACACTCTCTGGTTTCTCACTTCCGGGGTGCCATCACCAAACGGCCCACTTTCCATCCTTACACTAACTTTCTGGAATGTGATGTGCTAGAAAGTTCTGCTCCTTTTGATCTTGTGCTAATTCTCCCATGTATGCCCCAGACACATGTCAGTCCTCCTAAGCATGTGACGAACTGAGGTACCAGTCACAGATACTCCTTGGTACTATTGGGGTGACTCCAGTGGTCACTTCTTCTCTGGGTGTTTTGTCCTTGATCTGGTGGAGAGTACAGGCTGAAGCTGGCTGTAGCAATTGTGTGAGACAAGTTAGATTCTATTTTAGTAGCTCTTGAAATTGTGGGACTCTTAAGGCCTCTCTGTTTCTGAATTGAGATTCTAGAAACCAGTTTAGGACTGAGTGTAACACCTATTCAGTATCGTATTTTCAAAGATGATGTCATACTTTTAGATTTTAAAAATCATTACCCATATGATGTGAGATTTTCTTCTGTATGCTGTGAATGTGTTTTATTGCCATTGGTTAATAAAGAAATTGCTTTCAGCCAATGGCTTAACAGAGTAAAGCCACATAGAAAATCCGAACAAAAATGTAGAGAGAGAGAGTAGGCGGAGTCAAAAAGATGCCATGTAGCTGCTGAAGGAGAAAGTCACCAACCACCAGCCAGAACCTTACCAGTAAACCACAAGCCTTGTGGTAAAATATAAAATAATAGGAATGAGTTAATTTAAGATATAGGAGCTAGTTGACAATATGCTTAAGTGATTGGCAAAGCATTGTTGTAATTAATATAGTTTGTGTGATTATTTCGGGTTTGCATAGCTGAGAAATGAACGAGCAGCCTCCGCCAACACCCATAAATAAAATGTGTTTAATTTTTATGCTCCCAGATGAGTTGGATCAACATTCTCACATGAACTATTGTCTAGTTGTCAAACTCTGTCATATACTTGGTTTCTTCTGATTAACTTGAAACAACACTCTATTTATGAGCCATATCCATTGCTTTAAGCCGATATACCATTTTTTTATATTTGCAAATTTTAAGGTACTAAATATGCTATACTAATCATCAAATTTGTTTTAATTTGCACTACTTTATTTCTTTTAACTTACCATTCCTTCCTATGCCATAGCAACTAGAAGAGATTAGCAAAGTCAGTCTTTTTGTGGAACATTCCTTAGCTCATTTTTATGAGCCCAGATTCTTAATTCAACAAATTCTTTGGATATGCAATCAAGTATTCTTGAAAAATATTCTAAGGTTTTAGACTCAATGCAGATGACTAGATGCCCACCTCCTGCTTGGCCAGTCATAATGGAATGACCAGGATAAGGAACCGATCCTCTAGTCCTGGGCTCATGGGTCTAGATGTTTGTTCAGTATGCTGTCATCTTGGCCTAGCTTGAAGTGAGCAGCACTGTTTGAATTAAACAGCATCGCCCTTAGTTATCCATGCTATTTAATATTCATAACTTTCTCCAGAGAAGATAGGGACCATCAACACATCAGCAGGTAAGATCCGCATGCATTGTTCAGGCAGCTCTGCAGAACCAAGCCTCCTTGTTTATTTTTAAATGTTTTCCGAGATGATGTTTCTGATGCTGTGACTTACAGTCCTCAGATTTTAAAGGAGATATTGTGCCGGTCACTGTTGCTGCTTTCAGTAACAATGGTGTGGAGGCTGAAGGCAATCTTTATTCTGGCATTCATGATCTGTGCCACCTTGCATCTCCTTTCTGTACTTCCTCAGTTCAATGCAAAGATGAAAACGATATTTCTCAGAATTAATTTTCACTCCCAACTCTCAATATAGGTTTTGCTTAATATCATATTTGATCTTGCTTTCTAAAAAGTAAATGATTGTGATTCTAGCAGAAAAAAATTATTTCCTAAACCTTACCTGTAAAATTTGCACTGTAAATTCCACAGATATTGAAAATTGGGCATGCTAGCTTTCAGGGAGACGAATAGCATTTTCATTTTCCACCAACATAGATTCTGTAAATATTCTCACTTAGATACATTTTGAAGCAACTTTGGTGAGGGCAGTTTTCACCATCAGCACAGACTGTGACATGATTGCTTATCTCTAAGAGTCAATCTTAGACCTTCCTGGTTAAACTGTTGTCAATTCACATTCGCTTCTGTTAAAGAGACAGTATCTATTTTAAACTTGGCTTTCTTCTTGTTAGTTCTGCTTCTGGATATTTTAATGGGGCGGGGGGGGCTGTCTTAATTAGGGTCACTGCTGTTGCGATTGAACACCACAACCAAAAAGCAAGTTGCGGAGGAAAGAGTCTGTTTGGCTTACACTTCCACACCACTGTTCATCATTGAAGGAAGACAGGACAGGAACTCACAGAGGGCAAGCAAGAACCTGGAGGCAGGAGCTGATGCAGAGGCCTTGGGGGGCTTGCTCAGCCTGCTTTCTTATGGAACCCAGGACTACCTGACCAGATATGGCACCGACCACCATGGACTGGGCCCTCCTGCATTGATCACTAATTGAGAAAATGCCTTACAGCTGGATCTCATGGGTCATTTCCTCAGCTGAGGCTTCTTCCTGTCTGATGACTCCAGCTTGTGTCAAGCTGACACAAACCAGCCAGTACAAGAACCAATACGGCTGCCTCTTCTGAAAGTTCTTTCTAAGGTTATGAGATGAGAGTGACATTTTGGTTGCTTTTATTTTTTAAACTTAGACTGATTTTCTGTTGGATGTTCTAAAAACCAGTTTTCAAAGATTTATAGGTCTTGGGAAATCACTATAGAGTCTCATGTCAGTGTCCTAATGTTTATAACACCATTCATTTGAAAATTTATGGATCTTTGGAAATCGAACTGACACCTTTTGACATACCTAATGTGTTTAGCGGTGTATGCTTACTTGATGGAGGGAATAATTTCTAGACACTACACGGACTGTCTTTCTAGGTTAATATTTCTTCAGCCAACACCTCAGCAGAAATTTCACTTTGCAAGGCCCTGTGTTCCGTCAGAAGCATGGAGGGAGGCTATTCCCCCTTTTCTCAGTCTTTCTATTTATAACTGAGATTGTGAAATGGGTCATGCATGTGGCACCCAAGGACTTTCCTCCTGAGGCAAGCTCACTGCTGATACCTCTCTAATGTTCATATTGGGATGTCATTGTGGAAGTTCCAGATTTTTATTGTAAAAGGCATTAGCAATCTTATGGAAGTCTCCACAATGAAAACAATAAGTTTTCTTATTTTAAAGGGTCCTACTTACATAATTCTTCAGTTTCAAATATATATGTATGTATGTATGTATATATGTATATATGTATATATATTTAGAATGAGAAGTGAAATGAGTTCAATCTGTTATTAGAGACAGATTCTAAAGGAAATCTGACTGTACCCTGTAATGTAATATTGCTTCAGAAATGTAATATTGACATTGACTCTAAACTATGTGTTCTGCTCTCAGGACTTGCTGGGTGATTATTTCACAAATTCTCAAGACAGTTTCTACAGCAATTGGCAAAACCATGTAGAGTGGCGAGAATTGAAACAAAATAAGTCAGGCAAGGAGAAAAGCAATGGTTCTCTGGAGGTGGGCAGGACTAATCTTTTGCCAAGGGTCTCTGAGGAGATTTACCTGTCAAATGGTAAAGGAAAAGAAGGGAGCCGGATAGCAAGTTTAAAATGTAGGAATATGGCTCTCAGGAAGGCTTGTGGAAGAACTCTGCCTTAAAAATGATAGTCATAAATTAGAGGCGTCATGACAACTACACAAACCATGTTAATAATTCAGAATTATATTTATTGAGAGACTTCAGTAGATGGGTTGTCAGCCTTATGAAGACCTTGCTTAGTTATTTGGGAAATGTACTCCCTGTGTCCAGACCATGATGTAAGGCTTGATAAAGCTCATCTTCCCACAGTTAACATGGAGGTTTTGGAGCCATTAATGGAATTGTAGTATCTCTGCAGGCATTCATATTCATAGATAGTTCTTGTTTCATTATTTCACCTGATGCCACTCTGATTTATTAATACTAATAAGAGGTTAAGTTTCATTTATGGCCACCGTTACAACTCATACATGGAAGAAAGTTCATGGACCAAAACAGATGGGATGGACAAGTGCCTGGAACAAGAGAAAGATGCTAGTGGTCTGCACTGAAGATTGCAGCTGAGTTGCTGGAAATGGAGTGGCCATGGCTCATGCGGATGTCACTGTTTTCCTTCTCAGCCTGAGACAGAGACATAGTGTGAGTGAGTCTGCCCCACCTCTGCCATCTGCTTTTGTGAATTGCAATGCAATGTGTTCTAGGTAGACGAGGGCCTAGGAAAAACTCTGAGCATGTGGCCAACCTGTTCCTTCACTCTGTATTCCCATTTTAGGGTTGGGAGTAGAAGAAAGAAGGCTGTGGGACTTGAACACTGCTGACAGGGATGCTGGAGACAGAGTCAGGCATGTTCACCAAGGAGGAAAGGGAATTAGTGTAGTTCTTCAAGTAGGATAAAACCATGTATTCCTTTCCTCCAGGTCCCTTATCCCTTCCACAAGGCGATGAGGCAGTGCTTTGGTGTGGAGGGTTGGAGGGCCTTCTCACTGGCCACTGTTCTGGTGACAGATCTTTGTAACTGATTAAATATCCTGTCGAGACATTGGTCTCTTTTTCCACCTTTGTTTCCCCAGGGATTACTGTTGAGAAGAAAAGAGTAGCAATTTTCTCCTTGTCCTTTGCATCTAATTTGTTCCTTATCAAGATCCCTTGTTAGAGGAAGAACTTCAGGCACCCCAAATACTTTTGCTATTTTTCTCTTTTTATTCTGTTTCTCATTAACTCAGAGATGGTCAAATGGAAGGATAGTTGTGTTGGGGGTTATGGGAATTTGAGTTCTGAACACAAATAGAGAAACCAAGAGGCTGTAGATCATGGTCATTGATAATTCATCTTAGGGAAAAATCAGCTGTTTACTAGTGAGTGATCTAAGTAGGATGTTTGGTGCAAAGCCTGAACCCAGAGGTAAATGTGCCTCTTCTCATAGTGAAAAGTGATTGACTGAAAGAATCTTGACTATTCCTATGGGCTCTGCCAATGGCCACTGTAATTCTCTCTTAGCACTATACCACCCCCTGTAGCTCAAATAGAACAGGGCTTGAATTTCAACTGTTCCACCTATAACCTAATAGAAGAGTGTGCTGGGAGTCCTTGAAGTTTACAGTTCCGTATAGAGAATTTCATTAGTAATAAAGCTGAGAAATATTTATACTTACATAATAGCTAATACTAGATTGAACATTTTCGTCAGAGTTTCACATCTAGGTCCTCTGTTGAAAGGGCTGCAGTAAGAAGGGGCTGTGACCTAATACATGCTTCCTTCTCAAAACAGGAATCTGCTGACTTACCTCTCAGAATTAAAAAAAAATAAAATTAAAAAACAAACAAGCTGCGTGGGTGGCACACACCTTTAATCTCGTTACTTTGGGGCAGAAATAAGAGAATCTTACGAGCTGGAGGCCAACCAAGTCTACATTATGGGACCTTGTCTCAAAACCAAAATAAAACAATAGCAACAACAAAAACGTTATCATAGCAAAATATAGTCTCGCCATTATGTAATGAGAACCATCTCATATTTTTGATAGCTATGTCCCTTTGTCTTCTCAGACATTGGTGCCAGAGTTATTTCTTGATTTCTCTAATACAAGAACAAAGGTTTATTTAGAACAGAAAGTATTACATTTACTTAAGTGAAGGAAAACTTGTCTCAGCCCATGGAAACCTCTAAGCCAGTGTTCTTACACCTTCCTAATATGGAGACCCTTTAATACAATTCCTTATGTTGTGGTGATAACCAACCATGAAATTATCTTTGTTGCTATTTCAAGGTTTAGTTTTGTTAGGGTGGTGTCTCAGTTCCTAAGACCATCAGAATATGTTTTCTGGTGCTTGCTACCCACATGTTGAGAGCCGCAGCTCTAGACTAAGGTTTCCAGCACCTGGAATGAGGATAAGCAAAAGGGAGAGTTGGGATGAAGTCTCCTGTGGTGGAGAGAACGGTCACCATCGTGAATGTCATCAGGCTAAACACTGAGATTTTAGTAGATTTCAGTTTACTCGCATATGCTTATAAGTTAGTTTGAATTTTATATGACACTCAGTGAACAATTCTTTTTCCTTCTAGAAATATAGATATTAGTGAAATCTGAAGGAGTGAGAAAGTCATTTTAACAGAAGAGATGCCGTGGTGCCAATACGTTAGACGTTGTAGCATAGGACTTCTTTGCCTTCCTATGCCTTGCTTCTGTATTTCTTCATGAGCCCATTTCTGTATGCTAGTATTGGCCTGGCATTTGCTTGTTGTAAAGTGAGCTACTATTTCGCCGTTCTCTGTTGTGATGAGGGCAACGGCCTTGCCAGGAGTACAAACAAGGACCACGAGAAACTAGCCAGGCAAGAATGCAATGGTGCTGAGTGTAGAGAGATGCTCAGGTTGAAAAAAGAAAAACGGCTCTATTTAAATGCACCTGGAGTGGAGAAGACAGTCCTGGAAGCAGTAGAGGGAAAGCTGTTTGGGCTGAGGGAATAGCACGGCCAGGGAAAACAATCGTGTTTGTGGATTAACTGCATCAAACTGGATTTCTCACTCCGACCTTCCATGTCTTGAACACATCCAGGCAGCCTTCATTTATTGCACGGTGCACACACGGTTGAACTCTCTGCAGAGTTTCCTGGTTCTTTTTAATCCCTGTTGATAATGCTTCCTGCCTGCTAAATGCCTTGTGCCTTCCTTTCATATAATGACTTTTGTCCACTTGCCTAGGGGGAAGAAAAAGGAAAATCATGTTTCCTGCCCATCATCTCTTGCTTCATTTTCTGCCCAGCCTGGAGAACGGGGGTGAAACTTGGGAGGCTGTGTGTGAACTGTACTTGAACCCTGTACCGTTTGTTTGATACCTCTTGTCATGTAAGATTCTCTTTCCTGCCCTGTGTAACTGTGGCTTGAGGCTGGGGGTTGTCTCCTACAGTAGGGTGTACTGTCTGTACCCAGTCCATTGCCACCAACCGGAGAACTGTCACCAACTCCTGTACAACAGGCACGTAGGATTCTCTGAAATGCAGAAAAAAGCTCAAACGTACCCCTTCCCAAGATGATGCCCCTTTTACATCTGAGACAGCTTTAAATCATTATTCAGGACATTAGATGTACCTAACATTGTATTTATGTGGGTTCACAAATATGTGGTTCAGAGTGATAAATCCAGTTTGATGCAGTTAATCCACAAACACGATTGTTTTCCCTGGCCGTGCTATTCCCTCAACCCAAAAGGCTTTCCCTATGCTGCTTCCAGGACTGTCTTCTTCACTCCAGGTGCATTTAAATAGAACTGTTTTTCTTTTTTTAACCTGAGCATTTCTCTACACTCAGCACCATCGCATCTTCCCCTTTCGCTGCCCAATGTGTAATCCCCCACCCCCACCCCAGAGAAAACAGTTCCAAGACAATAGCTGCTGCAGACTCTGTTCCCAAAATAGTTAGTTCTTGTTCCAGACCCATAGCGTTTCCATTTGAATGTTGGCAATTATTTAAAATGGAGATGTATATGGAACTGTCTGTTTTAAAGGCCACCAAGATATTGCTAAAAGCAAATCAACGGCAAGACGAGGTTTTAATTAGACACAACTCTATGAAAGGAAGCACGGTCAGCCACAGAGATGTCAGTGTATACAAAGCAGCTTGGGGGCCCCCACTCTTCCTCCACACAGCAAAACTTCTGTGGACATGTTGAGGGCAGGTGACTTGCGTGGACTGCAAATGCAATTGTGGTCCATCAGGGTCGGAAGCCCTAGCCTGCAATCTATAACCTGGCCTGATTTTCTCAATGGGACAAAGTTGAGTTGGATGACAGCTAGCATACAGCTAGCATTTTTATTGGGTGAAATGTATACTTCTATTTTAAAGATTGGTTTATTCATTTTATATCCTGGCTGCTATTTTCCTTCCCTCCTCGCCTCCCAGTCCCTTCCTCCTTCTGCCCTCTGTCCCCAACCCCAATCCATTCTTCCCTTCCTCCTTTCTGAGTGGGAAAGGGCAGGCCTCCCATGGATGTCAACCAAACACAGCATATCACGTTTCAGTGAAACTAAGCACCTCCCCGTGTTTTAAGACTGGGTAAGGTGTGAGAAGTAAGGTCCCAAAAGCCAACCAAAGAGTTAAAGACATCCCCAGCTCCCACTGTTAGGAGTCCCACAAGAAGACCAAGCTACACAACTGTAACATATGTGCAGAGTGCCTAGATCAATCCTGTGTGGGCTCCCTGGTTATTGGCTCAGTCTCTGTAAACACCTATGAGCCCAGGTTAGTTGATTCTGTGGGTTTTCTTGTGATGTCCTTTATCTCCCTGGCTCCTATAATCCTTCCTCCCTCTCTTCTATGGGATTTCCTGAACTCTGCTAATGCTTGGGTGTATGTCTGCATCTGTTCCCAACACTTGCTGGATGAAGCCTGTCTGGTGACAGGTGGGCTAGGCACCAATCTATGAGTATAGCAGAATAACTTTAGGCATCACTACATTGCCATTGTTTTTCTTCATTCCTATTTGGTTCTATTCTAGGTTTCTGGGCCATCCAGCTTGTAGGTCCTGGTGCCCCAGGCAGTGTCAGGGGTGTGCTTACTCTCCCTGCATAGGGTTTATGCTAGACCAGTCATTGGTTGGCCACTCCCTCAATTTCTAGGACACCCTTTCCCCAAGATATCCCATAGGCCAGACACTATAGGTTGAAGGTTATTTGCCTGGGTTGGTGTCTGAACGGTTAAAATCAAATCCACAAATGACAACTCATGCTAGTGAGGATTTGTGGCAAGGGGAACGCATCTCCATTGCTGGTAGGAGTGCAAACTTGTACAGTCACTTTGGAAATCAATATGGTAGAGTAGAAATATACATATAACAAAATTGACCTTAAATTTGTATTAATAAATCAAGATCCATACCAATGCAAATTATTTATCTCTATAGCATATCCTCCTTTTTTAAAATGGAATTGACTATGACCATTAATTACATACAATCAATCCCCTTTAAAGGAAAATGATCATTTATAAACAATATTTGGAAATTTGGGCATAGTTCTGTCCAGACTGCTTCCTGTTTTTTGTTGAGCAAAGTAATTTTTGGGGGAGTGTTCATAGTGAACTTTTGGGGGGTTCTTGGTCTATCAAACCACATGAGTCTGGAAGAATTCCACAGGTTCTCATCTTCTGAAGAAATAAAAGAAGAACCTCTTTTCCAAAGCAATAAATCCTTAGACCCAAATTTTGAAGTTAAGATATCATATATATCTATATATATATATGTGTGTGTGTGTGTGTGTGTGTGTGTGTTGGTTTAGCTTAGCAGCCCATACAATGAAATGTCTCTCTGTACTTAACTCCTTCACAATCAAAAGATGTAAAGAAAATACAATAGTATGCATAATCCAGAAGCTCTGTGTATATTTCATCCTTACATGGCTTATTTTTATTACTCCTTTAATCTATGACTGTCTATACTCTGTCTCTTTAAAGACTTTGTTTTATATTTTTTAAACCATTTACTTCCTTTTATAACTGTCTATACTCCTTTTCTTCTCTCTCCTAAGTTTACATACATTTGTCCAACACCACGATCCCCTTTTTAAAGGTCTTTTCCATCTGGATTTGCCTTTGTTGTGTGCATTCTTGATACCGCTGAATCAGGAAGACCTCTCTTAAAGGACCTGTGGCATGCTGACAGCAAACAGAGCCCATTCGAAAAATAATGCTAGCTACCAAGAAGCTGTGCTTAACTCTGTTCTTTTGTGTCTAGAATTCCTTTCCAAGTTTTCTCAGGTTTTACATGGATTTAGTCAGCCCCACATTGGGTGCCAATATGTTGTCAAAGGCTGCTTGTTTGTTTCCTGGCCACCCAGACTCAAAATAACTACCCAGAAACATTTGAGACTGGGTGGCTGGGAAATGAATGGACACCCTCCAACAATAACTAGGTAACAAGGAGGGTTCAAGGGGAAGATTCTCAGATCTCCCTGGGAAGGAGAAATAGAAGAGATTCTGTGAGCATACTGTGGGCAAGTCAGGATGGGAACTTGTAGGAGCAGGAACATGAAAGAGACTAGTGGAAAGCAAGGGGTATTTCAGGGTCAAATAGAAACCTGGCATAAGGGAATCTTCCAGGAATCTACAAAGATGATCCACCTAAGACTCCTAACAATGGTGGATATGTAATCACCACCTCCTGTTACCAGGCAAGACTTCAAGAGGAGGGATTGGGAAATTTATATCTCTTGACTTACACTTCCTATCACTACTCCATGGATTCTGTGAGTCCTCTAATACAAACAAACAGTGTAAACCCCTGAGAATTAGATGCAGTGGTACTGCCAAACTTACTTAAGGAAAAGAAGTGTGTGCATGTGTGTGTGTGTGTGTGTGTGTGTGTGTGTGTGTGTGTACTCTTACTGACTTGTTGATGTTAAAGGTTGATGTCAGGATGTTTTCCACAATTGCTTTCCAGTTTACATTTTGAGACAGGAACTTTCCCTGAACTTAGATTTCAGCACTTTAATTAGATTGTCTGCCCCAGAGATCCTTCCCTCTCTGCTTCTTATGTCCTTGGATTATACAGATTACATGCATACATCATCATGCCTGTCTTTTACATGGGATGCCAAGGATGGAATTCAGGTCTTCATGTTCATCAGTACTTTACCCACTGAGATATTTCCCCTGCTCTCAGAAAAGAAGTTTTATGTTTTAAATTAACTATTTGATGAAGTTCTCTATATTGTTGAATCATAGTACAATATGGTATAATATAATGAGACCACATTGGAGAAATTACTGACCAATAAACCTGTCTCATGACAATGTCTTCTATCCTCTGTCCCTCTAGCCACCTTCTCTCAACCTTCAATTTCCTTTGCTTTTAGACATCAAGCTGTCTTCTAAGCCTCTCATTTGAGATCCCTCCTGGGATGTCCCTAGTAAGTTATTTTTGGCTAGAGTTTGGAGTTAGAGTGGAAGCTATGTCTACCTCAGGGAAGCACAACTGATAATTCTTTGCCAATTCTGTCACAAAGAATTGTGTCCCTTACAGAAATAGTAAAGGGCAAGATATCATTTCATAACATGGAATTTTGTATTTTGCATTTTTATGATTTTTTTCCTGTGGTGCTCATCTGAGATAGCTGTCATTAAAATACTTTGAGAAGCTTACAGTATATACTAATTCTGGATGTTGAAGAATATTTTCAACATAGATGAAATCTTTTTAAAAATTCAGGGTGTTTTCATTTTATGTACATTTTCCTCAGAACTGTAAGGATAGTTAGACATGATATTTCTGAGGGGACATTTCTACACATTTCCACACCATGATATGTCTTTGCTTGTCCAGCACTATGCAATGCACTCCTCATATTAATTTAATATTTTTTTCTCTTTTAGAGTTGAGAATTTACTCCTAAATAAATTCTTAATGTGCAATTGCAAAACAAAGAATTGCTAGCACAATGATGATAATGTTTAGAAAATGACTATTTAATGTAAATGAGATTTTAACTTCTGTAGAGTGGGAAAATCTATTTCCTCCACTCTCCTCTGCTCCCTTCTTACTGCCTTTGTTTTCTTTCCTTTATTCTCTCCCTCCCTGTTTCTTTTCCTTTTGTTATTTCCTTAATTAAAACAAAACTCCGCTGGCCTAATGGTATGTTGACAGAGGTTTATGTCCTGCCCAGTCCTGCAGCAATTCAGCCCCAAAGAAACACAGAGGTCTACTTTAATTATAAGCTGGTTGGCTTGTTATCTTAGGCTTCTTATTAGCGCTTACAGCCTATATTAACCTGTAAATCTTGTCTGTGTTAGCCATGTGATTTGGTACCTTTTGTCAGTGAGGCGTTCTTACCTTGCTTTCTCTGTGTCTGGGCAATGTCTATAGGCTGATGGTTTCCTCTTCCCAGAATTCACCTATTCTGGTCACCCTGACTTTATTTCCTGCCTGGCTAGTGGCCAATCAGCATGTTATTAAACCAGTACAACTTACAAAACTTTATAGGATATAAGATCATTGTCTCACAGCACTCTCCCCTCTTTTTTTCAAAACAACGACTCTGAATAGAATCTCTTTTGTTTAGCTTTTTTCCTGACCATTATCCATAACAACTTGCAACCAACATTCTAAACAAAGACAAACATCTATAATCCATTTTTTGGGGAATGTGGGTGTAGTTTTCTAGGCTATTTCCTGCTGATTGGGGGTGTTGATAATCTTATGGGGACCTAAAGAAAATTGGGAATTATAATCAAGTCCTGACTGAAGTGTTCTGTGAGGCTTTATCATCTCAGTTAGCAGTTTTGAATCTGTCCTGGATGTAGAACTTAGACATCTGGGTCATCTGCTCCTATTAGAGATTTCTCAGGGTGGGTCTTCCTTGATCAAACCTGTATTTTCTTAACCCAGAATGAATTCACAACCTCTCATTTCTTGTGGAAACAAAAGCAAAACTTCTTCTCCAAAGTATCCATATCTTTTGACTTAAATTTTGACGTCATGACATTTTGAAAATATATTTGTTGGGTTAATCCAACAACATTTATAGTCAAATGTCTTTTAGCAGCCATTGTTCCTTCCTCAGCCACCAAAAAATTCAAAGACAACACAGTAACATTCAGTATCCAGATTCTCTGTGTATTTTCCAACTTTATGTGGCTTTATTTTAAACTCTATTTCTTTTATTTTTATTTTTAATTTTGGTTTTTTGAGACAGGGTTTCTTTGTGTATCTTTGGCTGTTCTGGAACGCACTCTGTAGACCAGGCTGTCCTTGAACTCACAGAGATCTGCCTGCCTCTGCCTCCCAAGTGCTGGGATTAAAGGTATATGCCACCACACCCATCTACTTTCTTTCTTTTTTTTTTAATGATTTACAGTGTGTTTAAAAATATGTGTAGGCTTAGAAGAGAAAAGAAAAAGTCAGTAAGCAGCACCCCTCCATGGCCTGAGCATCAGCTCCTGCCTCCAGACTGCTGCCCTGTTTGAGTTCCTGTCCTGACTTCCTTTGTTGACCAACAGTGTTGTGGTCATGGTGTTTTGTCAGAACAATAGTGGCCGTAACTAGAACAATACCCTTGTCCAGGACAGAGAAAGACTTTTGTTGTCCTCTTCTGTCATTTTCTACCTTGCTCCACTGACATAGATTCTCTCATTGAAACTGGGGCTATCTAGTTTATGGCTGTGACAAGCAAGCAGGAAAGCCTGCCTCCTCCTGGCTCGCAGCTGCAGGATGCTGTGCCTGCCTTTGAAGTGTGTCCTGGGGATTCAAATGCAGGCCTTTGTGTTTGAACAGCTAATCAATCCCTTCAACCCCTTGCCTAGACGTCAATGTCCCCAAAAGACTTTGAACTGATTACTGAAGTCCTTTATAAAAGACCCAATTTATGGTTGGAAACTCACTATAATGTTCCTGAAAAGGCTGTTAATAAAGATCCACTTAGAATTTAGTTAAGTTTTATTATTTTTTTTTCATTCATATATACCCTTTCACACTGCTCATATTTACCTGCCCATTGTCTTTCTTATCTCCCTTCCCCAACCCATTAGTCCCTTTCCTTTCCCCAAATAGGAACCCTTCTGATTTCATGCTACATATGTATATATGAGTATTTATGTGTATGTATATTAATTCAGATTAATGTATTGGAAATATATGTAAGGATGTGTTTATTTAAATTGACACACAGTCCACTCCTTCTTCAACAGATTTGCCACAAGTCCTAATGGAAGTTCTTGGTCTTAGTTTTCATATTGTTAGGTAAAAAGTCAGCAAGAATAGCTTGCCATCCATTCCCCTATCCCATTCATTAGATTTTCTAGTGGTGTTTGTCCATAACTTCTTATTAATTCTTATCTGCCGCTTACCTCCATCTAAACCACATATTTCTATGATGTGCAGCTGAGAATTTGAGAGAGAGAACGAGTCTGTGGCACGAGAATGAATAACTGGATGTAATAAGGCAGGGCTCACCCCGCATGTGGACATGTTCATGACTCATAATTAGTCATTTGTCAAGTCACAAGACATTAGACAAAAGTCATTAGCTCTCGTGTTAAATCTTGATACCAATTTACTATTTATAAAGCACAGTGCACTTGAAAGTCTCCCTATCATCCTCACTCAATTGCACTCTGGCATTTTCTTCATCAAAAGAGGAAGGGATAACACCATCTTTAGCACTGAGATTTGGCCATCTATCCATCCATACATACATACATAAGCTAACGGAGTCTTGTGACTGTCGGGTGTGCTGCTCCATGTGACAGGGCTACCATCTACCTGGCGTCTAGGAACCACTGTACATATTCACAGAGTTATTTTATTAAGACCAAACACCCCACAAACCCCACCAACAACAACCCTTTCTTGCTATTTTCAGTACAACTAGGCCTAACGTGGCAGAAGCTGAAGCAAGTTTATACTCTGGTCTAACATATAATCTAACCCCTTAAACTCTGCATCTTCCCCTTCAACCTCTTCCTCACCAGCCTAGGAATGATGTGAGAATTCCTCCTCAGAACAGCATCCGAGAACTGTAGAAAGGCTGCTCAGAGTTAATGCCAGCCTTAGATTCAGTACTCATTGCGTTGGCTTGCTGCTCAGTGCATACTGCAAGGAATTTCATTTCCTTTCTGTCTATTCAGAATCCCACGATGAAGTGTTATTTGGCTTGCAGTTTGAAGATATAGACCATCATGTCGAGGAGGGCATAGTGGCAGGAGCCTGAGGCCCCTGGTCACATTGTATCCACAACTGGAAACCAAAGAGTGACAAATCCCCGTGCTCTCCCTAGCTTTTCTTCAACTAAGTGTTCTTTGTTTCTCTTTTCTGAATCACCAGGAAGCAAGGGTGGCCCCTGCTCTCTTCTGGATGTGACACAGGAGTCTCATGACTGTTCAAAGTCACCTGCTGTCTTATGCCAGTTCTTGCACCCGTATTCCCAAATTCAAAACAAAACAAAGCAAAATTGAAAGCATCATTTATAATTTATCTCACTATCCACGAGATTCAAAACAGGTCCTAGATAGAATCCACACTCTATTTTTCAATTCATTTGCACCAAGGAAATCGTACTGCCTGTCAGATGCTGCTGTCGTGTTATTTTCTCCTCTCCCTCAGTCTCTCCCTCCCTCTGGCCCCCATCACCATCGCCTGCCATCTACATCCACGCTCATCACAACCTAACTTTCTTTGCTTTCAGGCTTGGACAAAAAAAATGCACTTTGAGAGTTGAACAGACTTCATAGAACATGATCAAATAACTGTGCATGTACTGAACTAGTAACCCGAACCCAGCAAGAGAATCCCCGCTTTCTGGGTGGTGGAGCATGTGAGGGAGGGGCAGGCTCCTTTCATTCGCTCTTCAAACGAAGATCCACTCTAAAGCTGTGTGCTTTGTACCCACACCCAGCGCTGGACAACACTCAAGTGCAAACATCTTGAATGGTATTTAGACGTGGTTTTACTGTAGACACAAGGCAAAGTGGCAGATTCTTCAAGAGCCGAGTCAAGCTCACTTGGGTTGCTGTGCTGACTGAGTTTTAGGGTATATCATTTGCTTCTAAGTTTAGAATACCTCTGCCCAATTAGGAAAGCAGAGCTCTCTGTCTTCTATGGCTTAGATGAGAAGACACTGTGGAGAACACAGGCAGGCTGCTATTAAACAGCCCCAGTAGAGAAAAAGATATAAAGATGGTCTAGGGAAGCAGTATGGAAGAAAAGCGGCAGGGAGGAAAGTGAATCCCGTGACATGGCCAAGAGGCTGCAGACATTGGAAAGGAATCATTTCACAAACCAATGTAAAACACAAGTTAAGTGAATAATAAAAGCCACATCACTTCCCGGGGGGTCTAAGAGTGATTGCTAGGTGTAGGCATTACAATGTAAGTCTCAAGGTGGTTGGCCGTATTAAAATTACTGGCAGGATTTCAAACAATACTGGTGCTGATGGTCTAGCTGGAAGACAGTAAAAAGTGTCTTAGGTTTAACAAAAAACAGACAACTCCATTCTCAGTGCCTATGACTTGTATGTAAGTGGCTATTCCCCCAGGGACTGGTGATGCTTTTCTCTTGAGTCAGAAGTTACTGTCGTTGTCACATGGATGTTTAGGTTCACTGAGAGTGAGCTTGTCCACCTTCTGGATGGTGCGAGAATGGAACACAACATGTACCAATCAAGCAGTGACCCGAAAAGTATTTGATTTTTTTGGAAACTATGACACTTTCTTGTAAGTCCTGTGTCATTTTTAGGCCTCTAACTATTCTGTGCCTTGTGGTCTTTTACGCTTTGGGCTGGAGCCAGGGCTGTGCCAACACCGAGGGTCGTGCATGGCTTTGAGAGTGAGTAGCTGGACAGCTCAGAGGTCCAGATCCCCAGCCTCACAGCAGAACCATTGTGTGAACACAGCTGAAAGGATGGCAGTTCCCAATCTTGGCTTTGTCTTCCCTAGAAAACATTTTTTGTCCCAGTGATGCTTGGGCGAGTGCTAACTGAGGGCAAGAGGTAACAAAAGAAAGAGACTTTTCCAGGGTTCAGGCAGTTCTCTTTTGAGGGGCTGGAGATGCCTGTGGTTAAGCACGGAATGCTGCCTTACCCCTGCTCTGACATGCCTCTCAGATCTGAGATCAGCCTTTCTAAAATAGAAGGTGGAAGGGACTGAAAGTATGAGTATTTCACCATCCAAGCAGAGTGAAACTGGGATGCAGAAGAGAGCAGTGTGTTATAAGGGTCTCTAGTGACTCTGCCTGGGGCTTCCCCGTACCCACCTGGTGTCTTGCCTCAGGCTTGCAGATGTGGTCGACCATGCCCAACTTTGCATGAGCTCTGGGTATCTGAGGATCTCATGCTGTGCAGCAAGCATGTCTGTCCAGGGAGCATCTCCCCAGCCCCTGATTTCTATCCAGGGAGCATTTCCCCAGTCCCTGACTTCTATCTAGGGTTCATCTCCCCAGCCCCTGACTTTTATCTAGGGTTCATCTTCCCAGTCCCTAACTTCTATCTAGGGTTCATCTTCCCAGTCCCTGACTTCTATCTGGGGTTCATCTCCCCAGCCCCTGATTTCTATCCAGGGAGCATCTCCCCAGCCCCTGACTTCTATCCAGGGAGCATCTTCCCAGCCCCTGATTTCTTACTATTTGAAGATGAAGCATCTTTTGAAATAAAATTACTAAAAATTTATAAAGCCACAATTTGTAACAATAATTGTCTACCTGAAAGAGACAAGGACAAGCAAATTTAGGTTGTGTGGGAATCTTCTAGACCAGCAAAATGCTGACTTTCTAAGAGCAAGATTTTCACCTTTCATTATTACCTTTGCGTATGTTTCCTGTGTTACTTTCAAAACTAAATTACAGATTGGAAATTGTGCTATAGAAATATTCCATCACTAATGTTAAGATGTTAGGTTTGATCGGTATGAGTTGATCATCAGAAATAGAAAAGATAAATATATTGATTTTCCTTTCCTTTATAAATAACTAGGCGAATTCTCTCCTTTTCTGCTAAATGCCACCCAGTGCTGTCCACTGCAGCTAAATGCCTGTGCTAACTGCCTATTTAGGGTGCCTAACCAATTTGAGAATTTCAACCCTGTATTAGAAGATTGTAGAGTTCTCAGAGAAAGCAAGCTGAGGGGGAAGTTGAGGGCTGGGAACGGGGCAAATGATAAGTTGCAAAGACAAAGCATTTCATTTCCACATCCTCTTAAGTGGGTTCCCACGGAAGGTGTGGCGCAGATTTGAGGTGGCTCTTCTGACCTCAAATGATTTGGATTTAGGGTGGGTCTTCCACCTCAAATAATCCGACCAAGAGACGTCCTCACAGGTGTGCCCAGCTGTTTGGGTTGGGTTAATTTTGGTTAATTCCAAGTGCAGTCAAGTTGACGACTCAAATTAGCCCAAGATTAGCCATCACAGTATCAATTATACTTTTTATTTTGAAAGCCCAAATTTGTTTTTGAAATAAGATAAAATATTACCTGCGTTCCATGCAGTTAGTCAATGAGTGGAAGGCCTGGAACTTGCCTTGAGGAAGAGTCAGTCCAATTAACCTAATAAACCACTCTGTCTGCTTGTTTGTATTTGCACGTCTGCATCGATGGTATTTACATTCTTCCCAAGAGCCTTCTGCTATACCATCTATAAGATACTACAGCACAGAGAGTAAGTTACTTGTCCCAGATCACACAGGGTTTCATGACCAGTGTGTGCGTATATGAGTGTGTGTACATAAGTGTGCATGTTTTTGTGTATGGGTGTACATGTATCTGTGTGTGTGTTTATGAATGTGAATGTACATGTGTTTATGTATGTCCGTGCATGTGTATATGCATGTCTGTGCATGTGCGTTTATGAGTATGTATGCGCATGTGTGTAGGCAGAAACTGCTGGTTCATCTCCCAGCCACTCAGATCTGAATAATCACACAGAAACTATATTCATTACAGCACTATTTGGCCAATGACTCTAGTGTATTCCTAGCTAGCGCCTACATTTTGAATCAACCCATTTCTATTAATCTATGTATCAGCATAAGGCTGTGACCTACTGGTAAAGTTCTGGCATCTGTCTCCTTTGGCAGCTGCATGGCATCTCTCTGACTCTGCCTACTTTCTCTCTCTATCTGTTTGGATTTCCTACCTGACTGTTCTCTACTAAGCTATTGGCCAAAACAGCTTCTTTAATAACCAAAGGTAATAACACATATTCATAGCATACAGAGGGGAATCCCACATCATATGCGTGTATATATGTCCACACATGTGTGCATGTGTGTCTATGTATGTAAATTTATGAGTGTGTGCACATATGTATGCATGTCCATGAATGTGTGCATGTGTGTCTTGCATGTGCATGTTTATTTCATTATTATATTGATGGGTGGTGATTTCCTAAGGTTTCTTACACTCAAAGTTGTAATTTTCAAAGAATAAGATGCAGAAGATAACCCAAAGAGTTGATTAGTGATGTAGGTCTCATGTAGGACTATGTATGGCACTTAATAATAATCCTGTTTTCTTGATCACAGGACTCAACACTGTTGAAACTTTTATATATTAAAACATGCAAAAATTTTGTAAATAACATTTTTAGAGTATTTCTGAAATATAATTGGAGACAGTAGAAATTAGATCAAACTTCTCAAGAAAAATATAATAATGCTTAAAAATTCAATCTATGTAAATACTCAAGATTTTTCAGAAGCTAAATTTAAAAGAATAAAATGAAATGTAATTTTTTAAAATTTTGTTTATTTCTATTTTATGTATGAGTGCTCAGTATGTATACCTGCATGCCAGAAGGGGACATCAAATCATATTAGATGGCTGTGAGCCACCATGTGGATACTGGGAATTGAACTTAAAACCCCTGGGAGAACATGCAGTGCTCTTAAGCACTGAGCAATCCCTCCATCCCTGAACTATAAATTTTATTAATAGTTAGTCAAAAATTGTCTTAAAGTGAAGATACATTCTTAATATATGTGAAGAGAGGAGTTCATGGTCTTCCTCAGGGGACAGGTTCCCCCAGCAGGTCACAGGGCAACATATTGAAGAGGTTTATGTAACATGAGGGAGTTGTGCCCAGATAATTCCCTATGACCTCTGTGCAGAGACTGGGTTTCAGGAGAGCATACCATAAGAAAGGAAAAGGAAAGCCACCCTGTTCTCCAAGTAAGGAGAAAGGGAAGGGAGCCTGGAGCCTTCATCTGTGTGTGTGTGTGTGTGTGTGTGTGTGTGTGTGTGTGAGAGAGAGAGAGAGAGAGAGAGAGAGAGAGAGAGAGAGAGAGAACGAGAGATCAGATACTGGAGCTCACTCCCTTTGGCCACAGAGTGACTTTGATATCCAAGTGTCTTAGCGCTCACTTATTTCCCTTGGGGGCTGTGTCCACAGGTGACTTTGGGTCACATATGCAGTGCCTAAGCATATCTGTGGAAGATGCACGTGGGAGAGGAAAGGCTTGTGCTGCTTTTCCTTTATGTCATAGTCTCCAGCATAGCATTTGAGGTGTTCTTGTGATATTCGGTGTTTACTCACTGTCCCTGGGGACACTCAGGGAAACTTAGAAAAATCAAATTAAACTTAAAAATCCACAGGCACTGGATTCAAATTGATGTAAGACTTGAAAAACTATTTCAGTTTTGCACTCTGGTCCTCTTTTTATAAAAAAAAAATGAATTCTCAAATGAGACTTCCTTCCTCAGCAAGATCACTGGCAGGTTATGAGTAAAATATAAATCTGTTGTTAGGCTAGCTTTAGTAACACATAATAAAATATTAATTTCATCTAAATTTTGCAGGCCTATTATGACATGTTGAACATATTTATTTTATTGCTCTTAGTTCACTCTTAGCAATTTAAAGCCTTTCATTTATTTCCTTAATGTCATGATGTTATTAATATCACTGTATTAATATCTCTGTATTATGCTTCCAAAGCATGAGGACCCAAATTCAGATCCCGGCATCTAGAATTAAGCTGGCCACAGTGGCAGACACCGGTAATCCATGCTGAAGGTAGAAACAAGCAGAGGTTTGTCCCATGAGGGCTGTATTTTTGGTCTTTGTATTCTGTTCTGTTTACAGCTGAACTGTTTCTACTGAGGAAAGGAATGTATGCCCATTCCATTCAAGGCTGGAAGCTGTAGTTCTTAGTGCTAGAAGATGATCAATGAATGTTTATGAAATAGATGAATGAACACATGAAAATGAACATTCATATTCTGTGTGTGTGTGGGGAGTGCATGTGTTCCTGGGAGTGTGTGCACATGTATGTGTCAGTATCGGCGCACATGGAAGCTATAGATTAATGGCAGTTTGATCCTCACTTACTTTCCATCTTACGTATTTATTAATTTACTTTTATCTTTTTATTATTTTATTATTTATTATTTATTTATTTGCAATAGGCTCTCTCATAAATCACAGAACCTCGAGTTCATTGCTTGGCCACTGAGCTCCAGGGATCTGCTTGTCTCTATCTTCCAGCACAAAGAATTACAGTTGCCCACCATCCTGCCCAGCTTATCCATGGGTGATGGGAATCTGAACGTGGGTCCTCATGCTTGTGATGCAAGTATTTGATTGGCGGAGCTGTTTCTCTAAGCCCCATAGTCTTAGTATCTCAATACCCTTTAGAGGAAAACTACTCACCTCATTTCTGCAGCAATGTCTTCTACTTAAACTTCCCTTTAATTGACTCTCTTCAGAGGCTGGACAGGTCCCTGTGTGTGTGTCCCATGTATTGCAGGGCATTGCCAGCCTTTATGGACCAAACATCCCAGTAGACCTCCAGCTTGACATGCAAAAGTAGCTCCAGAAAGCACAAATCCCTCTAGCTAAGAATCACTGTATTAGGGAATTATTTCCTCATATGGAATTAGTAATGATGAAAGTACCTAAATTTTGTATTACTCAACACCAAATTTTGATGATCTTTTATGTGTAATATTCTATAATAATTCATAAAATATTTTATGGTATCTAATCAGGAAGCTACACCAGAAAAGACCTTTCTTTGCAGCTGAGTATCCATTTACAAAAGCCAGTCCAAGAGTTCCTGGAATCTCTGAGGTACTAATTTTTGGGAATCTATGAAGACTAGATTGTTAACATAAGAATACAGCATCCCAGGCTGAGGACATAGAAAGCCAGTGATTTGCTTCAATGGCAGTCATTAGGGAGAGCTATTACTCGCACAGGAAAAGGGAGAGGAAGTGAGTCGGTTAACTCACAATGGCTAATGGATTTCTAAATTTGGAAATGAGCTAGGACCTTTTTGTGTGATTGAGCTCCTCATAGGATGTTAGCATGAAAATTGACAAAATTATTTTTACTGATCAAAGTAAATCACATTAATGACAAAAGTTTACATGATGTGTAATAAAGGAAATAGCACTTGAAGGGAAAAAAATCTCACTCTATTTCTCAAGAAAGACTTGATAAGAAACCAAAGGGCCAGCATATGCTTGGTAATGAGGCTCAGCTTCAAGCAGGAGGGTGACTTCAAGGCGCAGTGTGCCTGGTCGCTCTCTACCAGATATCTTGTTTTTCACTCTGTTTGCTAATTTGGCAAGTTACCAAAAACGGAGCTTCATTCAAGACTATGTCACTTATGATCGAAGGACCCATTTTCACACAAAAATGTGATCCGAACCCCACTCCTCAGACTCATCATCACCAGATATTTTTTTAACTCAGAAAAATAATACAGCAGTGCATATCAAAATATTTTGTAAGTGTGACTTCAGAGGAAGAATTGCAGAATGAAGGCAATACACTGACAGGCCGGACGTTACAGCCTGTGTTTCTGGGAGCTTAGTTCTCAGTGGCTTCGACTCGGTGGTGCTGGTTAACTGGATTACCTTCTGCTGGGGCAAGATCAGGGTACGGATTTCTGATCTGATTCTGAATTCTTCTGTCTTTGACAAAGGGCCTTTTTATATTTGGTTCCAAACTATTGGTTATAAAGAAAAATCTTGAAATGTGTGTCTTGAGATGATGATTTCCTCTTCGATTGGGCCTGCGCACCTCAGCACAGAAGCCTACTCCATGCTAATGCCTGGTCTTTGAGGATGTTATATGAGCCTCACCTTCAGTGGTATAAGCACACAAGATACTTTCCTAAATGTACTGGCCCATTTCCTTTGTTCCAGTGTGGGGGACGATAAGGAAATAAAAATAAGCTGCTTAATCTTTTGAAGCAAATGAATATTTTTTTATTCTCAGATGAAATTTTCCTTTAATAGCCAATTAATAGAGCCTTTCACTGTATTAACTGGGGAGCTAAAAATCCACATAAATTATCTTTGAAAGAGATCATTTATTTGTAATGCAGAGTGTTTAAGAGTGTATGGAGGTGGTTGAGCACTCGGAAATTCTCTTCATGAAAACCATTCCCCTTAGGAATGCTTATAGTTGCTTATATTGCAGCTTGGATGGGATTCACTTATCATTTTTATACCCCCCCCATATATTAACCTTCTCCTTCAATATCAGTTTAGATACACTTTTTTTTATTATGTTTCTTCAGAGCACCTTTATAAAGATTATTTAAGTACCAAATAGCCTTTGTTTTGATACAGGCATTATTATGGTTTTTAAGAAAAAGGAAACCAGGGAAAATTCTTAAGATAAGCAGAACATTGCTGACCTCCTTGTTTCTTAGTTGACGGTGAAGTTGACCTAGAATAATTCTTGTTTGTATGAAATGGTAATATATGCTGGAAAACTCAGTAAAGGGTAGTGATGGTTTGCTCATTCAGTCCCTTCTTTAATGCTTATGTCTGCCAGGCAGTGGTGACATTTGCGAGATTAGCAGCTCGTTAACGTGAAAGTGCTAATGGGATTTCTAATTAGGCATCTGAGACAGACACAGTGACTTTATGCAGAGTAGTGCCAGGGAGCTTTTCTGAGGACAGGAGAACTCCTTTTCTCCCCTTCCCTTTGATTGAAAATAGATTCTGTTCTCATACAATATATCCTGTTTACAGTTTCTCCTCCTCTACTTCTCCCAGTTCCTCACCACCTCCCCTCCCATCTGGATCCACTCCCTTTCTGTCTTTCATTGGAAAAGAACAGGCTTCTCGGAGACAACGACCAAACATGACAAAATAAAATATAATAAGATAAAAACAAAAGCCGTTGTATTGAAGCTGGACAAGGCAACCGATAGAAGGAAAAGAGACCCAAGAGCAGGCATAAGAATCAGAGACGAACTCGTCCACACACTCAGGAGTTCCATAAATATACTAATCTGAAAGCTATATCCACAGCTGACCTGATGCAGACCCGAGCAGACCCAGTGCTTGCTGCTTCAGTCTCTGTGAGCTCACATGAGCCTTGCTCAGTTAATTCAAAGGGACTTGCTCAAGAGGATAGCTCTTGAGATAAAGCTGTGGCTTACATTGCAAAGTGGGATGTGTTCATTGAGGGATGTGTATTTGAGTACAGATGTCAGTAAACAGACTATAAATTTGAGAAGACAAATCAAGGGCAGGAAGCTGTTGGCATTGTATGTTCACAAAGAGGGAACAGTATAGAGAAACCCAGATGCAAGAAGTTACCAAAAGCAGACTGGGGTCATAGATAGGGGCAGGAACAAAGTAGTGTGAGATAATTTTGGAGAACCTCATATAGATGGCCCATGTAAAATAAAGTTATTCTTTATTTTGCTATCAGTAGGAAACTCTCATGACACAGAGAGGGATTTACAAGCTTGAAAGTTCTCATTATCTTAAAAAGAAGGACCTCCAATGTAGCTAAGAGATGATTTGGGGGATTAAAGAGGTATAGTGGTGGTAGGTTAAGCCAAAGAGGTGGTCGCTTAGCTGCAGTGAAGAAACTTTTATTTGTGTCTAAGCTAAGAAGAGAGGTCACATTACACAGACATGAGTCCAGGCCTGAAAGAGGGAGTCTGGGGGACCAGATGGCTCTGCATTCTGTATTGTCGGAAGCAGAGTATTGTAGGAAAAGTATTTGTAACGCCAGATGACTAGATCACTAGAGAATGATGGAGTGGCGTAGGCTCTCTGAATCCATCAAGTATACAAATAAGGTTTTCATCATTTAAGCTGAATTTGCCTTAGGTCCACAGCATAGTGCAATGGGCAGAAAGGATGCTTGATCTTCCTGACCACTGCAAGTCAGTAACTATCACAGCTGTTGTGATCTACAGAACAAGATGCTGTTCTTGCCTACAAAAGCCGATGACGTCAGAACTGGGCTGGAACCTGGGGTTTCCTGTTTTCCAGTAACTAACACAGATGACTTATTCAGCCTGAATAGGATGCTTTAAGCTGGGCTGAAGATGACTCCTCATCAGTGGCGTGCTAGAGTAGAAGGTGGCTCTCTGGCTTGCTCGGCATCTTCCCTGTCGCTTGCATCCTTAGCTGACAAGAACTTAGGCAAAAACCGTTTGTGTGATGTTTGAAAAGAAGTGTAGATGAGACAACTCATTAAAGAATTACTACTTGTCAGGAAATATGTGAAAAATTCTTTTATGACATTTAAATAAACTGGACATGACTGAAGTTAGCCATCACAGCCAGAAGTGGGGAACTCATGAAATAAGTTCTATTTGTATAACAGAAGACAAGGAAACTGCTAAAATGTTCTTGAATATGAATAGCTGATAAGAAATTAATTTTAGTTAAAAGATCTGTATATATTCTGTGACATTCACTTTTTAGTTATATTTTGATACATACATGCATACATGAAGAACCCCAAAGTGCTAAGAGGTTATTGTGCTAGACTATAGCTGATTTTCATTCATGCTTTTTTATGTTTCTTATGTTATGAAATGAACACACATTATTTTGTCAAAATAAAGTTACTGACATGAGAGATGATTTCAATAAAAATGCATACTTTAACCCTGTTATTTGACATAACTCTGGGGCAGTGTAGTATTAGAACCTTAAATAATACAGCCTTTCTTGGAGAGAAGCCCTCAGTGTGCCTCACACCCTTAAAGAGTCCATATCTGTTGGCCTAACAATTCCACAAAAGGGAACTAATTCCAAGAAGCGAGGAAATTGGCACATCTTTACTTATGTGATTTTTCATGATTTTTAAAATGAATAATTATGGAAAATAAAATGCATAAACATTGGAAAAGGTGAACTATTTATTCCCCACACAAAGGACAGGTATGCACCGACTTAGTGCTGCCTTGTAAGAATGCTTAAGGAGGCTTTGGAGACCTGTCATTCCAGCTCCATAGCCCAGACCCGCTCCTAGGAACACCCTTTTCTCCATAAACTGCCCCTATTCCTATCACACACAGCAACAACAGGACAGTGCTTGAGAATACTCGTTAATTGTTTAAAGGCAGGAGACGCACACCATGTACACTAAAATCCCATTTGACATTTATCCCTGTGTGGCCGAGAACAGTATGCATAGCCGAGCTGGCAGCTGTGTGTATTCTGAGTAATGAGATTACATGCAGGGGATTTCAGTTTCCTTTTCTGGGATTTTCTGTGTTTTTCTAAATTTTTACAAAATCACGCACCAAGTTCAGCACAAGAAGAAAAAAAAAACCTCATTTCACAAAGGTCAGAGGGGTAGAGAGGGCTGAAGGAGTGAGAAGTCATCAAAGTGTTTATGGATCTCCACGGATCCCTTCAAACATCCATCTTTAGTGTTTACAGCAGCTGACTTTTTCTAATTCTCCTTGGAAACCCCCTCCTCTGGTGAAGTACTCTCAGCGGCTTCCCGATACGTGGAAAACCATAGCTACCATTCAGTGGGATGCTTTCTCAGTTACTGAGAGTCGGGTTCAAGAGTGTTCATCACTATTGGTTCTGTGGCAAGCAATAATTCCCCTTTGGCCTTGTGGTCTCAAGGAGGCTGTTAGCATGTCGGCTAGAAGGAGCAGAAGGTGGAAATTTCCAAGCTTGAGTTTGTAATCTACCACCAGTGAGCTTGAGAACGTGAACAAGTCCAAGTCTCTGTGTTTAATGATCCATTCGTTCTTCATTCGGTTAGCCAAGACTGAGAACAAGTTATCTGGCAGTCTCTGCTACAGCCAGACAGAGCAGTGAACAAAGCAAAGGATCTCTTCCAGAGGTAGAAAGAAAACTGTGTTGTGTGTGTGGATGGATAACATGCCAGAGTGAAGTGAGCGTTGTGACGTAAAATCTCAGACTGACAGACAGGAGGCACAGGGCAGAGAAGGACTGTGTTACGAATTGTCAGATTCAGACTGGCACATGACAGGAAAGACTTGGCAACTATGAAAGGCAGCCATAGTCACCACTTTGCTTCCTTCATTGGACTGAAAGAAGCAAACTGAAGAGGTGGGTGCCTTTGCAAAAGTGGAAGGATGCTTATAGTTCTCTGGAAAATTTGCCTTTGGTAAGACAAGGGCTGGGGTTTCCTTTTCTCTGTTGGAGAGCATTCTCCCTCTGGATATAAACATTCCCCCATTGGCGAGTGGCACTTCCACAGCCAAGCCCCTTCGTGTGCTTTTGCTTTAAGCAATGTGATTCTGCACAAAATTGTAATTTGGTGATAACAAGAGACATAGTCAAGCAGTCTACTGGTACCAGCTCACAAAATGCCACATTGCAATCCTATCTACACACTTCCCTAACCTCAGCAATAAACCCAGTCTGTTTCCTTGTCTTCTAGACTTTCCTCTGTGGATATTTTAATACTCACATATATCAAAGACACCTTGGGATGGATTTTAAATTATAAGGAGTGACCATAAAAGTATGAAAGCGATAGGTTTCATATTTTGCATGGCCCAGGTGCTGGTTACCAGGTCAGGTTCCTTGGGGGTTGGTCCTTTGTCCTCAGGTGTCAATGGGCTTTGGTGAGATGGAGCATGAAAGAGCATGGGGACACTGCTGGCCTCAGGCCAAGCAAAGTCTCTAGAGCTGCTGTGCATGCAAGAGCATCTAGTGTCTGCCTGCAGTTCCAGAAAGGAAGCCACAAAGTGTAGGAGAGATGGGGGTCATGCCAGGCTGGAATGGGAATCTCTCAACAAGTCAAGACTTTTTCTGTTTAAGATCCTTTGTGAGTGGCAGATGATATTTCATTGGGAAAATGAACAAAAAAATCTTTTTCTGGTGATGCTTGAAAATGCTAATAAGATTAAAAATGAAGAAAACACAAGTGAAAAGGCGAGGAGAGAAGGGAAACCTAATGGGGAGGAACAGAAGATGCGGAAATATGTGGCACTTATAGGACATAAATAGTCCATGTTCTATATGGACCTTTTAGGAAGGCCAGAGACAGACCGAATGTTAGTTAGGGTTAGGGATATTAGCCAGCCGGTTTGTGCTGACACTCCTTCCCGTGTGCAGCACACTGAGGCCCATGCAGCCTCATCTCATGCCTGTGCTCATGGTCTGCATAGAACATGTAAACAACCAGGTCACCTCTCTGAGTCTAAGCTTCACATAGTCCCTTTGGTTAGACAGTGCTCAGTATGTGTTCTCCAATGTGAACCTATTTGTGTTGAGAGATGGACCCTGCAACTGGTCCATCTAGGTTTAACCCCTGGCTCTCCATGTGCCACATGTGTGACCTTCAACTCAGCAGTCAACTTTTCTGTCATTCAGCTTCCCCGTTGCTAAAGAAGAATAAAAATATTACCTACCACAAGAATTGATATGGTGATGAAATCAAATATATATGCCAGAATGATATGATTGGCTGCGTCCAAATCCTGACATTCAGGTTCTGTAGTCCCTATTTTGTGCCAGTAAATTAGACCCACAACTGGTCCACTGAGTGCTGCTGTTGGCTGAGCTCTCTTCATGGACACTGTCACCAGGGAGGAGCCTGTGGACACTATCACCAGGGAGCAGGAGGCTGCACTGTGCTGATTGGCCTCTCTACACTGCCTTGCCAAGTCTGTTCTGTTTACCCCACTGATGAAGGAAGGTCATTGGCTAAAAACTGCCTTGGCCCATTTTGATAGGCAATCCCTTAGGTGGGTGGAGTAGGCAGAACAGAATACTGGGAGAAAGAAGCTGAGTCAGACAATTGCCATGATTCTCCCACTCCAGACAGATGCAGGTTAAGATCTTCCCTGGTAAGCCACTTTGTGGGCTACACAGATTATTACAAATGGGTTAGATCAATATGTAAGAGCTAGCCAATAAGAGGCTAAAACTAATGGAACAGACAATGTTAAAAAAATACAGTTTCCATGTAATTATTTAGGGGCATAAGCTAGCAAGGAGGCCGTGAGCCAGGGCAGCAAAATAACAGCCCGCAGCTCTGCTCCTATTTCAACACCCCACTGTCCTGGAATAGGAGTCTGTATTTGTTCAGGACTGAATTTTGTCACATTCTGCAGATGCTCCAACTTTGTCATTAGTGATGGCTAAGATGACCTTGTCTTCCTTTAAAATGCCCTTACTTTGTCCTAGGAACATTTTTACTTCTTTTCTTCCATGAATTATTCAGTTTTTTTAACACTCTTTGCTGGTTCTATTACCTCAGTGGAAGATGAGAGACCTGATGCTTTTCCTTTGTGGAGAAGATGACAGATTTGCTGTAATTGGAGGCTGCTTTTCCATTTCTAGGCCACCCAGACCTGAATAATCACACAGAAACTGTACTAATTACAACACTGTTTGCCAGTGGTCTGGGCGTTTTCCGAACTAGCTCTGATATCTTAAATTAACCCATTTCTGTTAATCTGTGTATTGTCACGAGGCTGTGATTTACTGGTAAGTTTCTGGTCCCTTTCTCTTTCAGCAGCTACATGGCGTCTACCTGTGTCCACCTTCATTCCCACTGTACTCAGTTTAGTTTTCCTGCCTTCTTATATTCTGACCTTCCAGTCATAAGCTAAAGTAGCTTCTTTATTAACCAGTGGTAACAAAACATATTCATAGCACACAGAGTGGAATCCCACATCCATTTGCTTCTGTTATAACTTAAATAAGGGGTCACTGCTTAGCTTTATGGGAATTATAGACAGAAGTTTCTGTCCTACCTGGTCCTGCAGGAGTTCAGTCCCAAATAAACACACAGAGGCTTGTATTAGTTATAAACTGTTTGGCCTATTGCTCAGGCTTATTATGAATTAGCTCTTATAACTTAAATTATACCACCATTCTTATCTATGCTTACCCACTTGGCTTAGTACCTTTTTCTTAGCAAGGCATTCTTACCTTGCTTCCTCTGCATCTTACTTGCGACTGCATCTCTGCCTTTCCTCTTCCCAGAATTCTCCTAGTCTTGTTGTCCCACCTATACTTCCTGCCTGGCCTCTGATCAGTCAGTGTTTTATTAAACCAATATGAGTGACAAATCTTTACAGTGTATAAGAGCATTATCTCACAGCAGGTACTCTCAATCTAAATGCTGTCAAACTTGAACCTTTACAGCCGTGTGCCTTTTAACAACTGTACAACAATCATTGGAGTATATGACAATTTAATGAACACTGTTTATCTGTGTAAATAGACTGTAAGCACAGGCCTAGTCCAGTTCAACTTAATGGGGCTCTGGAATAGTGATGCATTGGGCATTGATGTGGTAAATTAAACTGAAGGGACAATAGAAAACCACACTATGACACATGCATGATTTAGAGAGGAGTATGGGCTATCCAGGTAAACTGATACATTTTAGTACATTTGTGTCACTGTCACCGACCGATAGACCAGAGGAAGAATCTCTAAACTCAGTGAAGCTGAGTTGGAAGGATATCAGAGACAGTTCTATGAAGGTGACATCAGTTTCCTTAGGGCAGATGTGTCTTTCTTGTGGTTACTACTACTGTGTTGGAGAAGGGAGTGGCTTGTTGGTTCCCAGCTGCTTAGCCCCAAAATAATCACACAGAAACTATGTTATTTAAATCACTGCTTAGCCCAGTAGCTCTAGCTTTTTTATTGGTTAACTCTTACATATTGATTTAACCCATCCCCATTAATCTGTATATCGCCACATGACAATGGCTTATCAGCTAAGTTTCTGCATGCCTGCCTCTGGTGGCAGCTCCATGTCATCTCTCCGACTCCCCCCCCCCTCCCAGCATTCAGCCTAGCTTTCCCTGCCTACCTAAGCTCTGCCTTGCTATAGGTCTAAAGCAGTTTCTTTATTCATTAATGGTAATCACACCACACAGAGGGGACTCGGGGACTCCCACATCACTACTGTAGTGAACAGGTGTTTCTAGCTTTCAAGGGTTTCTGATTACTGCAATTGCCCAGATTTCCATTCCTGTGTACCAGGAGTCTGTCCCTGTATCTGTCAAGTTGTTTTTTTCTTTTTGGGGGGTGGAGGGTGCTCTGTTTTGTGATGCCTGTCATTGTGTTGTCTCTGGGTTGTTTTTGGCAGGGATCTCAGTACATTGATGTCTCTCTCTGTTTTTATGGGGGAGTGAGCTCTGTATCACGATACTTCAATTCTAGTGGGGCTTGCACTTTCTCTTGCAGAGCTTAGCTGCACTCTGGTTAAAAGTATGAATTTTGGACTGCATTTGTCTGGGCTACTGATGTGGATTTTTTTTAATATAAGAGAAATAAAGAGGAAGGCATCAATTTATTCACCCCAAAGTCAATATTAATGGAACAGCATGAGTTCAATACTAAGGAAAATTAGAAATGAAAAAAAAAATAATTCTATTTGGGGATTTGGATCTAATTTCATAGAAATGAGCAAAACATGATTTTTTTTATTATGACTTCGGTAATTAGTAAAAATTGGGTTGTGATAGATTTTATCTTAAAAGAACAGTAAGTAGTTTATTTAATCTGATATAAATTAGGTTATAATTACATCCATAGCTACTGTTAGAGCTGAGCTAGTAAATATTTGGAGGTGGGATTATTCTTGGTGTATACTTATGTTGAAATCTCTAAAATGTAGGAATATGCTTAAAATCTTTCAAAAAAGAGAAAGAGCAGTCAGAAGTACTGTGTGGATGAATTAATACACAGGCCGCATTTGCCTAATCCTAAGTAAATAATAGACTCTGCAATTATAATAAAACAGTGCAATGTTATTATAAAATTGTAATAAAACATAATAATAAAGGATGACTGTATCTCCAGTAATTATCTATAAAAAGAAAAAGGGTAGCTCTAAAATGTGTCTTTATTTTTGTTTTTTTTTAACCTACTCCCAAAAAATAAACAGAAAAAAATTCTTTGAAAAATCTTGATGTTTTTAAGTTAACGTTATGCAATCAGTAGCTCATTCTCTGAGCTTTTCATTAGGAAAGGCCCCTAAGTCCACTTCTTCACCTTGTATGGAACAAACCAGACCTCCCCTTGAGGCAATGTCTCCTCTCCAAACAGTCTGGAAACCTGAGAGACACGGGTTATTGTTGGAGACCAGGGTGATCTTTTGAGTCAAGCACAAACATCTGATGCTAATCTACCCTGCCTGCTTGCTGCAACTTGACCAACCTGATGAGAATCGGCACTACATGCCTGCTGCGACTTGATGGGCTGAAGCAGAAGACCATGGGAGCAGCTCACTTGCCTCCCAACCCTCGCCTGCCTCGGCATGGCACACGTATTTCTTTCTTCATTTAGATGTTTAAGAACAAGCCCCTGTCTGGCTTGTGCTTTTCTCTCAGTTTGGGGGATGGTGCCATTCGGGACATGTACTGGAAAGGATCCTTTAAAAATAACTGGTGCAAATAATTGTGGTTCTGCTTCCTAAGTGGATAGTCAGGTGAGCATGGGGGTGAGCTAGCTTCTCTCATTGTTCATTCGTAGTTCAGATGCAATCTTATGATTTTTAGCCGAGAAATAACGGGTCTGATGCAGTGTACTGAGACACATGCTTTTTGTTTCTATGAAATAGAGTTCTTCCCTTAATGATGAAATACTCAAATTAAGAAAAGTAAGCTGACATTAAGGATAACCATGAACCTGCTACCTAGTAATTCTTCATATACTTTTTCAAATACCATTTACATAAAGAAATAAAATGCTAAGATACCGGTAAAGGGGCTCATCCAACTCCTGTGTTTCAACGACTGTCCTGGAGTTGGTGCTGTAATAATGCCCATGCTTGCTTTTGCAGTTATGCAGCTTCCTCTCTCTATAAACAATAGACACTATTTTCAAGTTTTGAAAGTTCAAAAGTCATCACAGTCTTTAACTTCTTTTGTAGGTTTATTACTCAGCAACATATTTTGAATAATCTGTGTTGCTATATTGAGGATAACTGATCAGTTTTAGCTGCTGTGGAATATTCCATTGCAGGACAGTAGACATGATTTAACATCTTAAAATTATTAAATACTTCCTATCAGACATTCTGCTAAACATTTCCATGTATGTGTGGCTTGATATTTCCCCATATTATACCTTCATTTGGGGGATGTTTGCAAGAGAAATGTTTATTCTGTTGTTCTCCGAAGCCCGTGTTAACTGCATTGTAATGGTGAAATGAGCAGATGTAAGATCCTAGAGAGGACGCCAGTGGTCAGAAAGCCTCTCACATGGATTACAAATCCTCCCCACAAAGGAATTAGGGAAAAGTTTGGTGCAGAAAACCCGCTTTATTAGGCAAAATATGTACGTTTTGCTTATGTATTCATTTATTTATTTTTAGACTAGATCTTAGTAGCCCAAGCTTCCCTCACTTCACTTTGTAGCACAAGCTAGTTTCAAATTTGCAGCAGTCCATGCCTCTATCACTTGAGGACTGGATTACAGGCTTGAATAATAATGGTCATCTGTTTTTAATGTTTTGTAAGCACTGGGAGGGTAATTCCACAGAAGTATGTGGTCTCTGAGAAGTTTATATTATTTATCTTAAGAAAACAGTGACCTTGTGTACTATAAAGCAGGACCCTTGGGTAGTTCTGCCCTCATGAGCTTCCTCGTGGATCTGTGCTGTCCCCCCTGCTGAAGATGCAGGTTTTAGTAAATGTCTGAACACAGACAAGCCATTGGAGTAATGCCATTTTATAAGCTTGCACGGGTCCTTTTACAACCCAAGAAACCTTCATGTATTATCTGCCTCATTGGGTTTGTCATCTCATTTTCAGACTAAACACCAAAGACATGCAGCGATCTAACCCGGCAGCTGAGAGTGTATTCATAACAAAGGATTAGGCCTCTGCCTCTGCAGTCTCCCTGCATTGCCAGGTCATCAGCATTGTGATCAGAGGGGCTGATGGGCTGTTAGGAAACTGCTCTATATAGTGCTAACGAAATATTCAATTATAGATTTATTTAATTTTTTGAAATATCTGACCACTACATAATTTTTATTATGACTCTTGTTTATCCTGTTTCTGACATTTCTTGTGTTGGAAATCTCCCAACATCACTTCCTATAATTTTATTATTGCTCATAACTTTGTGTCAGTTATGAAGCTTAGAAAATGGACATTACAGAAGATACCAAGTAAGCATTCTTATTAATTTCTGTGTGTCCATTTTTATCAAGTCCATTTTACCGAAAGTTCTTAATATGCCTTGTTGAAAGACATTTTCCAAAATATTATAAGATATAAGACTTGATAGTTACATATATAACCAACAAATAGAAAGCAAAAATGTTTCATATATTTATGCATTTATATTAACTTTATCCTCAGACAAGCTATGTGTGCTTGTCTGTTAGATATACTTAAAAGTTAAATATGCTATATATATTTATTTATAGATTTACAGATACATTTCAAAGTGTATGTATGTATATTTATATTGAGAGATATATTTAGAGTACTTGTAATCCACACAGGTTTACAAACGGTTCTTTTGTGTGATGTCTGATCCTTACTGAAGTTCTCAACCATCTGTCATTCTTCTGAGGTTGTCTAGTTTTGTATCTCGTTTTTCTTAGAGTTCACCAGACATCTTTTAAGACTAATATTTTGAGTTGTTTGTCACATAATTAGTAGCTCTTCATTGTTCTGTTTTATTCCATCAATGATGTCATAATTTCCTTTGCTTTCATGAGCTGCAACTTTTCATGTGTGCATTCTCTGTTGATGACACAGGTAGCTTTTGACTACCTATTTTCTTCGCATCATATTGAAAGACTCTACTGCTGCCTCTTCTGGGCTTGCTGTAGAAGTTCTGAATGTGCTGTAATAGGTAAGGATCTACAGAAAGGTTTCAGAATGTTGTCTACAAGGTCCTGCCTGGAGTCTCAGTCCACAAGTGCCAGCCACTGAGAAGGTAACTGAAGCATAATTAATAAAAACTCAGAGTCAGAAATTGAGTTTCAACCTGAAGATTCTAAAAGCAGTCAATCACTGGCTCTTATCTCAGTCCAAAATGGCAGTCCTGCCTCCAGGAATCTCAGAATGAGACTGAGAGTGAGAGCTGTCTCCTCCCATTTCATAATGCTCTCTACCCAGTTTCTATCAAAAGTTATTTTTCTTAACCAAGAATGAATCCACAGACTCTCATTTCCTGTGGAAACAAAAGCAAAACTTATTTTTACAAAAAGTAACATATCCTTTGACTTAAATTTTTAAGTCAAGGCATTTTCAAAATATATAGGTTGGATTAATCCAGAAGCATTTATATTCAAATGTCTTTTAGCAGCTCTTGATTCTTCCTCAGCAGTCAAACAATTCAAAGACAACACAATCACATGCAGTAGCCATATTCTCTGTGTATTTTCCATCTTTACATGGAAGCTAAGCTAGGGTGGATGGGAGCTGGGATCGATAGTCTTTCTCCTGAACCCAAGTGGCTAAGTTTGTGTACATCTCTGGCCTGTGCCAGTGGCTTAAAAACCTCATGTAAATGGCTTTTTCATTAATTTGTACTCCAAAAGCTGGACATCAAATGAAGCACAATAAATAAAACTCAGACACAGAAATTGGGGTTCAATCTGAAGATTTGAAAAGCAAAGCAGCCAGGCACTTGCTCTTACCTTGACCTCAGTCAAAAATGGAGCAATCCTGCCTCCAGAAATCTCAGAATGAGACTAAGACTGAGAACTGACTCTACCTGTTTTATAATCTCCCCTGGGGCTGGAATTAAAGGTGTGTACCACTGGGATTAAAAACGTGCACATACACCCAGTTTCCATGGCAACTAGTGTGGCTACTGGCATTAAAGGTGTGTTACCACTGCCTGGTCTATAAGGCTGACTAGTTGGCTATTTTACTCTCTGATCTTCAGGCAAGATTTATTTATTAAAATACAAATGAAATGCCACTAGAGGTAACTACTTGATTGTTGTTTAACGATGATCCTTTAGTGTTGTGACAGGCTTTATTTAAAATCTGTTTACTGTGATGGACACTGTATAATCCAGCATGCGGGATCATACCTGTAATCTCAGTACCTGGAAGATAGAAGCAGGGGCATGAGAATGTCAAGGTATTTTTAGCAGCATAATGACGTTTAGGTGAAGTTGGTCTCTATGGTACACAATCTCAAAATACATATGTGTGTGTGTGTGTGTGTGTGCGCGCGCGCGCACGCGTGTGTATTCTATTTCATTCTTTTGTTAATATTCAGTTCTCTTGGATACAGCAGTTCATCAATTTTAACTGTGCTCTGGGATAATGCTCTTATATACTGTAAAGATTTGTAATTTGTATTGGTTTAATAAAACACTGATTGGCCAATAGCTGGACAGCAAGCATAGGCAGGGCAACCAGACTAAGAGAATCCTGGGAAGAGGAAAGACACAGACACAGTCACTAGCCAGATGCAGAGGAAGTAAGATGAGAAAGCTGTACTGAAGAAAGGTACCAATCCAAATGTCTAAATATAGACAGGTATTATGGGTTAATTTGACTTGTAAGAGCAAGTTAATAATAAGCCTGGGCTAATAGGCAAAACAATTTATAATTAATATAAGCTTCTGTGTGCCACATTGGGACCGAACAGCTGCAGGGCTGGGCAGGACATAACTGCTCATAATTTTATTTCTTAATGAGTTTGTGACTGTGAACTACAGAAGTGAACACCAAATTCCAGTAGTTTATCAATTCAGTTTTGTTTATAGCCTAGATTGGAATGATAGGTTAGGGGACATATATCCAGGAGGGGTTGCAGGACTCTAGGCTTCTATGGGGTGAATTTTATCTGGTCTTTGCTCTTACCACTTAGCTCTAGTATTAACTTGAAAGCAGTCATAGAAGATGTGCAATAAACATGACAGACAGCACAATAAAAAATAATTTATGACAGCAGGTTATAGACTCATTTTGCCCATAAATATAACCTTCAGTTCCTCCCCCAAGACTTGAGAGCTCTCCTCTGTGTGCTTTGCATGCTGCTGGCTCTACAAGACAAAGGGGAGAATCAACTGTAAAGCTCCTGTTAGATAGATCCAGATCAGCACTTTTCATTTCCGTCTGCATTTTATTGGCAGAACACAGTTATTCAACAATTTTCATTTACATCTGCATCCGGAGAAAATCTAATCGTCTATCTAGTTTCTACTTAACAACTTCATGATAAATAATTTATTTCCATTGCGTAATGTTTGGGGGCTTCCATCATCAATCGGGAAGTATAAAACATCAGCAATAACAATGGACACATTATTGTTGCTTTTGTTCCTGATATTCATGGCCCACTCAAAGTAGTCATTATTTTTGATAGTTAATTTTATGACTATGGAGGAATTTATTGTGTTGTGAAGAGCCTATGGCCTTGTGTTTGTATTCTAAAGCAAATGTGCAGTCTCATAATTCAGTGTTATGCCGGCATTGGTCAGGCCCAGGAGCTAATAATGGCTTATGTATTTTTGGAGAGTTGTAAATTTAAGCACAGAAGAATGTCTAACACAATCTGTATGTAGCCCATAAACTCAAAATATTTACAGTTTGTTTCTCACAGATAAACATTTCCAACTCCTGATCCACTCTGTTCAAATTGTGCCCTCTGTTGACTTGAGGAGCAGAACTTCAGAATAGTGACAATCTGGGCTCCAGCCCGCTCTGTGTGGGAAAGAGTGCTCTGTGCATTGCTCAGTATCCAGTGGCGTCTCTGGCCTCATGGATGGTTAAAGAGAGGCTCTAATCAATCATCTTTGTGTTATGCAGTTTCTAACTAGTTATAAGAGAAAGGACCCTCAACTTTCTGCCCCCCTCCTGGACTATTCTTTCGTGTGGTCCAGCAGCAAATGTGTCAGGAGGCCCCCACATGGTCAAATAGATTCATTTTGACTTCTGTAACAGCCCTGGCTACACTGGAACTCACTCTGTAGACCATGCTGGCCTCAAACTCACAGAGATCCGCCTACTTCTGCCTTCCGAGTGCTGGCATTAAAGGTGTGTGCCACCACCACCCGGCGTCTTGTTCTTTATTTCAGGAAGAAATCATCCCTCAGTTGCTTCTTCAAGATGAACCCATGGTAACACCCTTTGGTTTCATTTATTCATAGATAATAATCTGTCTGTCATACAGCAGTTTGTGTTTTGGAAGGCTTTTCTATCCGTTTCAGGCCTTTGGAGTTCTTGTCACTTTTTCTGGCTGTCTTTCAGTATTGATTGTTGTGATGAAGAGTATGGTCAGACTGATTTGGAGTCCCCGGAAGTGGCTTGCTCTGGCTGCCTGACTGCCTGAAGAGGATTTTCCTCATCAGTCACATGTAGACACTATTTGACTTATAGGTTGAATTTTCAATTTCCTGATTTTATAAAAAAAATAAGACTTCAAAACATTTACTTTGAAATTTGAACTCTTCCAGGCTGGCAATGTAGGCTATAATGCTCTCTTGCAAAGCTGGGCAGTGGAGGTGAACACAAGTCTGAGCAGGCTCAGTCACAATGAAAAAAAGGCATGCTCAGTATACGATGTCTCTAAGCTAGGCTAGTAAGACATCTCCACTCTCAATGTGCCATAAAGATGCCTGTATTATAACTGCAAAGTGTCACGATGTGAAATGGTGCTGAGATAGCCTGGACTCTTCATAGCCATAGATCTAGTTTTTCCTTTGTTTCAGAATTTTAAATATATATACACATATATTTGTATATATACACACATACATATGTGTGTATTTGTATATATATGTGTGTATACACACACACATATATATATATTTATACATATATATACATATATATATATGGTCTTATGTAGCCTACTCTGGCTTTGAACTCATGGATGCCCTCCTGCCTCAGCCTTCTAAATGTCGAGATTACAAGTGTGCAGCACCGTGCCTGGCTTTGAGGTCTTACTTCAATAATTTGTGTTTCTTTTATTTCTATATACATCATTTTTTAACTCATTGAACTTTAAATGTTTTGATTTTTCCTTCTATCTTTTGCAGTCATTTGTATTATGTTTTTGTGTACTCTGACCCCATAGCTGTTTCTTTGGCTTTTCTCCCCCACTCTTTCCTTAGCTCCACCAGCTCATGGTGAATCGGTATTTGTTGTTTCTCGGTGTCTGTCCTCTGACCTCTTATACAGTGCTATACACAGTACAATTAGAAGAAATATAAACCACATAGTGACAGACAGTCTCTGCTACTCATAGTTTGACCTCCTATACAGAAAATTTTTTTCTTCTACAGTATATGCCATAGGATATGACTGGAGAACCAGAAATGTGATCACTAAATAAAAACATTGAGACAGGGGCCATTTTTTTTGAGCCAAGGTCTCAGAGCTGTATTTTGCTAGATTCTGCATAACATAACCTAAGGTAGGATGCATGCAATTTTAGAGGAAATATAAAGTGAAAATGTCCTCATGACCTCACTGCGTGGTAAGTCATTTACTCCATATATACAGTGGGATTTAGGATCCAATGTTCTGCTAACAGGTAGACAGTTTAGCAGCCAGGACTGAATTAATAACAAATCAATGCCTAAGAGCAGTGTTTTATTAAGCCCTCACTGCTCCATGCTCCATTTGGCTTTGCATTTGCAGCTACCTTATGTATTTGTTCTTTCACCGCAGGAAGGCATCACGTGCACGTTTGTAAGTGTTTTGGACTATCGAGAGAAACAATTAGATTTCACTTCACCCAGTTACATAACAGATGTTCTAAGTTACTAATTACCCTGGGAATAGTATCATTTAGTTAGACTATTAGGCTCATTAAAGAATTCCTTTCAGTTTTGTCTCAACAGATACCATTTTCAGCTTTATATAGGCAGGAGAAAAATCATGAGAACACATTGCTGTCTGTACCTACTGTTTTCAAATCCTAGTGACAGAAGCCTGGTCTTTCAGGTGTGTGTGTGTGTGTGTGTGTGCGTGTGTGTGTGTGTGTGTGTGTGTGTGTGCATGTGGCATTACCAGGCAGCCTGTGGGGACATTCAGACACCTGTCTCGTCACCGGTCCATCTGTGTTTCCCCTCACTTTCCCCACTGTCTGACAATCATCTGGATTCTTCTCTAACCTTCTTCCTTCTAGTACACATCTTTGATTATCTGTCAGCTTAATTACAGATTCCACACGGGGAAGGTATTTGCCTTGGGGCGTTCCCAGATTGTGTTGGAGTACAGAGAAAGTTACCTAGTACAAATGATTTTTGACAAATTAGCATGTAATTCCAATTTTCTCATCAAGTATTTATTTAGTGTTTTCTTTCAGTGTGGGACTGTGATTCTGTGCTTCAATTAGGCAAATGTTTATAGCTCTAGGCACCTGCAAGGTTCTGCAGTTTTAATGACGATTGCTCCCTGCGCTGGGCTCGCAGTTTATTTTGCCCCATGTAAAGCACTTCTTGTCAAGAAGATCTTCTAGCCGAGCTAAACCAAAAACCATTTGGTATTTTACCTTTTCATCTAACCATCCATCATCAACCAAGTTACAGGAAATTAAAACATAATGTTCGTAAAGTCGTTAGCTTTTTTTTCTAGCAATTACAAATGAAGAGTCAAAGAGGCTTCTCTGTAACAAGTCCCTTCTCATTTATGCCTCTCAAGGGTGCGTTTGCTCCTCTCTGGAACCAACATTAGAATGTGTTTGGCTGTGGACATCTGTGAATCAACACTGGGTTCTTCCCCCATGGAAACATTTCTTTGACCTGCAGTTTTTAATTCTTCCCCTGTCCACACTCAGCAGGAACCTTCCCCCTGTGGAAACTACTGATTTTTGTTTCTTTGAGTGAGTTCTTCTAAATCATTTGGCATTGCACTTGAATGCAATTATGCAAATGGTGTTTTGCCTATGGTGGTTAGCCATCTCATTTAACTTTAAAAGATAAGAGGCTATCTCACAAATAGTGAGCTCTCCTTCCATTCAGTATTATACAGTGCTCACCGTGGTTTGAACAAGAATGGCCCCCTTAGGTTCATATGTTTGAATGTTTCATCTCTAGTTAGTGGAACTGTTTGGGAAGGATTAGTAGGCATGGTCTTGTTGAGGAGGTGTATCAGTGGGGATGGACTTTGAGATTTTAAAAGACCATGGGAGACCTGATCTAACTCTCTCAGTCTCTCTGTGCCTCCTGACTGTGAATCAGGATGTAAGGTCTTAGCTACTGTTTTAATGCCATGCCTACCTGCCATGGACCTACCCTCTAAAACTATAGGGAAGCTTCCAGTTTAATGCATTCTTTTATAAGTTTCCTTGGTCATAATTTCTCTTCTCAGAGATAGTACAGAAATTTATAAGGCAGGGAGATGTGGGATTTCCCTCTGTATGATGTGAATATGTTTTATTACCATTGGTTAATAAAGATTCTAATTTGACCTGTGGTAGGGAAGAGTAGAGCTAGCCCGGAAAACTAAACTGAATGCAGGGAGAAAATAAGGTGAAGTGGAGAGATACAATGTAGCTGCCATAGGAGAAAGATGCTGGAACCTTACTAGTAGGCCACAGCCTTGTGGTGATAAATATATTAATAGAAATGGGTTAATTTAAGATGTAAGAGGGAGCTAGAAATGCACTTGAGCCACTGGCCAAACGGTGTTGTAATTAATATAGTTTTTGTTTGGTTATTCAGGTCTGGGCGGCTGGGAAACCAAAGTGCAATCTCTGTTTACAGAAGTGCTAGGAAGAATGTGACATGCAACAGAAAAATTAAAAAATACCTTGTCTCAGTCTTAATGATTTGCTTTCAGGAATTCATGAACTTTTAAACTATATATTCCATATAACAAATTGTTCTCCTTCTAATTACCACTAGAATTTCTAACTTTTTCAATTTGACAGCTTTTAAGCAAGTTAAAAATCATTAGAATATAAAATTCTGTAGAATATCTTTGGCTCAGCTTTCACTTTTAGGAATGCATTTCCAACATTTTTTTTTTTGTCCTTCTGGTGTTCACATTTAAACCATAAAGTTCTAGGTTCATTTTTCTTTAGCTTCGACTTTTTACTTGTTAGTAAACATGAAAGTGTCATGACTGCATACTGTCTAAATAAAAATGGCACGTGTGATGTGCCCTGGTGTTGTACTTGATCTCAGTGCCTACGGTTCTTCCCTCCTTGATGAAGAATAGGAGATAACTTTTAAGAGTTGGCTTCTGACTGCTTTTCTACTGTTTAGAGTGAATCCAGATCAAAGAGATACCTGGAAGTTTGCCTTTAACAGTAATAAGTGATAACATGAGTCAATGGCAGAGAACACAAACTGTGGTTTTTTTATTCCTTTTCCTAAAATCTGCTCTCCCTGAGCCTCATCTCCCAAGGAAAGCTTCCTAAGCACTGTGCACCACTTCGGCCATCCCACATTTTTTCTGTCTCTGTCCTATGTAATTGGCCCCTCCAGGGTGTGGGCTCAGCCACAGGCATGTGTCCTTGCTCTCTTTGGACCACTTGTATCATCTCTTTCCACCTCACCAACCATAAATCCTGTACACTCATGACTGTGAACTGTGGATCAGCCCCAGTTCAAGAAGAAGTCCTGCAGTGGTTTTGCTGAGGAGATACTTTTGTACTGGTCAGTTGGTATTTTATTTTAGAGCCAAGCATCCCCTTTAATGATGCTTCTCACACTCATGCATGCTACATGACACAATTTCTGCTGAGTATGATGCTGGCTGACTTAGTGGTTTTAGTCAGCTGTTCTGATGAATTCTGAGAAGATCCTTCTCTAATTTATTATTGTTCTTTCTTAACACCTCTGGCTCCTCTTGAGCAACTAATGGAATGTGTTCTGTAGCCGGCATGTGGTTTCTCAAAATCCTCTGAGAAGGGAAATTCTGCAAGTGATGTCAGTTCTCTTTAACCCTGAAATAAAGTCAATGGTCAGTTATGAAGTGTATGTTCATATTCATGCTTTTTTCCTCCCCCCTTTTTCATGTTAACTATCCCCTCTCTGTCTCTCTGTCTGTCTGAATGTCTCTATCTATGTGTGTATATGTATGTGTATGTCTAGACATAGCCTTTGAACATAGAGCTATAGATGCCTCTGTGTGGGCATGTAGAGGTCCATGTCTCATGTTTTTCTTGCCGTTCTTAAACTTTCTGTCCTCATTTTGATCTCTCACTGAACCCAGAGATCAGCAGTTGTCTAGACAGCTGATCACGAAGGCCTGGGATTATTCTTGTCTCTAACATGCAGTGTTGGGATTGCAGCATGTTGCCACTCCTGGATTCGTACATGGATCCTAGGGATCCAAACTCAGGCCATGCATGTATGACAAGCAGTTTCTCCCTGAGCCGTCTCCTCTGGGTCCATTCCCTGTTGGCATCACAGGTGCTACTCTGAGCATGTAGACTTATAGAAACAAAGTTCCATGTTCTAAATCTCAGGCAAAGGCAGGAGGAAGGATAAGAGCTGGAGCAATTTAGACCTTGTCTAGTGTTCAGTAAATTTAAATAGATAATGGATTCTTACATTGGCACTAAGACACGTACATTCGACAAACTAATTGCTAGCATACTGTTGGAGTCAATGAAGAGTTGATGCCCTTAAGGAAATTTTCCATTATTTATTTTGTCATTTTAAATTTTCATACAAAAACTTGTAGGAACAAGTCTTACTAACTGTGAGCATCTTTTGTTCAGGTAAATAGTTTCCCCTCAAAGATTTTTTCTCACTAGAGAGCCTTTATGGGTATGAAATGTCTTCTGAGATGCTTGTTGGCTGTTGGACCCTGAGTATCAAGGCTAGTACTCAAGGGGCGATCAGACACAAACGCCATGGTGAGGGACCAGGGAAACAGAGTGAATTGTTCAGTGTGTTACTGGGAGGAAAACTGGCAAATTGCCAAAATGTAAATCAATCCCTGTTACTAACCAATTAATCTATTTAATTTTACTGTTTTTCTGTATTTGAATGCTTCATCTTCTAGTCTCTAAGGATAAGAAGGGGCTTGCCCTAAATCAGGTCTTTCACATATGAACAAATGAATCCAGGACCTTTTACTCCAGACCATCCTGGGTACCAAACTTATTGTTCCCAGCTGGGTATCATAAAACCCAAGGCCTCAGAGCCCACAGCTGTTCATACCAGCAAGCAATTCCGAACTGGCTTACCCTGTCCTAACCTGTGTTTATGTGAAAATCTTCAGAAAGTTCTAGGTTATATTTCTGTCTCTGCCTCCATCCTACACTCTTTGCCTTTAGACTGCCTTGTTGATTCCTGTGTGGCGCTCAAGTCCCATCACCTGGACCTTTCCCAGAGTAGAACAGACTATCTCTTTCAAATGCACTCGTCTCTTGATCTACAGCTGAACACTAAGGATAATTGCATTTGAAAACAGGCAATGCTAAGACTATAACATTAATATAGGAATTTTATAATGTATTTTCATGACTATGCATTTGTACAATTCCTACGAGGTACAAGACTACTAGGTTTCTTATGGTTTTTAAAAGATCAATATATTAAGAATCTTTAATTCTTATCCTTCTTTAGAGATGTAAGTGAACCACGCACCGTTATCTGGCCAGTTACACCTTAGAGTGTAATTGAATAAAATATGAAGTATGCAAACAGGAAAAGCATTGGCTTTACCTTGTAAATATTCATAACTAAGAGAGATATACTTTCTTCAAACCCTTACTAGTCTGGCAATCGGATTAAGAATGAAAGGATTAATTCTCACTGTAACTAAGGAATTGGGAAGAGATCATATGATAGCATTAGAGCTAAATACTGGAATTTGCACCACACTTTCTAGGAGATGGAGTCTAACGCAATCATATCTAAAAGGCCTAATGTTGGTGTTTGGAGCAGAAGATAATTGGACTTAATTATTACAATTGATGTCTCATGAAGTATGTTTACACTGCAATTACTGAGCGGCGCCGTGAATGGAGATAGGATTCCTTAACGGCATAGAGCAGGTTGGGTAGAACAACTCCACTCCTGTGCCCTGCCTCGTGTGGTATCTTTCAGCTTCATCTGACTCCTGCAGCTCATGCTCTGAGCCCTTCAGCTGTGGTGACGTGCTAATGGCACGCCTGCTGTAGTAAGGACGTAACTTTCAGGCCTCAGTGCCCTGACCTTGAGTCCCAACTCTACCCCTTCAGAAGGGAGTGGTGTTGGACGAGCTAATTGTTTAAACTCTTGTCACTTCCCTAGTTTATATATAGAATTTTGGAAAGTGTGTGCACCTCAGAAAATGGAATTCAACGATGAGTGTAAAATTGAAGTGTAGTAATAATGGCCACACGAAAGACCAGATGAGGGTGCTGCCTAGTGGCCAGGGATAGCAGTCAGGGCTCTGGTACCACAGTCTAAATAAACTCGACAGACCAACGTTGCAAACGTGGAGGCCTCTTTATTCTTTGTGTCTTTCACATCACACATCTCAATCCCACTCATTTTCCATCCCTTCATATCTACCCTATGCCCTTGCAACCTCTCCCCAAAATAAAATAAAATAAAATTTAGGAGAAAAAAAAAGAGAGGAAAAAAGGGGAAATCTTGTCATGGAAGCTGTAGTGTGACGCAGAGTCACACAGTAACTCCTTTCATCCATCTATCTTTACTTGCAAGTGTTCATTGCAGAGAGTCATTGGTCTGGTTCAGGGCCTCTGGTTTCTACTACACTAACAATGCTGGACCCTCACTGAGACTCCTCTTGGATATCTGTGTCGTGCGGATCCTGCAGTTTTGGGTCTGCAGAACCAGCACCTTCACATGCTCCAGCAGATCACAGATGGGGTGGATGCTGGGGTGGGCCAACTCATAGCCCTGGTTCCGGGCCTGGGTAGTTGCAGGATTGGTCAGCTCACCAGCTCTCCCTGTCTTCACCACCAGGGTGAGCTCTCCACCATTGCCCCAGCTTGTTCAGCCTTTGCAATGATGAGCAACCGCTTTCCCAACCTCAGCATTGGCTTTCCCACACCTACACCTCGGGGCCAGCTCTACTGTGTGGCACAGGTGAGGTGTTGCTCTCCTGAGTGCTGCAGCTGGTGAGGACAGGAATAATTCTCCCACTCTTATGACCCCAGGGCCAGCTCTCCCACCTGCCTCAGGCAGTGAGAGGTGGAGAAGGGCTGTCCTCTCTTCCCCACCCACACCACCATATGACAGATGGGGGGGCAAGGCCATATTTCCCATGCTTATATTCTCAGGGAGGGTTCCAAACACCCCCAGGCTCCTGTCAATAGGGTCAGCTCTACTGTGCTGCCTAGGTGCAGGGAGCGTCAGCTTCCTCTCCCACCACAGGTGGTAGGGACAAGGGGGAGGGCATCTTTCTCATGCCCTCACCACCCCATGGCAGACGAGAGGTGTTGCTGCTATTCCATGCTCACACCCTGAGGGCCAGCTTGCCCAGGCCTCTGCTAACAGGCTCAACACTGTTGTGCTTTCCAGGGGAGGACCAGGGTCCACTTTTCTGGACGCTGCAGCTGACAGCCACACTCTTTATGAAATTTTTGTCTTATTTTTTATCATAGGGCTTACCACAATCTAGTGTTCTATACACATTGCTCATTTCTTTGAGTCTGTTTCCCCAAACACTATGTGATGTGTGTGAGGGAAGAGATTATTTCTTCGTTTGTTGTTATAACATCAGTCCTTGAGTGTCTGTCTTTGTTTGGGTAATTTTGATTGAACAGTTACAGAAGTGCCTGTTAGTACATGGAGGAGCCGAATATTTATCTCAGGCAAAACTCCCCCATGCCCAAGCTCATGGGAAGGCAACAAGGTACTTCTAATCCATCAGATCCTATAAAAGCCCAGCTGAGTATGTCAAGAATCTTTTATTATTATCTCTGAGTTTTTCCTGAACAACATGTATCATTCTTAGGCATTCCGTTACGGTTATTAAGTGAGTTTGGTATACTGTTCTGACTATGGAGTACAAGGCCACATTAATTACTAAATCAAGGTTAGGAAGAAACAAAATGATTTCCACAGATAAAATGAGCTTAGGCACCTGTTCTTTGAGAACGCAGGGGACAGGGCTATTTAAGTATTATTTTACCTTGCATTTTAAGGAGGCCTTCATAGCTTCATCCTTTCCCAACACAGAGAACAGAATGGACAGAACTGAACAGTCAAGGTCAAAGACTCAAGGTCATCTGCTGTAAGATCAAAAATACCACCTGAGAGAGTTATTGTTTCCTCTGAGCTTTTACTATAGGAAGGCTTTCTGTCAAGATACTGGGTGATTTACACAGAAGAAAACAATTATGTCTCAACTTGAGAAGTTCATTACTCCCTGTTATTTTAATTGTTTAAAAATAGCTTTGTCTTTGTTGCTGGAGACATAGGCACTCTTGGCCCCTTGGAACTTAATTCTTATGTCCTTGTGGAGCTTTATGGTGTCTACTTTTTAATTATCCCATTTGAAGCATAAAGACTCTAAATAAATATCTTAAAATGGAATGTGGTATAGTTTTGCATCTTTTAAAAACTGTGTACGAACCTTCTTTGTAGGGGTTTAGAACTCTGTTGCACATGAGTCTTCAGAACTCCAGGTGGAGTGTGTATGTGTGTTCTATAGTGGAAAGTAAAATGCCCCATCTAGCTACAAAGGAGTTAGCTGATTGGCTGAAATCATGGGATAGCTCTTCTGTGTGATGGCCCATAATTTTATAGTATTTAGTAACTGTTTGCCTCATGGATGGTTGCTATATGTTGTGAGAATCGTCATCCCCTCTCCTAGTTGAGGAATGGCTTCCCTTTGGCAGTCAGACCCTTATTCTTGCTGTTTCCTCATTTCAGGCTCAGTTGGCCACTGGCTGCAGAGCTTCTAATACTATACCCTAGTTACTCAGCACACACTGTGCCCATCCTTAGTGACAGTGACATTCTTTTGGACAGTTACTATATTACAGAGTATTCAATAACCTGGGTAAACAGCTTGTTTTAATTGCCAGGAGGAAGTTACTGACTTATTCAGGGGTCTGCCTGAAGCTGTGATGTGTAGATCCAATCACTGAGATTTATTCTCTAGCTTTGATATGTGTTAGTTCTGAAAATATCCCTGTCCAGTAAAACCAGGACAAATCTTAGACTAGAGCTTACCCTTCATCTGTCTATCCCTCCCTCCCCAGGTTCTTCCTCCCCTTCTTTTCTCCCTTCTGTGCCCTCCTTCCATTATTTGAGAAACACCAAGGTTGGGCTTGGACTGTGTTCTGACACTCTGCAATACCCTCCTGTACGTGGCCACTTCAGTGATGTCAATGATTTTCTTGTATTTCTTTGGTATGCATTAGGCCTCAAAATGCTTTGGTTGGCATCGCCTTCCTATCTTCACAGGTGAGAAAACTGTTGGAGACATAAAGATACCTGAGACGTTAGGACGATTATATAGATAGCAATGAGCCAAAAGGACAAAGCTCAGATCTTCTAGATCCAATTCTCTATAGTTCCATTTCACTGCCTCCCATGTTCCTTATATATAGTGTGTCATACTTTCCAGACATATAATGCTATTACAAGGACCACATAGGCTTTGGATAAATGCTATTGTATTAGTTAGGGTTTCAAAGAGATGCCATGACTAACTCTTATAAAGGAAACATTTAATGGAGGCTCACTTATAGCTCAGAAGTTTGGTCCATTATTGTCATTGCATAAAGCAAAGCAGCCTTCAGGCAGAAATGGTGCTGGAAAAGGACCTGACAGTTTTTACCTCTTGATTCTCAGGCAAGAGGAAGTGGTCTGGGGAACAAGGTAGTATAAAAACCCACCCCATAGTGACACACTTCCCCCAACAACGCCATGACTACTCCAACAAAGCCACACCTCCTAATAGTGCCATTTCCTATGAGATTATGGGGGTTAATTACATTCAAACTACAACATTCTATTCCCTGGCCCCCATAAACTTGGCCTCTCTAGGCCTCTGTGCTAGGACACCCCTGACACATGCCTGGCTTCGGTGACTTTCCTTAGTTGTAGAGGCACATTCCGTATCCCCTTTTTTTATCCTTAATTCCAGAATCTGTGGTAAAAGCTGTCAAGTTCTGCTACTTACTGGGACTGAAACATGACCCCCTCATTCAATTAAAACTTCACCAACTTTCTGTTTTCAGTGGTTTCCTTCACTGCTTAACCTTGGCTGTCTTGGAACTACCTCCTTAGGCCAGGATGTCCTTGAACTCAGAGATTCAAGGCATGTACTATACACTATGATTTAAGATTTTCTTTAATTCCTTTCCACAAGTTGGAAACTTTGCTGGGAGGGATCTTGCCCTGAGCTCACCACTCCCTTTATTCCACTTCTTAATTTGTTTATTGCCTTGAACACAGGACTTAGCTCCATTCCACTTCTTGGTCCTCCTTTTCCCATCATATTGCACATTTTGTATTTTTCCTTTCTCAGCTTGCTCTTTTCATTATATATCTTCATTAAATTATCACTAATAACCATATGACAGAGTCTGTACTAAGGTGTTTTGAAATTTTCACTGCAAAAGGAATTAATTCAAAACTCTTCACTTTAGCTTCAGGCAGATTCTTCAGACAAGAGCCCAAACCAGTTATTCTTCATCAAAATATCACAAGACTGATCTCTAGGCCACATATTAATGTTCTTCTCTGAAACCTCTTGTTTCAGACCCCCACAGTTCAAATCACACTCAACACCGCTGTCTTCCATGCTCCTACTAGGATGGCCCATTAAGCAGCACTTACACGTTCAAATGCTTTTCTAATAAACAGTCCCAAGGTCCATATTCCTTCACGCAAAGGCGTGGCCAGGCTTGTCACAGCAATACCCCAATCCCTGTACCAACTTCTGTCTTAGTTAGGGTTTCTATTGCTGTGAAGAGACAACATGACCACTGCAACTCTTATAAAGAAAACATTTAATGGAGGCTCACTTAGAGCTCAGAGATTTGGTCCATTATCATAACTGCAGAAAGCAAGGTAGCCTGCAGGCAGAAATGGCGCTTAAGGAGGACCTAAGAGTTATATATCTTGACTCTCAGGCAACAGGAAGTGGACTGAGGCACCAGGAAGTAGCCTGAGCAGACATGAGAACTCAAAACCCACCCCTAGACTGAGACACTTTCCCCAACAAAGTCATGCATACTCCAACAAAACCAAACCTTTCAATAGTGCCACTTCGTATGGGCTTATGGGGGCAGATTACATTCAAATTACGACAGCTATCCAACACTGATTCCATAGAAGAAAATCCACATTTTCCTATCAGAGGTTGTACTACCAGAGATGTTATTACAAGTGAAAGTGAATCTGTGGTAGATTTGAGTGACCCATTTAGCAGCATGGTAAACAGTGTTAAGAGCTATTTATTGTCATTAGCAGGAGGTATATCTTAAGCAGAGCATGAGAAAAATAAGTTTTCCAAATTTTTGCATATAATCAGAAGAAAAAAATGACTTAAAGAAATCATCAATTATTACATTATTTTATATTGCATGAATATTTGGCATTGCTATATATAACAGAATGGACTTGGAACCTAACTGTAGCATGAGGAGATGGTTCCAGGTGGGAGGGAAATTGTGTGTTAAAGTCCTTACTGAGACAAATGCTCCAAAGTGAAAATGGTTAACGGGAAAGAAAGAGGGGTGGGTGGGAGAAAGGAATTAGGTGGGTCAGAGGTCAAGGGGGGCTGCTGTGTCTCTAAATGGCATGGAGAAATAATGAACAGTAAGCAGCAGGCTTCTGTGGAGAGCTGTTTGGGGAGTCAGAGAAGAAAACAGTGTAGGAGAAAAGGAGACAAGGGAGAGTGGGGACCAGCCCAAGGGGAAGGGAGAGTGGGGACCAGCCCAAGGGGAAGGGAGCATGGGGACCAGCCCAAGGGGAAGGGAGCGTGGGGACCAGCCCAAGGCGAAGGGAGCGTGGGGACCAGCCCAAGGAGAAGGGAGAGTGGCAACCTGGAGAAGGTTGATGGATTTGTCCAGTGGACCCAACCAAAGGAATGGGACACTAGGGACCACCCCAAGGCTGGAGAAGGTGGATGGATTTGCAAATGACATTTGTAGTAGAAATGGACAGGCTCTGTTGATCAGTGGAGTGGATAGGAGATAAGGGATACACAGGTGACTCCCTGATATTACCAAATTTTACTTATAATGACTTTGCTTGTATGTATTAAGTGGGAAAGTCCTGTTATTTAAATGTCAGTGTGATTTGTACTTTTTAACAATGCAAAAACTTTGTGAGCATATGTATGTCTATATGTTCATATATAGAGGTACACATGTATGCACACAGGCACATGTCTACTGTGTGTGGCTCCCGAGGAAGGTCATTCTATTTTGAGACAAGGTCTCTCATTGAGAGAAGGCCTGGTCCTCACCAATTCCTCAGGGTTAACAATGATGCATTTTAAAATATTTGCTTAGTCTTTATCCAGATTGTGAATATGTAGTTGAAATTTTCCTGCTTTCACTCAATAGTATATAATCAATGGTTTTGCATTATTCTACCCCTCTATGAGTTTATAATTTGTTGATCAAATTAGCATTCTTCCTTAAGGTCATATGTAAATTAAAATAATGGATTTTCATTATTAGAGACTTCATTAAAATTATTCATTCTTAATATGCATATAAGTTTTGAAAAGATGTTTTAGTTATTTCAAAATTAATTTAATATTCTTAGTCTTATTAGAGTTTTTTGTTTTGTTTTGTTTCTGTTTTTCAAGAAAGGATTTTTCTGTAGCTTTGGAGCCTGTCCTGGAACTAGCTCTTGTAGACCACGCTGGCCTCAAACTCACAGATATCTGCCTGTCTCTCCTTCTTGAGTGCTAAAATTAAAGGCGTATGCCACCACCCAGCCATTATTAGAGATTTAAAAGCTATTAAAATACTGATAGTGAAATTTTTAGGTATTTTTTTCTAAAAACTCCATTTCTTCATTCAGCTTAGATGTGGGGATTTCTTAAATGCTGACAAAACTGAGCTATTGTCTGGCTTGTAGACTTCTCTCTCAGTGAGCATTGTTAAGTGCAGAGCAAAACCTGATTTTCTTACAATTGTCCTATTATAAAATCGTTAAGAGAATGCTTGATTATGTATATTTATATCGGAGATGTTTGGAGTCTTCACAGTTGGTTCCTCTGTGTGTATAAGTGTCACCCTGGCTTTAGTATCTTCTTGTAAGGACACAGCCACATTGGGTTAGGGAGCTAACAGCTCTGGCCCCGTCCAACCTTCATTGCCATTGAGAAGTTCTGTCCCTAAACACAGTCACATTTTGGATTAGGGTTTCAAATTTTAACATTTTTAAGTGGGGGGAAAATCAGTCCTTTAGAAACCCATTGATACAGAAGGTTAAGACAGTCCTGCAGGCTAGGCTGTGTTATCCTGCTCTCACGTGAGGAATCTCTGCCCACGACTCCAACGTGACAGATGTTGAATCCCCTCACTCGTATCCAAGCCTCTCTCGCTGCAAACGCCAATCTTTCTCACCCTCATGCTTTTATTTTAAGGTCGTGAATTAAGGCAAATCAGCTAATCTGTAAATTGAAATGGAACATCAGAGCAAATTTCTGTTACTGATAAAACCTGTACCCCACTGGGAAGGGTAACGATGCTGTGCAGATCGTTAGCCTCTCTTTTGAAACGTTGGAAACACATATTATACTATAGTCAGGCCCACCGCATGAAGACATGTAACGTGAGTTTCTGCATGCACTTTATAGTGTCACAGAGTCGTGAAGTGAGGAGCAGAGGCCACAGGTCTTGGCCAGCAGACAAATTTGCATAGACTATAATTCAGTCTGTATTTCGTATTATAATATTACAAATTAGCAACAGTTTGATAAGATATTCTATTTTAATTTTTCTCAATTGTTATTGCAAAAGGCTTCATAATTTAAATTCTCACTTATTTTGAATATTTTAAGTAAGGGAACATATGTCTGTTAGACAGCCACTAGGGACTGTGTGAGCAGTGGGCACTCTCCTCCACAGCACAGTGGCCCGCATCACTTGGAGTCAACTGTAGAATCCTCTGTGTGTGAGAGCCCAGGCTCACAGATACCCTCACATTCAGCCACTGCTCCCCATGTGTTTAACTGCATGGGCTATAACACCATGCTGCTTCAATATTATTGCTGAGTTCTGCCTGTCCTCCAGAATTTTGGTAGTGCATAATAATCATTTTACAAAAAACAGCTGAGTTGGAAATTTTAATGATTAACTATTTAAGCAGGTTGTCTGTTTTAATATCTGCTGGAAGGAATCCTTAAGCACAATTCTCGATCATAGACATCAAACTCTAAAGTGCAAGTTTAGCAATATTGCATGTTAAGAAAGTAAATATACCATATACTTGAAGAAAATGAATTGAAACTTCCATTCATATAAAAATAAAACAAAAGATCTGAAGGTTTTGATCAGTATAAAATTAACAGTTTTTGTTAACCATAGGAAAAGTCCCCTTTACTGAGTAACTCTGCAATAGAATAAAATAAGTTTTTGTTTCTTTTACTGACAGAAATATTTAGGTTTCACATGCCTTTAGCTTTGACCCCTACACGGTCCCTGATTGTCCTCTATCCTGACCCAAAGTGTCATTCCATGTGAGCTACTCATTTCAGATGACCATAAATGCCACTTCTTCCTCATCTTTATAGAAAATCCTAAGCTCTTTCCCCCAAAAAACACAAAACAGGAACAAGAAAAATGTATATAGTTATCTAGTTTGAAATTAAAATTTCTAACCAAATTCAAAGAAGATTTTAAGAAAACGAGAATTGTTATTTTTGCCTGATATAATTCAGTGCAAAATTACTTCATTATGAAAGAACAGGTTGATAGAGTATAATATTCCTCCTTTGTAATGAAATAATTCCTCTTGTGTAAGTGACTTAGTTTAGGTTTGTTTTGAATACTAAGGTTTTAGAAGGTCAAGATAGCAGTGGCTGTGGTCACGTTTAACAGCAGCTATGGTGTGGGCTGCATGGCAGAGGCTGTGGTCACGTTTAACAGCAGCTACGGCGTGGGCTGCATGGCAGAGGCTGTGGTCACGTTTAACAGCAGCTACGCCGTGGGCTGCTCACAGCTGTGACTTTGCTGATGGTACTAAGGTGAAAGTTCAGGAACACACTCCTTTCAGGGTTGACTGAGGCTTTTTCTTGGCTAAAGTGCAAACTGGTTTAAACAAACAAAATTAAACTATATTGAAGTTTAATGTAGAAGGGTACATATGTAGTCAAATTATATATATATGTATATATATATATATATAGTTCAAGTGTAATATTGCTATTTGTTTTAGCGTGATTTTCTATTGATGAATACAGAGTAAGATATTTTATCTTATTATTCTCTCTTTTTTAACATGAAAATTACTACATGTTATTTTCCTCTTGGCTTTTTTATTTCTTTTTCCCCACTGGGCTATGGCTAAAATTTTCCATCTCCCCCAGCATCTACTTGCTGGCTGTGAACTGGAGAAAGAATTTCTTGGCATCCATTCCCACCTGTGTTGTAATATGGTACTGAGGGCACACTGAAGCCTTGGGGTCAAAGGGCATGAGTTCTAATTCTTTGCTCTCCTTTGGTTTCATAAGATTTAAGAAGGAGTTTTCTTAGAGAAATGAGAGCTAATTCTTTTTACTGTCTTAAACCTCCATAGAGCGCGTGTTCTAGAAGCAACAGAGAATAGCATTTGGCTAGCAGAGAGGCCCTTACTATGAATGGCGGAAGGGTCACAGCTGCGGTGTTTTTTTGTTTTGTTTTTTATTTTTCTTTTGTGTGTGTGGGTAGGTGGGGGTGACTAGGGCTATGCGCACACATGTCTTCATGTGTCATAGTCAGAGAACAGCTTGTAGAAATCACTTGTCTCCATTATTTGAATCTTGGGGACTGAACTCAGTTTATCAAGCTTGTGGCAAATGTCTTTACCTGCTGAACGGTCCTACCAGCCCAGAATAACCTTCAGAAAATGTCGGCCTGCCTGCCCCTGGACAGGGTTCAGGCAGGTTAATGAAGCAATGCCTTTTCTTCCAGGCACTTTTAGAAGGAACATATATACTCAGGTGGGCAGGTGACAATTGCAAAATGAGGTTCTATGAAGTGTCACAGCTCCATTTGATGGCTGCATGTTTTTATGTGTGCACATGCTATGCTCATGTATGTGTGAACAGGCTTGCCTGTGTATGAACATGCATTTCAAGGTCAGACAATAAGCTTGTGTCATTCTTCAGGTGCTGTGTGAATTTGGGAGACAGGGTTTCTCATCAGCCTGGAGCTCACCAAATGGGCTACACTCCCAGGGATCATCCAGGCTCCATTTCCCTAAGGCTGGGACTGCAAGCAGAGGCCACCTATGCCTGGCTTTGTACATGAGTTCTGGGGCTTGAACTCAGATCTTTGTGCTTTTTCTACAAACACTTCATTGACCAAGCCCTTTTCTCAGTGGCTGAATTTTTATTGACCAACTGGCTGGTTCTTTTTTATTTTCTCTGTTGAAAGAAGAAAGAAGTCTTCTCTCAACTGCTTTGATATAAAATTTAGAAAAAGTATATTTTCAGTTAAAGGACAGGTAAATTCATCATTCCTGGGACGGTGGGATCTGCCTGTTTTGTTGTTATTTTTAGTTGGTGAGCAAGGCAAACTTATTAAACTCAAAGGAACATAGAGCCAGTACTTGTGTGAAATTTTCTACCTGAGACCTGGGACAAGGTTTTGTGCTTAGTACTTTTGCTGGAATTACCACGCCAAAGAGCTTCACTGGTAATAATTTCTAGCCCACGGCTTGAACTTCCTTGTGTGAAGACTATGAGCCTATGTGGGTCAAAGTACAAAGAACCATTTTCACAAATCTTATCTGAACTCTAAGCTCTTAGACTGGAATTCCTATGTATAGAATTAAGCACACAATAGATACAGTAATGTTTTCTATACATTGAGCATCTGTGTGTAAAAGTGTCTCACATGTGGGGTATGGAGTCCAACCAGGGTTGTAGCATTTAGAATGATGCTCTCAGGGCCATCTTTGCCATGCTCTTAGCAAGTTCTCACACAGTGCAGTCATAACATGGAGCCCTGAGGACGACCAAGACCCCTTTAACTCCATGGCTGACCAAGTAGCCACTCTTTACAAGCTCCGTGGGTGTACTATTGGCAGCGTACAAGGGAAAGACAGCCTCACCCTACCAATGAGGTAAGCACACACATTCCCGCCCTGTGGCCTTTCATCCTCAATACTCACCAGAGGATATGAAAAGTTTAGTTAATTAAAATATATCCCCTCATAAGCTAACAGAGGGGAAAATTAAAATTCTCTGAAGGGCTTTCACTGTTCAAGCAATCAAAGGACGTTTTCACGGGGGCTATTTTGATTTACAAGAAGGAGCAAAGAAGCAGAGGGGAACAAGGGCAGTGACACATTGGTAGGACAGCCACCAGCCAAGGCTCTCAAAACAACAAGGAAAGGGGGAAGGGGAAAAGGGAGAGAGGAGGGAAGAAAGAGAAGAAGGAAGAATGCTGGGAAAGAAAAGGAAACAGAGTTGGAAGAAGCTGTGTAAAAGAAAAATGGGATTTTTCTCCAATTACATGATTGAGTTTTTAAAGGCCATCATCACCTGGTGTATGTAGATGAGTTAAAGATTGTTGTCAGTTAAGTGAACTTCAGTGTTTAGAGTGTGTTGGGATTTGAAGACTCGGTACTGAATACATGATCTTGTCAATATTTAACTTTAGCTAAAATGATTAGAAAGTATGGAAGAGTTCTCCTAGTTCTCTTAAGTGTGAAGACAACAGCTTTTATTACCTCGCTTCCTCAGTGTGGGGCCATGGTTAGGAAAGTTGTGCAATTGGAGGCTAATTTCATATTTTGACAATATACTACTGATAACACAAATATTACATTTTAATTCCTCAAATCAGTAATTATACAGAAATAAAAAATGCTAAGAAAAAAGCCAAACTCCCTAAAGGTATCTCTAATAATAATTCTGTGGAGACTGCATTTATGTTGTAGAGAGAATATTCATCTCCCGTTCTTGGCTACAGAGTAGAAAGTGCTGGTTCATAACTAGGGCTGAGTTAGCCCAGGGAGCAGCTGGCAGTGCCTGGAGAGGAGGCTGGAATACGCTGGAGAGTGAAGAACAGGGAGAAGTAAGAAGAAGCCAAGGATCCTGCTCCAAGCCCATGGTGTGCAGGACACTTCGTGCAAGGACGCTGAAACTGTCGATTCCAAACACCGAGCAAGCGAGCACGTGAATAAGATGCTCTGAACTGACTAGAGGGACGGGACTGTGAAAAGTGGAGCAAGGCATTGCTGGTGCTACACTCTAGGGGGGAGAAGTCAAGAATTTTAGCACTTCAATGTGCTAGTACAGGGAGGCCACTGTCAATATTACATAAACACGAGGTTTATTCTTAAATTCATGTTGAAGTTATCATTTTATGAATTAAACTCCCACAGACAACAAACCACCTTCAACCCGCTGTGCCGTCTGAGAGGCTGGCGTGCTATTTCAGGTACACTGAGGTGAGCACTGACAACGGCCTGTGGTCCTTGGTTCCTTTGTAGTCCTCTGTATCATCTGAAGTGACATCACTCCACTCTGGAAAACCTGACTCTTCCTCTTAGAGCATGCATAGCACAATTAAAGTACAACAAATGAATTTTTCTTCATACAGTATACGTACATTATCTCTTCTCTATAAGTTTTGTGAAGAGCAAATTTTCCAACTAGATACAGAATTCAATAATTCCCTTTTGAATGCCCCCCCCGTCATTTTGGAATGAGTAATAGTACCACACTCTTCCTCAAGAAGCATTTGTGGTACTTTAGAATATTCTCATGAGAACAGCCTTAAAAAATGTGTTTTCTTTTCATCGCTTTGCTTTCTGAGATGGCTTCATCCAAGTCTGGGACATTTACAGCTGAGCAAGCACCTCAAAGCAGTATGACATTAGGGTGGGCCAAACTGGCCTCCGTACTTGCCAGCCCGGGACAGTGGGTTATGTGGAAAATGTAAAATGTACTTAACTCTATGACTTAAAGTCTTTAAGTTTGTAGTTGGTAGCTTTACATTGTATTTCATCTCTCTCTCTCTCTCTCTCTCTCTCTCTCTCTCTCTCTCTCTCTCTCTGTGTGTGTGTGTGTGTGTGTGTGCACGCATGCGCGCGCGTGCACGCACGCACATGCTCAAGCATGGACACACTTGTAAGTGTGCACACTAGATTTCATTTGCGTGTGTACTCATAGAAACAAGAGGCATCTTCTTCAGTTGCTCTTTAAGGCAGGCAGGGTGTCTCACTGGGCTGAGGTTCATAGGTTACCTTGACTGGTTAACAAGCTCCAATGAGCTGCGTGTTTCTGGCCATCCAGCTCTGGAATTTCAGATTTGAATAAAAGGAATCTGAACCAAGGGCCTCATGCTAAGGCAGCTAAGGCAACAAGCCCCTTCCTGACTGAGTCATCTCTCCAACCCCTTCCACTAGATTCCGTGGCTAACGTTTGAGTTGGTGCAGCCACTCTCATTCCCTCCCTGTATGACTTCTCATTAGTGGAGGAAACAATCTGGAGGTCTCTTAGTCTTGCCCACCAAGAAACAAGGAGAATGCACATATGAAGGGTTGGACCGTTTTCTACACTTCAGTTTACACTGTCCAGTAGTTATTGCTCTTATTTCCTTTTTCCCTTTCTGGAACTTCTGTTTTAAGTGCATCTAAATATAACAAACCGAGCAATTAATTCACAGATCTGGTTTGGATAAAACAGAGGTACAAAGGATGAGAGCGAGCAAAGGCAGGTGAGCCTGCAGAGCTGACCTGAGAAAATCTGTAGATGGGCATTCTTTAGACAGCTGCTGGCAGGTAGCACCAACTGTTAGTTTTAGAATTTCAATTTCTATTCCATTTGTTGTTCCATGAATTTCAGTTTATCTTCATTTATATCACTTTCATTAAAGCTTCAGAAGTAGCCAGGCTGAAACGTTATGATGTATGTGGCCTTTAATTGTCTTTTCAGACTGAGATAGCTGAAGTCACTTGATTATAAACACAACAAGGTGAGTGACATGTGTTTCAGTCCTAGACAAGCTGTCAGCAACACACCTGGACTTTGCTATAGATAAGTTTGTGATAAATTGATACAAGTGCTTTCTGCAATTGAATGCAGTGCATGTATTCTGTTAGAAACACACAGTCCACGGGTTTCCTTGTTAGCAGTTGGCATAGAGAGAAAGCTGCTCAGTTGGGTAACTGGGGCATGATTTTGTTTAAAGAACCATGGAAGCCATAGAGTAACCCACTTTCCAATATTCTTCTTGACTCTCTCCCCCTGGATGATGATAAGCAAGCTGATCAAAGAGGCAAATCTATTACAGTCCGTTTACCATTAAGTGTCTGTAAAGTCTCCCAGTCTATTGTTACTCTTGTCTTGAAATAGTCAAAAACAAGGTGCCTGGCAGTTTGCTTTAATTTACCAACCATGTGAGGCTCAGCTGTACAATTTCTTCTGTATTTTTCCTCTGGAACCTAACAATCAATTTGCTGAATGCTTTATTAGAAAAATACATCTTTTATATAAGTGTCATGAATCAAAGCCAACACAGGAATTTTTAAAAACCTATTATCCAAACAAAAGAGATTTTATTTTTATCTTAATCTTCTACAAATGTTATATTTTGTGCATGTAAGAGTGCATGTGTGTATGTGTATGTATCTGTGTGTATGCATGTGTATGTGTATATGTGTGTGTAAGTGTGTGGATGTGTCTATGTGTGTTATGAGTGTATATGTGTATATGTGTGTACATGTGTGTGTGTGTGTGTGTGTGTGTGTGTGTGTGTGTGTGTGTGTGTGTGTGAGTCTTCTCTATCATGTGTGTCTTGGTAATCAAGCTTAGGACACCAGGCTTGGTGTTTTTACTACTTAGCCATCTTGCTGGTCCAAAGAAGTACGTACTAAATATTCATTGAGTTCTGTAATGCTCTTGAAGATTTTCATTGTTTCTATATGAAGATACACAGAATAAAAATATTCAGACTTAAATGAAAGCATCTGCTAGCACAAAAAATTATCATTATAAGGGTAATAGATGAGCACAGTATTTTTCTTACATGTGGAAAAGGTGCACACCTCAAGGCTGTCTGGCAGGCATTGCCTCTTGGGGTTCCCTTCAGTTTTGTGATAGTCATTTATTACTAACCTGCGAGCACAGCAGAAACAAATCAGAGGGAAGTGGACTTCTTAGTAAATTCTGTTTGGTGCATCTCCTCAGTGACTTCATAGTATTCCTCTTACATTATATTTATAGAATTTTACTGTCTTTATTGGTAATTTTTTCTGGCATCAGATTGAAGATAATTAAAATCAAACAGCTAATAGTCGACAATTTTGTAGAGAGAAGTTTCTGTCCTGCCTGGTCCATTGTTGCCATGTTTCTGTCCTGCCTGGTCCATCGTTGCCATGTAAGAGAATGGTTGCCATGTTTCTGTCCTGCCTGGTCCATTGTTGCCATGTTTCTATCGTGCCTGGTCCATTGTTGCCATGTTTCTGTCGTGCCTGGTCCATCGTTGCCATGTAAGAGAATGGTTGCCATGTTTCTGTCCCGCCTGGTCCATCGTTGCCATGTAAGAGAATGGTTGCCATGTTTCTGTCCTGCCTGGTCCATCGTTGCCATGTAAGAGAATAGTTGCCACGTTTCTGTCCCGCCTGGTCCATCGTTGCCATGTAAGAGAATGGTTGCCATGTTTCTGTCGTGCCTGGTCCATCGTTGCCATGTAAGAGAATGGTTGCCATGTTTCCTGCCTGGTCCATCGTTGCCATGTAAGAGAATGGTTGCCATGTTTCCTGCCTGGTCCATCGTTGCCATGTAAGAGAATGGTTGCCATGTTTCTGTCCCGCCTGGTCCATCGTTGCCATGTAAGAGAATGGTTGCCATGTTTCTGTCCTGCCTGGTCCATCGTTGCCATGTAAGAGAATGGTTGCCATGTTTCCTGCCTGGTCCATCGTTGCCATGTAAGAGAATGGTTGCCACGTTTCTGTCCTGCCTGGTCCATCGTTGCCATGTAAGAGAATGGTTGCCATGTTTCTGTCCTGCCTGGTCCATCGTTGCCATGTAAGAGAATGGTTGCCACGTTTCTGTCCCGCCTGGTCCATTGCTGCCATGTAAGAGAATGGTTGCCATGTTTCTGTCCCGCCTGGTCCATTGCTGCCATGTAAGAGAATGGTTGCCATGTTTCCTGCCTGGTCCATTGTTGCCATGTAAGAGAATGGTTGCCATGTTTCTGTCCCGCCTGGTCCATTGCTGCCATGTAAGAGAATGGTTGCCATGTTTCCTGCCTGGTCCGTTGTTGCCATGTAAGAGAATGGTTGCCATGTTTCCTGCCTGGTCCATTGTTGCCATGTAAGAGAATGGTTGCCATGTTTCTGTCCTGCCTGGTCCATTGCTGCCACGTTTCTGTCGTGCCTGGTCCATTGTTGCCATGTAAGAGAATGGTTGCTGTGTTTCTGTCCTGCCTGGTCCATCGTTGCCATGTAAGACAATGGTTGCCGTGTTTCTGTCCTGCCTGGTCCATTGTTGCCACGTTTCTATCGTGCCTGGTCCATTGTTGCCATGTAAGAGGATGGTTGACATGTTTCTGTCCTCCAAGGTCTCACAGGACAAATGGTCAGTCAGGACTTGACTATAATCCTAAGTTTTTTGGTCCCCATAACATTATCAGTGCTCCAAATCAGCAGTAAGAAGCCTAGAAAACTGCATGCACATTTCCAAAAATGGATTATGGATGTTTCCCTTTGTGTAGTGTATTGGTTACAAGTTGTTATGAATAATGGTCAGGAGCAAAAGCTTAAAAAAGGAGAATAGATTCAGGGTCTTGTTTTGAAAAGAAGAAAAGGGGAACTGCTGTGGGATAATCCTTTTGTACACTGTAAAGATTTGTCACTCATATGGGTTTAATAAAATGATGATTGGCCTGTAGCCGTGCAGGAAGTATATAGGCAGGGCACATAAGGCTAGGAGAATTCTGGGCAGAGAAAAGGCAGAAACACAGTCACAAGCCAGACTCAGAGGAAGCAAGGTGAGAACGCCACACTGATAAAAGGTACCAAGCCACGTGGCTAAACATAGGCAAGAATTATGAGTAAGTTTAAGTTGTAAGAGCTGGTTAATAATAAGCATAAATTAATAGGGCAAACAGTTTATAATTGATATAAGCCTCTGTTTGTTTCTTTGGGACAGAACAACTGTGGGATCTGGCAGAACAGAAACTTCTCTGTATACAATTTTATTCCATCTGATTCAATAACCAGATCTTAAAACTTCTGTGAGCATGCTCAGAGATAGATACCAGGGCTTCTGGAAAATTAAGTTCCACTTTACCCAAAAGGGGATAGTGGAGGACGTTAAAGAGCTGAGGAAGCTGACAGACAATTATGATGCATTTTCAAAGAGCTAAAAATAAATGCAGTCTAGTACAGGAGATTAAAGTTCTCACAGGAGGCACCAGAGGTATCATCGTTGAAGAAATAGCCTCTAATCTGAGATTAAGTATGATAGGGAACAAGAGTCCCTGCAAAGACTGTGGTATGCTCTGTATCTCACTACATCTGATCTGGGAGAGAAGGTGGAGAGATAATGCTGTAGGCATAGAACCAGGTCCTCCATGACTGGCCTTGGGATTCAGTCCACCCACTGACTCTTGGGATTCAGAGGGCCACAGAGGATCATGGAGGGGTTTAAAGTATAAACTAAAATAGTGGTTTGCTCTTTGGAAGGGATTACTAAGGCTCGAGTTTCATAGAAAAGAGGAGAGAGAGAGAATATCAAAGCAAAGAAAAGATAACTTTTCACTCAGTAAACAGGACTCAAAGCTGGTCAACTTGTCAAGACTGAGCTTTGGAATTTCTAAAATTCTGTTCTATTTTTCTTGCAATTTTATTGTTAAACGGCAAGGATCACTTCAGGATGTAGAGGGCCACACTGTTTGGCTCAGTGATCATGGTTAGGTGGATAGAATTCAAGAATTAACTTTCAAAATCCACACTATAATGGTACCAGAAAATTCAGTCTTTCCCTTGGGTACAAAATGTCTGAGGCAGAACCTAACTTTATTTAATTGAGGAATTCTGACACTAGCTTGTCTTCATTCTCTCTGATAGAGTCTAGGACCATACTTCCCACATGTTTGTGACAACATATATACTTAGAAATTCACAGCACACATTTTTTTTTGAAGATTGGGCTGTGGCAGTGGGTAAATAGATCTTTTCACCACTGTGCGAGCAGGTGGTCACAGGCTGAGAAGGTTCAACAGCAAGAGTGCTGTGAGAAAGATGAGATACATTTATTAATAGTTATATGTATGTAGAATACCTAGATACAAAAGGTAGACACCTTGCCTTGATCCATAACTTCAGATATCTGTAAGACCTGGTTATACATGAAACATTTCTATTATGTGGCCTGAACTGTCCTCAGAAGATACTTATAGACTTCCCTACATAGAGCTGTCACAGAATAGAACAGGTGGCTTTCATAGAAACTCAGGACAACCAGACGACATATTGGTGAGCTAGATTCTCCACTTGTGGAAGGGACTTGGTCAATGACTCCTTTTCATGGCTTCTGTACAAGTCTTCAGAGCACTGACCTATAAAAGAACGCAGAGGAATGCGAGGAGGAAGGGGAAAAGTCATAGAAACAAATACGTCTCAGGACTGGAATGGTGGGGGCTGCATCTTGAAATCTGACCCAAGAGCTGGTTTTCCTACCAACAGCTGGTTTTCCAGTATTTTGCACACTGCCATCCTCCTATCAAATCGTTGGGTGAGTGTGTGCATTTGTGAGGAAGCTGAGCATGTACCCGGATGTCTGGCAGTGCTAGGAAGGACAGGGACAAGACTGGAAGGGGAGAATGTTCCTCAGGTTGCTCACGCTGTCTTCTTCCAACCTTCATGGGAGGACAGAGCGATTCCATTTGCCATTCACTTGGCATCATTTGTTAGAACTGCAGCTGCATCATTTGCTTCTGGGCTTTGGAATGGTGAGAGCACTATGTGAGCCAAATTAAATAAAACCACTCCCAAATTACCAATACTGCAGAGGAGAAAGCTTGGGGCCATGTTCAATTAAAACCTTCTCAGTCTCCTACATAATTCATATTCTGAACCTCACCGGTTATGAAAACAAGGGCAGGAAATCATTTTCTTCTCTCTTCTCCCTACTCCCCCACCCCTGGAAAATGGTATCATCAAACAAAACAGGAAGGGGGTGCAATTTCAGGTCACCCTTCTTTGTGAAATAATTCCTGCCCTTCTCAAGCTCACTGGCTTGGCCTCGGGACCTCACGTGCCCTAAGTTACTTCTCTTGCCCTTTTTTTTTTCCTTGCAGGAATTCCTCCATATTGTCTGTTAAGGAGCCTGTCCGTAGTGTTTATCTGAGATGAAAGTAGCATTTGATCAAAACATGCATCACAGATGTTCAAGAAAGTACAATGAGAATGTCAGTGGTCTCCTAGGTTAGACCCCAATGTGCTAGGGTAATGGAAAATCTAGATCAACAAGAACAATTAATTATTTTGATGAGTAGTGGTGGTACATGCCTTTGATCACAGCACACTGGAGGCAGACACAAGTGGATCTCTTAGCTTGTGGTCAGCCTGGTCTACATAGTGAGTTCCAGGACAGCCAAGACTATATAGAGAAACACCATCTAAGAAAAAAAAAGAACTGATTTTTCTATCATATAGAACCTTTAATTACTGGGCTCTGCCCCAGGCATTTCCTCACGCTACCTTGTAGTTTTGCTCCAAAATGTTAAATGTGGAGAATATAGTCTTTTTTATAACCCAGTGCTTTTGCACAGATACGACGAGCTTCAAATAGCCTATGCTTATGTTGAGTTTCTCACTTAGAAAAAAGCTGACATACTTTTTTTTTTTTTTGGTTTTACGAGACAGTGTTTTTCTGTGGCTTTGGAGCCTGTCCTGGAACTAGCTCTGTAGACCAGGCTGGTCTCGAACTCACAGAGATCCGCCTGCCTCTGCCTCCCGAGTGCTGGGATTAAAGGCATGCGCCACCATCGCCCTGCTCAAAGCTGACATACTTTTGATTTGCATTTGCTAAGCCTTCCTGAGCTTCTCAAAAGAACTGGATGGTTTGTGTTTCTGCAGTATTTTGACCACGTGTCTAACGTAACAGTGATAATAATGGTATAATTCTATTTCTTATTTCTCTACAAAGCTTCCTCTCTTCCAGGAAGTCAAAATTTAGTATGAATGTCCCTATTCCAGTATCATGGCTCAAAGGGGACGGTGACATGGGAGAATATTGAGAAAGACAGAGTGAGGGGACAGAGCACTGGAAGCCGTGAATGAGTAAGTCACCAGCAGGTGCCCGCCTCCTGTGTTGGAACTGTGAGGGTAGAGCATCTGTTTCTGTTGAGGATGGCTGGGGTTACTCATTCCTCAAGAGGGTCCGCAAACTCACATACCTACTGCTTTTGTGTGCTTGAGATCAGTGTTTTCTACCGAGCTTTAATTGCACTGGATTCTGGGCTTAGGAATTACAGTTGAAAGTTGAGTTGAACTGACTTATTAAAATGGATACCTATTCATGCCTCTTCTTGAAGGAAGAATGTCCCAGAACAGGCCACCATCAAACATAGAAGAATCTCCTAGAACAGGCACTGGAGGAACCAAAAGGGCTCATGGTCAGATGTAAGTGGGTGCTTTCCCATCTGGGCTGATAAGCTTCGCTGTGTTCCATCTCCTGGGACCTCTGTCCTTTGAATGAAACACTCAGCTATGAAAGGGAACATGAGTTTAACATGGAAATATAGGAATTTTCTGTTCTGAAGAAAAATATCAGATCAAAAATCTTTCTGCAAAAAACACTCATTTTACTGTGACTTTGATGAGTTTTATTTGTGTTTGTAGATGAGTCAAACTATGTGAGCTATTTTTTATGAAGAATAATAATTAGCTTTATACATTGAGAGAAAGTTTAAGTGAAGTTAGAATAAACTAGAAAAAGATGCTTAATTAAGCTATATTGTGGCCAGGTAAGGCCTATTTAGTTCCTGGCTACAATCTTTCTTGTTTGTGAAAATTTTTATAGCCAATTTTGATCCAGACTCTCATTGGGAGTGTGCAATGGTCTCTCAGCTCTGTGGCACTTCTGGCCTTTGTTCTAGTCAAAGCATTGTATAGACACAGGGTCTCAATGGCGACATTGGTTTGAATGACCGAATTTGAAGCTCCTGCTAACTCCACAGCCATTCCACCATTGACTGGAGTGGTAGAGGCTAGTCTCAGCTGAGTTGTGTAGAGAAGTTGAAGCACTCTCTTTTTTGTTACCAGTTGTATTTTTTAAATTTATTTATTAATTATGTATATAATATTCTGTCTGTGTGTATGTCTGCAGGCCAGAAGAGGGTATCAGACCTCATCACAGATGGTTGTGAGCCACCATGTGGTTGCTAGGAATTGAACTCAGGACCTTTGGAAGAGCAGGCAATGCTCTTAACCACTGAGCCATCTCTCCAGCCCTACCAGTTGTATTTTTGCTGTGTATTAGAAGGTGTGCCTCAGTTACCCATAGAGTAGGAGAGCGAGTTCTAATGCCAACCAAGAGACAGGCAGTTTCTGGGTTTAAGTTGGGCTTTGTGTTCTAGGAAGAGGCTGACTCTGGGGGTTTCTCCATCACTGGGCACATGTAATGCTGCATGGCAATCAAGTTGAGGACTGGGAGACAAGCTTTGCTTTAAAACACTTAGAGATGGAAAGGGCTGATTTCCACATTGTCAAAGAATGGCTGCCCTTCTCGGACTTGAACATCTCCCCCACTAAACGCTTCTCCTTCTTCTGGTGTCTTACTTGATGTCCTGTGTGCGCCTGACACAGAAGCACACTAATTTAAATAGCACTCTCGGTTTCTGCCTTCGTTTCTCAGAGGTGCTGGAGGCTGAGACATTGACTCCGTTCTTTTGGTTTTTGTTCTGTATTTGGGACGTGTGAATTTCACTTTTACAAGGTCAGCAGTCAGTCGACACCTTGAACAGATAGTGCTGGCAGGAAGGCTTTCTCTCAGTAGAGGAGAGAGAGCTGCTGGCAGCAGTGTGCTGACTTTCTCCCTTCCCTTTTCGTAAAGCCTTGCCTCCCGTGGTGACCTTGACTCCCTATTGCAGCTCTGCACTTGTGTTGTTCCTCCTGGGCAGCTTTCACAGCCATTCCCAGTGGTACCCAAGCCCTCAAGCTATCCCGGTGATGGGGTTGCTGTAAAGGATGAATGTGCATTAGTGTATGGCTCTTCAAATGGGATGCTCTATTCACTTTCTGGAGATAAATTTTACTTACACTTTCTGGGTTTATTTCCATTACTCACGATATGGGAAATACATTTTTCTGTGTGTTTTCTTTTTTTCTTTCTTTTTTTGTCTGTTCTTCAGCTAGTTTTCTAGTTTTCATTCTGGCCTTTCTCCTATTGCCTTCGTCCAATGAACAGAACCTTTCAAGATGTGAGTGGAAGAGAAAGGCAGAGAAGGAAGACAAAGATCCACAGTAAAGAGTGGGGGGAGCTGGGCACGACCCAAGGCAGCTCTCCCATGGCAGTCACATCCACGCACTGAAGGGTTGACTTCTGTAGACTTGTCGAGAGCTCGTCACTATTCTCTCTGATGCGCCTAACCTCTTAAAGACACATTCCTCCTCCACAAAGGAGATGCTGTCCTTTTAGAACACACTACCCTGCCTCCCCAGTTAGGTGAAGTGTCTTTTCTGACTCTTGTGGATACTTACACAAAGGTTCACAGATGTCACTCGGTCACTCAGATTTCATGGAGATAGCACAAGGAGTCTGCACTGATGGTAAAACTGAGGTAATTTGCTGTTGCTCGGAATGTTCAAAAGCTCATGACATCCTACTTCCAGCCCTGGAGTTACTGAGTTGACAGCAACTGCAACTAAGCCCAGCTAATTGATGGGGTACCAGTTGTCAGGTGTCAGAATTACTCAGAACTGCTGGGGGGGGGGCTGACTCGGTACATCTGTATGGGGCTTAATCAATTGTGTTTTCTGGATGCCGCTTTGCTAAGGACCAGTGATCCTATCTGAAGACCCATTGTCGCAGCAGAGTTTATTTTACATTTCTTATTTATTTCTCTTTCTGTCTACTAGTTAAAAACAGCTAAACCATGTAACTCAACCAGCCCTGCTGCTCTGTCCCAGGCCATTCATCTTCCACTCACACAACATGCATGTCTTTTTGAGGTGATGATATGCATTGTGCCATTTTATCAACTCTCCCCACAAAATATGGGTTTCTTTGAATATGGTATCAACAGGAATTTTAGCATTTTAAACTTATTATTGTTATCATGTACATATATGCATGATGCTGGCATGGCGCTGCGGCATGATGCCGGTGTGGCTGTGTGGCATGATGCCGGTGTGGCTGCGGCATGATGCCGGTGTGGCTGCGGCATGATGCCGGTGTGGCTGTGTGGCATGATGCCAATGTGGCTGCGGCATGATGCCGGTGTGGCTGCGGCATGATGCCGGTGTGGCTGCGGCATGATGCCGGTGTGGCTGCGGCATGATGCCGGTGTGGCTGCGGCATGATGCCGGTGTGGCTGTGTGGCATGATGCCGGTGTGGCTGTGTGGCATGATGCCGGTGTGGCTGTGTGGCATGATGCAGGTATGGCAAGGTAGCATGATGCCAGCGTGGCACTGCAGCATGTCAGGGTGAGCATGTGGAGGTCAGAGACTAACTGTGGACTCAGTTGAACTTCGGTTGTCATGTTGACATGGCAGGCTCCTTTATGCAATGAGCGACCACTCCAGACCATGCAGCAAGGATCTTAAGTCACTCTTGTTTTGCTATAGATGCATGCATATGCATTGCTGTGGTTTGAATATGATTTGAAATTTATGCCAGCTTTTGTTTCCAGTGGAACAGTGTTGAAAGCTGTTGACACTTTTAAGATACTATTGAATCACAACCCTAAAAATCAAAGGGATTATTACCTAAATCTTGAGGTGGGTTAGGACTCTCAGAGCTGGATTAGTTCCTGGGCTTGCTCTAACATAGGCTGACATAGTCCTTCACCCTCCCTCCTATGCTGTCTGTCCATATAAGCTCATTTATGGAGTTCCTATCCACTATTGAATAGATGCTGGCACTGTGGTCTTGGATCTCTGGAACTGTGAACTAAATGGAACCTCTTTTCCTATAAGTTATCTAGTCCATTACAGCAACAGAAAAACAGCCCAAGATATATATCATCATCCCAGAACTGATTCCTCTACAATTGCTACCTCGGTAGTAACTCTATTGATACAGAAGCTCACACATTGTTAAGACCATGGGTGACTCATAATTACAGAGCTCACAATTGGAGAAACAAGCACACTTAGGACCAACTCAGTCTTTCAAACTCCAGTGAAGTAGTATCATCTCATTATTGTATCAAAACAGGTCAGTCTGAGTAACATTACCACAGCATATGGTGTACACCTGAGATTAGCATTAAGCTTGAACTTAATTATTTACATTCCATGACTCCTAGAATCACCTTGAATTTAGTTGTAGGCTCCCAGGTTGGCGTTTTTGCTATTCCTTATCCTAGAGTTCCTTGTGGACTTGAGAACAAAAGTAGCCACAAAGAACTGTATATTTAGACATCTATTCACAGGTCTCAAGTTAGCGGGGCTGTAACAGTTTGCAAACAGAATGAAATCTTCATGGAATTTTTCCTGAAAAAAAAATGGAGAAAAGCAACTGATATAGTTGATAACAAGAAAGAAATAGTAGCCTGGGATAGAAAAAAAAAAGGAAGTTTCTTTGCAATAGAAGCCAAAGGGCTGGGTGTGCCAGAAAGATTGAGTAGATGCATGAGAGCCCGCTGGACAGAGTAAGATCACGTGTCCATCCCTGGTAGATACTTAGCTGATGCCCCAGTGAAGATAACCAGCATTTCTCCAATGGAAGTCAGGCAGGAGTCCAAACAAGAAGTGAGAGGCAGTTCCCTGCCCATGCTAGAACTCTCTGCATGTTTTCTTTAAGAGAGTACACTGCACACTTAGGGGAAGTGGCATTATCAGGTCAAAATTACTAGAAAGTGGGTGGTAGATGACTGCATGTGGAATTCCCCAGGTCCTAGCAAGTTTTCTGCAAAGAAGGATTGTGGGTAACCATGTCTATGCCCTTATAGTTAAAAATAAAAAAAAAAAAAAGATTTCCAGTTAAAAAGTTTTTTTCCCCCCAGAGACAAAGTTTCTCTGTGAAACAGTCCTGCTGTCCTAAAACTCACTATGTAGACCAGGATGGCCTCAAACTCACTGAGATTCACCTGCCTCTGACTCTCAAGTGCTAGGATTAAAGGCTTGAGCCACCCCCCCCCAAAAAGGATGTTGGACCCACTGTAGCTGAAGTTATAGGCAGTTGTAAGTTATCATGTAGGTGCTAGAGTTGAACCTGGGTCCTCTGCAGGGACAACGAGTGCTTTGACCACCAAGCTATCTCTCCAGTCCAGGCCATAACCCCAGAGAACCTAAATAACAAAGAGGACACTAAAAGAGACATACTCAGATCCACCTAGAAATAGAAAAAAAAAAGACAAGACCTTCTGAGTAAATTGGGAGCATGGAGGACAGGGGTGAGGGTGGGGGGGAGAGAGGGAAGGGTAGAAGGGGAGTGAAGAAAAATGTATAGCGCATTCCTATCCAAACAATTGAAGCTGAGAAGGATTTAATTAACAAACAAACAAACAAAGATTTCTAGGACCGTTTAAAGTTCCTGAGACAACCCACCAGTGGAAAATTCCAGCTTCTGAAGAATTGACGACTTGACCCTGTGGGCTCTGGGAAGCAGCAGGAGGATTGGATGGTGACTGAAGTATGGACTTGGTTTCCCTGGCCATTTTGCTGATCTCTAGTCAGATCGTAGTTCACCTCATTCGACAGAGCAGAGCTCTTTCCACTTTCAAACACGCTTGGATACTGACACACTCTTATCTACTGGAAGTCATCGAGCAGGATGTTCAGAGCCAATGCTCTCCATGTTGCTTGCTTTAAAATGCTTATCTGATCCCTACCCTGAACTTCCATAACCACTGCGGCATCCTGCAGACGCTCTCTATTTTGTGACACTGTTTTCTCTATATGGGTAGAAAATACCTGCAAGACACTAAAATTAAAATGAAGAAGTAATGAAAAGAGTTTTCCTGGACTATAAATAATTGATGATGATTATAAAATTGATGGTAAGGTTTCATTGCATAATTTGATTGATATGGCAGTTATCATTGCAGCCTTGAGCAGAATGCTCATGTGAACAAGATAATTTATCTCACTGAGTCTGTTTCTGCATAAATATTTTAAAATGAGAAGCATAATAAATCTGTCCATAGCGCACACACTAGGCTGCCAAACCTGCCACCTGTTTAAGGCTTTAATGAACCATTCTGCGTTTAACAAAAAGCCACATCAAATTAATGCTGACATTTTGCCTTGCTGCTGCTGTTCGTGTTCCAAGAATTCTGTGAGATAATTTTTGCAAAACTTCTCTAAATGGGGCTATTCTAATTTTTTCACTAGAATTTGCCTCCAACTGTTCATCAGCCTCCCCAGAATTGTATTAATATCTGCAACTCAATGGTGTCTTGGGACGTGGACTATGGGACTGGGCTTAGAAGACTTGAGGAACCGGAGAGAGACTGGAGGTGAAGACAGGGACAAACAACCAAAAGAACAGCACTGTAGTCTCGGTGCTGTTATGGTTGTCCCGCCGTGTCAGGTTGCCCTTGCACTCTTGCAGATTCTCTTTTTGGATGCACAGCATAGGTCAGAATTTAAATGGTGTCATCTTAGAATGGAGGACCATGTCCCTACTAGACGCACAGGCTAGCAAATAAAAACTCATGTTCCAGCGATGGAGCTACCTCTTTTGCAGTGGTTGCCCGTGGGGTCCTAGAGACCCCAAGCATTACAGGCAATTGCCTTTGCTATTGCTCTTGGTAACTTTCTAGAACTTGATGGTAAGACCCTATTGTTGAAGACACCACATCCTTCAGACAGAGACTAGGAACAAATCGAGCTGGTTCTGTCCTTGAAGCTTCATCCCTATTGGCTAGTTTTCATTGCTCTAGGAGCTGCTATCATGCTTTAGACAAGAGTCCTGGGAGGTAGAGCACAGAACCTCAGTAATGACTGGCCTGGCAAGATATGCCTACCATTTCAATAGGAACACTGTTGGTATGAGAGTAACCAACCACTTTCTGATTATGAAATATAAGGTTTGTTCCACAAGAGGAAACCCATACCTAGCACTGTTACTGGGACCAAGAACCTGTACCATGATAGGTCGTAGGCTATGGGGAAAACCTAATGCTATTCTTTTGCTAAATGAACACAGGTCTAAACCAACTCCTACTATTTTATCACCATACCAATAGATTGAGACATCTCTCATCAGAGACACGTCTTACAGTTAGGCAGAAACTAACAATGAGACCCACAGCTGTTCAATGTGTAGAGAAGAAGAGCCTGTGGGGTGTTCGGCCCCAAATCAGACATCTGTATTATTAGACCCTCGGTGCAACTTTCACAGCTCATCACAGAAGAGGAATCAGTAAGAGTATAAGAACCAGAGGCAGGGGATGACTGTAAGGGAACAGTGTGTTCTGAACACAACAGGGCGTTTTCATATTTGAGCTCACAGTGGTTATAGCCACTGGCATACGACCTGTGCAAATCCGTTCAGACAGGTATCTCAGCATAAAGGAGTCAGGCCGTCTCAGTAAGTCCCGCCCCTAGCTGAGAAGTGATTGGCAGTTGATTACTCATGGGAGAGGAAGAGTTAGTTTTCATCTAGGGTGTGACCACTGGGGTTGGCCAGGCTCAGGGGATGGGCAAGGAAATGGAGGTGGATCTAGGAGGAGTTGGAGGAGGGGAGGTGAATATGACCAGAATCCTCTGTATGGAATTCTTAAAGAATTGGTAAAAATCCCTAAAAATAAGACGGATTTGAGGAGAGGCGTTTGGAGATGAGTGTGGTGCAGAGGAACCAGACTGTGAGTAGAACAGTTAGATCTCATTCTGACATGGATTCCCTTTTGTCAGAAGCAGTAGTGGTTTAGGACACTATATAGCATGCTAAGAAAAGGATCTCCAAATTTCCTGTCCTGGTGCCATTCAAAGATATGAGTAAGTACCAGTGGGGCAGGGAGAGTGGCCCAGTGGAGGATGGGGAGTGGTTGGGGCAGGAGTGGAAGAACCCTCCCTGCCTAGAAACCCTATGGGGAAGCAGTGATGGGGACCCCTTGCTGAATTTATTTATCATGCAGCTTGCTCCCAACAGCCCATAGAGCTAAAGAATCAAGGTGCTTTAAGCAAAGGTCATTAGTGGCAGGCACAAGGGTTCGTGACTTTTCTTCTCCATGGTCTTCTCTATTTATGCTCTCTCTAAGAGCTTGATGACTTTTCTATTTATCTGTTAGCATGCTTCTATAGAAAGATTCATCTGGGAGTCCCGACCTTGGCAGAGAATCCACATCTTGTATGCCCATCCTGAGGGTAGGAGGGCTTCAAGTTTGTACCCAGCCTCGTTCGGCTCACAGCCCAAACCTCAGGCTGTCGCTTAGAGTGACATCCAGGGAACAACAGGCATAATGAGCCTGTTTCACATTCAGGACGCATTTTCAGAGAGCCTTGGACTTGCCAGGCCACTCAGGATACATTCATTCCTGCTGCCGCTGTGATTGTTGGGGAAGCAGATTTTAAATCAAGAATTGTTAGAAACCCTCTGATCACATTTCAGCTGAAAGCCTCCTTGATGGTCTCGCTTCTTTCAACAGTGAGCCTATAAAAAATACAAACACATGTAGTCTGTTTAAATCAGCCTTGCACTTAATATCCAATACCAAAAAATAGACAGGAACCAATGCTATGTTGGTATTTTGTATTAATGTTTGGTACTATGAGATATGTTTTATTAAATTATTAAAAAGGCTTATGTATGCTTTAAAAATCCATTAAAGTACAATACTGTCAGCAGGCATTCTATATTCAGAGACCAAATTCATTTTTATGTAGAGTGTTTTTAAAAATGACTTTAAAATATACATTGTAGCTTTTGCTTTCCACAATAGTGAAGTTATAGAGCCAACCTGGGTGTCCGTCAACAGCAGAAAGTGGAAAGATAATAGCGATTATATTCAGAATGCAAGTTATGATGGCCATAAAGAATTGTTTGATGATATCTCCAAGTTTATAGGTATAAATGTAAAGATCACATTAAACCAATTAACTCAGTCTTGGATTGACAAATGTCACGTTTCCTTTGTTTGTGTGTCCTAGATTATTATATAGGTGTACAAAATCAAAGTCCAAAGAAACTGTTTCTATGAACACAGAATACTAATAGGGGAACAGAAAGGGGAGGGGCAGAGTATGAGAGATTAATAGGGGAGGGCACAGGAAGGGGAGGGGCAGGGTTTGAGAGACTAATAGGGGAGGGCACAGGAAGGGGTGGGATAGGTTGAGAGACTAATGGTAGAGGGACAGGAAGGGGAGGGAATTAGTGTATGAGAGAGGTAGAATATGTTTGATATATGCATTATATACTTGCATGAAAGATGGACTTTTAGAATATAATATAATTTAAAAAATGTAAAAAGAAATGAAATGAAAGACAGAAACATCAAATCGAAAACACCTGGAATAGGACACCTCATGCCAGGAAGCCTGGGTTTGTCTGTACCCCTAGTCTCCCTGGGCAGAGCTGAAAAGAACTAAAATGGCTCCTGTCTGAGTTAGGGTTTCTATTGTTTTAAAGAGACACCATGACCACAACAGCGCTTATAAAGGAAAGCATTTAATTGGGGTAGCTTGCTTACAGTTTCAGAGGTTCAATACATTATCATCATGATAGGGAGCATGGGGACATGCAGGCAGACATGGTGCTGACTATAATTTAGAAAGCAACAGGAAGTGATCTGTCTCACTGGGCATGGCTTGAGCTTATATGAGACACCAAAGCCCACCTCCACAGTGACACACTTCCTTCAACAAGACCACACCTACTCACACAAAACCTCACCTCCTAGTAGTCCCACTCTCTTTGGAGCCATTTTCTTTCAAACTGCCAAATTCCCATTCTTCTCCCCCCCCCCACTCAGGGTAAAATCAAGTGTAGCTCTGTTCATATACAGTTCATATTGATGTGGATTTCAAATTCTTGCCCCACTGACAATCTAAATGAGAGTCTCACAATGTTAGTCATTCTTAAATAGTTCCTATCCTTCCTGGACTCCAGACTGGGCATTCTATTCCAGGGAGTCGCTGGCACTGTAGTGTCAGTGTGGGTTCAGTCCATGGCAACCACTGCAATGGAAATCATTCCTCCTGAAACTCACATTGTGCCTCTGTTAAGACAATATCCCTGGTCCTACTGGCTCTGGGCTATATATAGTCTAACATGGAGGGGCTAGGCTTGTTTTATTGTGGTTTCTGTCCCGCCCGGTACCCCACAACTGTTTAGCCCCAAAGAAAATCACACATAGGTCTCCATAAATTATAAGCTGATTGGCCCATTAGCTCTAGCCTCTTACTGGCTAACTCTCATATCTTGATTAACCCATTTTTCTAATCTATGTTAGCCATGTGGCTCAGTACCTTTTTTTAGTGGGGCAGATCACATCCTGCTGCTTTGGTGGTCTGGGCAGGAGTGGGAGGAATCAGCTTCCTCCTTCCCAGAATTTTTCTGTTCTCATTACATCATTTCTACTTCCTATCTGGTTTCCCCGCCTATACTCCCTGCCTGGCCAATCAGCGTTTATTTAAAACATGATTGACAGAATACAGACAATTCTCCAGCACCAATAGTCTATTAATTTCTGCCGTAGGCATACATACATCAAACTCCCAACATTGTTCTTCTGGACTCTCATACAAGGAAGTAGGAACAGGTGGTGAAGAGGAGGTTTATAGCTTCTACCCAACTTGACTTCCTAGCCTATTTCTGATCTGAAGTTTTGGAACTTTGCCTCTTTTAATTTGGAGTTTTTCTCAAGTTCTTTCTTTCGTGAGAACAAGCATTTGGCATGGTGGGGCAGGCCTATAATCCCAGTTACTTAGGAGGATAAGGAGGAGAATCTCAGCTCCAAGTCCTGCCTGGGATTTAGAGAAAATTTAAGACTAACCTGGGCAACATAGTAAGATATTGTCTCAAAACAAAAAAATACAGAGATGGGGACGTAGTTCATGATAATTCAGTTGTCATATTCAAAGGCTCTGAATTCAGATCTCCTAGTAGTATAAAGAGAGAATCAAGAAGAAAGAGAAGCAGGAAAAGTAAAGAAAAAGGAAAAGGAGAAAGAAAAAAGAGGAAAAGAAAAAGACTAGGAGGAGGAGAAAAGGAAGAAGAAGAAAGATACTTTCTGGGCTAAAGCAGGATGTGCACGTGCAGTGGTCCTGAAACAAAGACGCTCAGTGACCACACCTCTACTCAGTGACCTCTAACCCTGTGACTCTGATAGCCTAACCAGTACCAGGTGCCATCTATCCTGTGTTTAAGCAGCAACAAAGCTCAGTGACCACACCTCTACTCAGTGACCTCTAACCCTGTGACTCTGATAGCCTAACCAGTACCAGGTGCCATCTATCCTGTGTTTAAGCAGCAACAAAGCCCTAGCATCCTGAACTTTTTCTTTTTATCCTTGGCTCTTCTCACTGAAAATGAAAAATTCATCTGATATACCTGAAACTGGACAGTAGTGAGAAGGATTTTCCACAGTATGACCTTCCACCCAACACATCAGCACACTTTCCCAGAGCCCCACACAAGTTCTGGAAATGGGTTGCTAAGCAAAGACCAATAAGAACAAGAGCCAAAACTGTGCCAAGGAAGTTTCCACCCATCGAAATTTCAATTGTTTCATTCAAATGTTGATGCCACTGCATTGTGAGCTCTGTAGCTTGGAGGCTTATGACGTCTTCACCTGAAAGTGCAGGGTCCTCATCCTAAAGTTCATGAGATGAGTGTGTTTATATCTGCTTCAGAGCCAACATGACAGTCGGGAGGTAGAATGACAAACCCAGGTTCTCACGGGTAAATCAGCGATTGAAATGTTCTAGATGCCAGCCCACAGACAGAGGTCACCTCACTCTTTCTTAATGTAATGGCTACAGGGCTGTGTGCAGCAGAAATAAAAGTCGAAATTGTAAACTTTACATCTTTTTCAAAGTTCAACAGCCATGCCCAACAAGAATGAACACTCTCAGTGGTGAGCCGTCCTTTATATTACCCTGATAATTTGCTGGGTGTAAAATGACAGATACAGGAGAAAGGAATCCGGGCTCCCACTGTGGGGAGAAGGCATTTGGCACCCAAAGGTGTGTTTTGCACTGGTTCACCAGAGCTTTCATATAAGAAATGCTGTAGGGTTTTAACACTCAATTTTCAAATATTTAGAAAGACTCCTGGCAGAGTTTTAAGACTTAACATTAAGGCAGTATTGTAATTCTTACCAAATCTTGCTTTAAGCAAATATTTCGCCCCTATTTTTATCTAGTGAGACAGGGAGATGAATTAAGAACATGTATATTGTGTTTTAAGGCGCCAAACCAGCCCAGCTGACTCCAGCATGAGCAATTTGGCAATCCTATGACTCAATTCTAATTTGAGATCTCAAATGAACAGAAATTTCTGGTTTTGTTCAAACGCCAGAAATTTTTCTCCTTGTTCTTTTTCTCCAAGAAGCCCACTGACGTAGCCACATAATGAGCTGCATTTGATACAATTAAACATGATGCAAGCTCAGGAAAACCTTTGCTAACTCATGTGACTTTCAGCTCTGCTCCCCTCCCAGGCTCTCTTCCTGTTGGGAAAGTTGGAGCCAGGCCCTGCTGGTCAGCAGGAGATAACAGCTGCTCCAAGCTATCCAAATGCATCTGGAAAGCACACTCATGCTACAGAGTGCCCAGCTTTTCTAGGAAAGAGGCCAAAGACTTCATATGCATGAGGCTTCAAATGTAACGATTCAGAAAAATCTGAGTATTCAGAGGCATGATGCAAAACAACCTGAGTAATAGTCACGCGGGAGGAACTTGAGCTGCCCAGGGTTGGGAGAAGTGAGAGGCCAGCTTGGCTGCTCCAGCCATTGTTCATGCTCAGAATTTTGAACTTTAGGGCACTCACTTTTGAGAAAATAAAACCACTTCTTAGAAAGAAATGAAGAATACAGCAAAGCAGAGAGCTCACGCTGATAATTGACAGTTTCTTATTACCTAAGATTTTATCTATTATGTGGGGATGTCTGTAGGAAGACAGTTTCTCATTTCCTGAGGAATTTATCCAAAATGTGGGTTCTTTATAGGAAGATGGTTTCTCATCACCCAAAGTGTTTGTCTATAATAAACCACGTGGATAGTTTTCCTTTCTCTTCCCATACTTGCCCATTTGAAAGAAGTTCAAACTTGAAACTTAACTTAGCATTATCAGAATTCCTAAACACACCTAACTCGACTAAAAGAAAATAAAGTTTTGAGAGAAGTGCAGCTTTATAAACTTGTATTTTATATCTTGACAGAAAGAGATGACATTGCTATAATAACTGTGGCTATTAGTGTAAGCTTGATATTTTGATTGGCAGTGACCGTGACATATTGAAATTAATATGTTAAAACTCTGAAGTTGAAGTAAATCAGATCTAAGTAGTTTGATGAGTTCTATCACCAGGAAATCAAGTGAATTAGAGATGAATGTTTTCAATTTAACTACTATTAGTTAGTATTCATTAGAATAAGTCCATTTAATTTCCTGTGAATCTGCTGGACTTGAAGGAGAGCAAATTAATTGGTATAATAAGCTGTGCAGCGTGCAGCAATGTTTATATTTCCCAACACTTCCGAGTCACAAAGACACTGGAATTCCCAAGAGAAAGTGTGTAGGAGGAGGCTGTTGGTTCATTCCCCAGCCACTCAGACCAGAAAATAATCACACAGCAATGATATTATTTACAACACTGCTTGATTTATTAACTTATGCATTTTTCTAGCTCCTCTTATTTCTTAAATTAACCCATTTCTATTGTGTTATATTTTGCCATGAGACTTACCAGCAAGGTTCCAGCTAGCAGCTGACGTCTTTCTCCTCTGACGGCTCCGTGGCTTTTCCTGAATCTCCCTACTCTCTTTATATATACCTTTTCCAGTCTGGCTATCTTCTGTTAAGCCATTGGCTGAAAGCAGCTTCCATAATAACCAATGAAAGCAACACATATACAGAAGTACTGTCCACCTCCAAAGTGTATTGATTTATAGACGCTGAGTTGATTTTCTCAAAGAAAGTAAACCCGCAAATCAGCTGTGTGGGGCTGCTCCTGTTCATCTGTATTTAGCCTCACACAGAGGAAAGAAAATAAGGCATTTTGATCGTACTAGTATGATTTAATTGTTTTGAAGGATATAGAGAATAGTTGGTAGGTCTGGGTCTCCCAGGGACAGATGACTCTTGACTATTTCTTAAAGGAAATAAGCATTGAATGTGATCACTTTTTCCTGCTCCGAAACGACCTTTCCTACATTCTATCCAGGAAGTCAGATCCATACCAGGAAGCAACGTGTAGGGTATGTCTCTTCTTTCAGAACTGGAAAACAAGCCAACATAAACAAAACCTAAGGGCACATCTTCCCGAAATGTGCAGACCAGTGCCATAGGCAGTGAACAGGGTGATGCTGCTGCACCACCTCCGGCCCGTCGCTTGCTTCCAGCACTTTCCCTCTGATTGTCTGGCGATTCAGTGATTTAAGTTGAAGGTCCTTTTAGACTTCTTCAAGCCTTGCACTAAACATCAGCTTGGTTTCCTCAGAATGCAACACAGGCATCACACAGGCAAGCATTTTATTTCCCAAGCAATTATTTTTTAACTTAACTCACAGCTGGATTTTTTTCCACTTCGAATAAAAAAAAAAAGTCAGCAGATAATCCCGTGATTCCCATTGGAACAGCGTTTACAACTGAAAAGAATAAATTGCCAGAGCCCTTCCTGATGCACATGGAAGGACCATGTTGCAGAAAGGGTGGGAGAGGGAGATATTTATGGAGGAGCTGGACCAGGCTCATGTGGCTGATAGAGAAAATGTTGAGGATTCTGTTAGCGGTAGACTGTTTGCCTGGAGCATGTCTTCAGAGTATTGATGGAATAAAATGGAGAGCCGTGCCATTTTACATGTACCGTATCCTGGCTCACTTCTGCAACCAGGATGTTCTTCTATCAGCAAGCATTAATTTAAATTATTTTATGCAGAGGGAACCAGTTGTCTGTAGCATTGGGTTGCATCCTAATAATGTCATAGATAATAATACAATCTTTATTTTATACTTGAGCTTGACTATCTAGAAGGGAGAAAGTATGTATGTATAAAGTTAGAACATAGCATGGTCGGAGCCATAAGCAGAACTCCACCAAGAAAGACATAAATATATGGATCTGTTCTATGAGATAGGCTAACAAATGAAGGTGAATGAAAATCAGTTCATCCGAATTCCTCATCAAATGGACAGAGCTACCGAGGAAAGGAATAGTAGGCAGAGGAGAGGCCAAACTTTAAAACTGTGTCCAGTGTTGTAAAAAAAAGGCCAGATGAAGTACATCCAAGGTTAAACATAAAGCCCAGGAGGTGGATACCCTTGTGCAAGGGTAAAGGAGGGGCAATGGGCACCAAAAGGGCTGCCTTGACCAGGGTGATGATAGATACTAGAAAGTTATTCAGATTAAAATGCGGTCAGCTCTTATGAAAAGGCTGCATGAAAATGATAGAAATTCTGAGTTCATGTTTAATACACTTTCTCAGTAAAGCACATATTGTTCTTTATAAAGCAAGGTGAAGCAGGAACAATGTGTTTGAGAGAGTGGCTATGTAGAGAGATGTTGGAAGAGGTGCTAGCCAGTTGTAGCTATGACATGTCACCCACTAAACCTTGGTGATAATTTTCTCCCTGGGGACCATTGATGATGACAGTGCATTAGGTCATGTATGCAATATTTCCATATTGTTTTGATATTATTACCAGTTTAGACCTTTTCTTCTTACCGGAGGAGCTTTATTGTCAGTCATGGGATGATCTGGTGGGATCATAGGTGACTGTGGTCAGGTTGCTGTGACTAACTGCTCGTGGAAAGAGAGAGGACTAGGAGACGAACTAGGAGGTGATTGTGGAAGTAGTTCTACATAATATAGGTAACTATACAGATCTTATTTTTAACGGGGTAATTTAGAAGATTTTGTGGGATTAATTATTAAATATGCCCTTAAGACACTGAATTTTTAAGTTATTTTTTTTAAAACAATCTTTTCTCATTTTACATGCCAATCCCAGTTCCTGCTCCCTCCCTTCCTCCTATTTCCCCCCACCTTCCTTCACCTCACCCCTCATCCGCTCCTCAGGAAGGGTGCATCTTCCCATGGGGAGCCAACAAAGTCTGATACATCACTTTGTGGCAAGACCAAGCCTCCCCCGCCCCACTTCCTCCCCATCTAGGCTGAGCAAGGTAAACCTCCATAGGGAATGGGCTCCAGAAACAAAAAAAAAAAAAACACTGAATGGTTTTAACCACAGGTTAGTTGAGTTTCTCACATGAGCTGCCTAAGGATGCAAGGGAACAGTTGGGAAATCAAGTAGGATGGTTTAACAGTGACTCTGTTGGGTGTCAAGAACCAGCTAGTGTTTTAACACTTGGTAGAATTGTGAGTCTAAGACTACTCCTTTGACCTTAACAAGCTATAATAGACTGGAAGGGTTAGCAACGTAGATTCATTTCTGACCATCCTGAGGGGGCAAGACTGAGGCAAGAGCATCAGCATGGCAAGAATGGAGTGGGGTTCTTATATCCTGGCTCACAGAAGGCCACTCTTCTACTGTGTCACCACACAGCAGTGACATACAGGAAGAAAACTCCTTGTATTTCCTCTTGGAAGAGCCCTGACTAAGACCACTTACTCCATCTCACCACCTTATCTGTAGCGGCCCTCTAAGGGTCACATCTCTGAACACTGTCACAGTGGCTTTTAGATACTAGCTCACAAATGAGTAGGCCACAGATGTTCCAGAGAAGAGGCTCTTTCTTATGGAATCCCTTCTCTATTTCTTTCCTTCCTTTCTCCTTTTCAAACATAATGCCCACAAGATGAGATGTTTAAATCAAAGACTGGGGCAATATACTAGGAAATGTCTATTGAAAAGTTCCACTTTTCAAAAAATAATCACATCCTGACCCCCCTACTTAGTACTCTGACAATCCACCCACCCCTTTATAACCTCTGGTCTCATTTGCTGTACTCTATTTTTCATCCTAATAATCATCACCATATTGTATAATAACACTTAATACTCTCTCGTTATTTGTTTTACTGACTGTCTCCCATCCAATGTAAGATTCGCTGATAGGAAGCATTTTATGTTTATAAATATAACCAAATTGCCTAGAATAATATATGACTCTTACACAATGTCTAATATTATTATTTAATGACAAAAATTCAAACCAAAGCTAATGAAGTGAGTTTATCTGTTGACAACTGACACAGCTAAGGGAATGTTCTGACTATTGAGTGAGTCGAGATTTTTAAACCCAGACCTAGCAATGGCTTTGACTTTCCTAGAGTGACCATTCAATAGAGGCAATAAGAAACCACTATCTATGAGTCTACTTTGAAGACAGGGATGGTCAAAATTCTGCTCATGCATTTGTATGGGGGTAAAGTATCTCTTAGCAAATCCATAGCTGGTTAAAACCCCGAGATGGGCGACCATGGAGTGTCCACCTCAGCTGGTGAATCTGTGACATAAGCTCCACATCCAAGGCTCAAGGCACATTGCAGAGTAAGAACCAAAGGAACAGGAATCTACTGCAAGTGTCTCCTAGAAATGACAGAGAAACTTCACCCATGACCCTTATCAATGTGACTGCCTAAGTAAGATCCAAACAGGGACAATGCCAATAGACATGCCAACTTAGAAGAAGAAAATCTCATGAGCCCCACCACTAGCCACTTGACAAGGAACTGCAGGAACCAAAGACTGGGAAAGGAAGGAAAAGTAATCATCTTCTCTAAGAATGAGCCCACTACACAGTTAACTAGTACCAAGAGGTCATCTCTGAAATCTTTTTTATACAAGCAACACTGAATACACTCAGAAGGTTGTATGTATTTATGCATGTGTGTGTACATGTGTTTGCATAATACTTAAAGAAAAGGAAGTCACAAATTTGAGAGGTTCCAAGAGTGAAGGAACACAACCGATTAGGAGAGGTAAATTATGTAATAAAATTTCATTTTGTTTAAAATGCAAAAAAAAAATTAAGAAAAAAGAAAGAACGGAAGTCCTTCCTGGAGGGTTCCCTAGAGGATGAAGTTGCCATCTAGGGGTCATAACAGCCAGAGGGGAGATAGGGGTGGTGATGAGGGGATTGCCAAGGAAAGACTAGCAGCTCAACTCTAGTGTCTTGTGTTGGTCAGCAGACCAGTCAGTGGAGATGGAGCACGGACACAGAAAGCACAGTTTAAGGAAGGAAGTCTGGGTCAGAAGTGAGGATGTAAGAGCTAGTGTGTATGGGGATCTTTACACACTACCGCTGTTGAGAAGGTAAAAGTCCATTCTAATTGCTTTTGTGTGCCTGCACATATTTTTCCTCCCGTGGTGTTTCTTTCAATAGGTAAACTCTAAGTAAAATGCTTTTTCATTCTTCTCAAGTTTTATGGTCTTGTGAAAATATGCCTTACAATATTTATTCCTTGAAGGTCCCCCCCAGAACATATTAAGTATATCCTGAATAGGAACAATTATTTCATTGCAATAAATAAAGTCAGTTACTCTGGGGTTTCTTACTGGTTCGTCACTATAATTAGAGGATTCTTAAAGGTAAGTTTCATAGGGAAATGACAACCACATCCTGTAAGCTCAGCCCCCACCAAGTCTTTTGTTTCTGTTTGTGACCACACCAGACCACACTTCCTATTTTATGAGTTCATTATCCACCCATTGTAGTCAATGTCTAACAGCCAATAACAATCTCTTTTGATTGGACACCTTCATTGTACTTTTCAAAAGCTGCATCTTTTTGCATGATTGCACCTTACTGTAAACTAAATATTATTCACAAAGCAGGCATCTGGAACAGCTGTCAGGAAAGCAAAATCTGTTCACAGCTTCTCTGGTCAGATATTGACTGATTGCAGTTTGCTCATTAGGACCAGGAATTGCTTGGGTGGTCCTGACAGATGTTCGAGAAACCAGTCAACTCTCAATTAACACAGACTAAAGGCCGAGGGGCATCGAGGTCCATAGGCTGACATATGTGTACTGCATGTGTTTGTAGAAGATTGAGGCTTTGCCTGAATGAAAACACATGGCAAATGGATTTAATAAAATTCTTCTTTGAACGCTGAGCAACCAAAACATCTGCAGTATGGTCCTAGTGCACTTTCTGCTCATCTGAGAGGACAAAAATAACCCGATTTGACCCAGTTTTTCAGCCTAAAGCAAACCGTCCAAACAGCCCATCTGCCCCGTGAACGTATTTCACCCATGATGAGTTATTTCTTCTCTGCTCCATTCCACCCAACATGTGAGGTGTGCTTGTCCTTGTTTTCCCTTCTGATTTGCATGTATGTGTAGGAAATGACACACCTATGTGCAGCAAAACTTCCTTTGGTGACTGCACAGAGAACATAAAGTGAGGGAACTAGAAGGGGAAGTATACTTCGGTTTTGTAAAGGAGACAGAATAAAATGAGGAAGTTAAACAACCTTTAGAAAGCTCAGCTCATCTTATGTTAATTAAAACAGATCTGCATTGTATTTACACAGACCATAGTTTCACCAAGTCTGAGGATCTCACCTCTTGGATGGCCGTTTTCAAAGTTATTACCACAGTGACCGGGTGCCCTGTGGCTTGCGTTTCATATGTGCGTGTTGTTTGCCTGGTTTCTACAATCTCATGCCTGTTTGGCTTCATTTCCAACCTGTGTGGAAATTTTCATTTGTTGTAAATGATCCTTCAGAGCCACTTCTAAGTACTAGAAGTACACGATATGATACAAAGACTATGGAGAAGAATTTCCTTAGCATGGGGTGGATGGAGGAGGAACTGTGAAGCTTTGATGTGGGATAGATGGAGAGAGAACAGCGAAGGTGTAGCCCAGAGCTGGCAGGGACATTGTCTAGGACATGCCTGTGTGAAAAGATTCTGGCATGAGGAAGGTTGGTGGATAAAACGAAAATAGCAACCTGGACACCAAATCCTACCAAGATTAGGACTGAGACTTCTGGGTCACTGTTGACAAACAGGAACCTGGAAGGAAGAAACTTGATCTTCACCAGGTTAAAGACAAACATAAGGCAACAAAAGAAACCTAATTAAATAAAACCTGCTTGGTCGCCAATGCCGTAGTTACATAAGAAATTCATTCACATGTTTAATTAATTTATTCAACTATTCATTCCACACAAACCCTTGACTTCCTGACACGTGAAAGACACAGATTTTTTTTCCTGTATGAGTTTGTTAAATATTAATAAATGTTTACAAAAGTGAATAATTGCACAATCTCCATCTTTGAGCCTATAACCTAGAAACAAATAAAGATAAAATCAAGCCTTATGTATTATTATTGTGAGAAATTTATAAAGGAAGCTTATAGGCATGGAGTCAGTGAGCTTGGCTGGAGAATGCATGCTGGCACAGGAGTGTGAGCACTCACCTATGCCTAGTACGCTGGCATGGTAGTGTCAAGCAGGTTGCAATGCTTCCCAGTGCTCCCGGGGCATCAGCAACACTGCAGTTTTAATAGACTTGTTTACTGAGGTCTAATTTACATATAACTTTATGATCACCACACCTCAACTCCTCCCTCCAAATGGCCCCTGCCCCTTACCTGTCAGCCCCTCTCCTTTTTGTAGTTTCTGTCACAAATGTGATGTTTTCCCTTCCCTTATTTTTGTCTTTTCTAGAGTGATGTATATATTCAGGATATAGTGCATAGCTCTGAGCCCAGCCTCTTCCATTAAATACACTGTAATCAATCATTAACACCCCCCTTTGTATTGAGAAGTGTTGGTGTGGCTGCAATACATTTTATCTACCCATTGACTTGTTGAAGGACAATTGGGTTATTTATTAATGATTACTGGTAAACCCGTGTCTTTTTACACAGCTATTTTAGCATTGTGTTTTATCTCTCGCCCCCCACTAATGTAGCTGTCAGCCTATATGTCCATAAACTCATTTCCTCTTCAAGTTCAGGTTTAAAGTAGGTTCGTGAGAATGGGTTAAAAATGTTAGCATCAAATTTCTTATTTGTAGACTAAAATGTATAGATGACCATGATAAAATCATTTTTATAGGATCACTTTCAAATTGAGACCATAAGAGCATTAATAGAGTGCAAAGGCCTGGTGGGAAAAGTGGAACAAACTCAGCTAACTTTTGCCAAATGGATCAACAGAACAGAATGTTCTGCCATTATTGTTTATAAGGTTGTGTTCTGTGAACTCTAAGGGTTGGGGTGAGGAGTTGGAGAATATGATATTCAGTTCTTTATCTTCAATTATTTTAAAATGTTTTCAAATTCGTGACTATTGCATGACATTATATTATAACGGGAAGGGAAAGAAAGAAAGAAAGAAAGAAAGAAAGAAAGAAAGAAAGAAAGAAAGAAAGAAAGAGGGACTGTAGGGGACATGGAGAAGGGATAATATGCTCAGCATCCATGATGTGTTGATGTCTTGTATGAAATAAAAAAAGAAAGGAAGGTAAAATAGTATGAGCATATGTCCGTCTCAGACATCTGTCTTCAGAGCATGTGTCTGTCTTCAGAGATTGTACGCTTGGTCAGTGTTTGGAGTAAGGCACGGGGATGTCTTAGAGCCAGGTGTCAGCTAGGTACCTGTAATACAAGGAGGGGGTCTGAGGTGAGTTACCTCAAGAATCACAAATTTCTTCCTGCTGGCACGTCTCAGAGTCTGGCGGACTCAGCAACTTCAAAGGTCTCTCTCCCTCTCAGATTATGAGGTATGCAGATAGAAATCAGCCTGGCATAAGTCTCAAAATTCCTCCTTCTGGTGGATGCCAGGCCCGCCAGACTGCATCCTCTTAATCACCAAAGATAGTTTAACCAAAAAAGTCATTTCACTACTAAATACAAATTGCTGAGGACACAGAGAAAACTTCTAGTCAGCAAAAACCTCTCACACAAAGTTTTATCTTTCATACTAAAATGACCTTTCACCATAAAGAGCTTTCTACAGCGCCCATTTTCAGAACAATATTTTCTGTGACTAACAATTATTAATGTAGTTTAACGATATAGTGAGAATGGATTTTCATTGGCTAGGAAAGATATTTTAATGAGAACCATGTCCTTCAAAACAATGTATTTCTTAAATATATTATCTGAATAAATAAGTGGTGTTTTAATTTCTTTCTTCTGTAATATCACTATGCTCCTCTACAATAGTTTCTCCACCACTGTACATGAATACATAGAATTCCCAAAGAGAGATGGTCTTTTTGTGTGTATCACGTTCTGACTTATTGAGAGGCTAGGAACTACTGGGTATTTTGTTCCTCATTTTCACTATGTCTGGCAAAACGTTCAAATAAGATTGTTTACTAATACTTCCATGGCTATGGCCATCAGGAAATTCAAGTAGAAAGAAAATTCAAATTGTAGCTCTCCAGAGAGGGCTAGATAAGCACATAAACCATAACCAATAGCGGTTCCCAATGGATTTTTATTTTTTATTAAGAACAGAAGCTATTGAAAATAGCGTCTGTGCCTTAGACAAGTATGCAGTGTAGAAGCTCTTTAAGAACGTCCCGGATTTTAGTTTAGTGCCCCATTCAAGATCAGGTCACTGAGCAGGGTGGCCTCTACCTGTGATGGAAGGGGATCCGGTGTGATTACTGAGCTTAAGTACTCACAGGGCATCTGCTTCAGGTCAGGAAGTTCCTGCTAATTCTGTGTTTCTTCCACAGAACAGAAAGGCCACAAAGACCTCTGCTTTCTACTTGCCAAGCCCCTGTGGTTCGTAGGCGTGTAAGGATCTGGGTGACCGAGGAAATGACAGTTGAGAACACTGACTAGGTCATATACTAGCTGGCTTTCATTTCCTGACTTGCTGAGGAAGATTCCCTGAACACTAATCCTAGAAACTGGCAGACATCAAGCAGCGCCGTGCCTAGGCCTCGTGTGCTCTTCAGGATGGGCTACCTTCAGGAATAGGGCTTGTCTTTGTTAGCCGCTACGTAACATGGGTGGTAATATTAGACTAGAAACACACATAGCAATGTATAATCTTTACAGGATGCTGAACTCTAATCAGTACCTGATGAATAGCAGCCTACAAGTGGAATAAGTCACAGTGACTGCTGTCTGCAAATCCTAGGCCTGTGTCAAGTGCCATGCTAAATACTGCACACAAATTATTTAAATGTCAGACAAATTTTCTCTGTGGAAGGATCCCTTCCTTCCTTCCTTTCTCCCTCCCTCCCTTCATTCTTCTCTTCCTCCCTTCCATTCATTCTTCCTTTCAGTCCATTTTACTAATGAGAAATTAGAAGTGAAAGCATTTCTAATAACTTTTACAAAGTCACATATTTAGTAAGAAGTCAGATTTAAGGCCAACTCATCCCGCGCCTACCCCCACTCTTCCCCCACTGCTCAGTCTAGCAGAAGCGCCCTAGAAGTTCACATACTTCCCTGCTCCCTTATATCACTCTGATCTTAAGTCAGGAGGCTGGAGGTAGAAAGAGCCTACTGCTAGACTTTCTTCCTAACAGCACCAGGAACTTTGCAGGCCCTTTTGAATACTTCTGACAAAAAAAATAACTCTATTCACCTAAGAAAACCAATTTAAGTTTTCACTATCTATTATCATTGGTCAAAATGAGTTCTGATGGGAGCCTGAAAGGACAGAATAATCTTTTCTATAGTTTTTAGAATTAATGAATTCCAAAAGCTGTACTTAGTTTAATCTCTGAATCATGGCCTGTGTTAGTTAAGCATGTGCTGTATTATCATTATTCTCATTTCACAGATAATGAGCCCACCGAAGGTGGAACGCCTTTATTCATCCCATCCAATAACCTTTTATCTGTGCTTTCTACTTTCTCGTACCAGCCATCCAGGAGTGAGACAGTCCTGTCCTTGAGGTCTTTGCACACCACAACATTCTAGGGCTCAAATTCCTTCAGTTGTATTAACTAGAGATGAATTGTCGTCATTCAAGAATTCCAGGAGGATTCAGTATGGCGTTATAGGTAGCTGGAGGTTTCAGAGCTGTCGGAAGTTTATAATCATCTCCACACCTCTGTAAATCTGTGGTTCGAAATATTTCTAGATAATGAAGTGTGCACACACACGCACACACACGTGAACACACACATGTTCACACACACATGCTTTATGTGTAAACACACGAACTGATGTCCAATATGAAATACTTTGTTGCTCAATGAACCGAGAACAACCTTTCCCTACACACACGGAAAGAGAGGAGACGATGACCACAACAGCTGTTTCTTGACTACTCAGGAAGCACAGAACTTTCCCCACACTGTGTTGAGCAGAACTCAAGTCTCGTGATGTCTGCAAGATACCAAAGCACCTGGGACATGAAGTTTGTTAGTACACACAGGCAGAAAAGGAAACAGTCGAGATTTAGAAATTAATGACTACTATGATAACGATTTGCAAGTGAGAACGTGATTATTCCTGTGCTACACAAGAGGCCGGCTAGTAAAGCATCACTTATCTCATGATGCAAAAATCACAACTTCATATGAATAGAGGGATCATGGAGAGGATGATGATACACTAAACCTCTAGCTAGTCTCGTAATTAATGACCTTAAAACAATTCTCTGTAGAATGGAGTTAAGAATATGTGTGATCTACTTCAATTCAGGTTTATCAGTTATCTTGTCAGTACATAAGAGGTTAAACAAAAGAACCGATTAAGAATTTAATACTCATCACTCCCATTAGGTTCAATTATATTCCTAAAATATTTTGTAAATTATTGAGCTTGAAAAAAATGCTGTATATGAAATCAATACACATTCACATATGCTAGCAGTAAGCAGTCCAATATCACACTTTAAAATGGCGTCATGAATTAAAGAGATATACAAAGTATGTAATATATATCAACACATATACTATGTACATATATAAATAAAAATGTGTAAAGATGCATATTTATGTACAAAGTACACTCATTTTAATTATTTGTTAAAAGACATTATAAATCCTAACATAGTGTAAGAATGCCTATAGGTTGGAAGCCAATCTGACAAAGATTCTATTGATATTATATGAAATTTAGTAGAGTGTTTTTGAAGAAGAGTGTCACCATGTAGCCCAGGTCAACACTGAATCCACAGTCCTCCCAATTCATTCCCTGGATTTCTGGGAAGGCAGGCGTGTGCCGGCATGTGCACTGTGTTCATAGTGTGAGAAGGGAAGTTTGTTTATGGATTCAACATGGAGCCAATAAGCATTCCATGATGGCATTTGGAGAGATGTATTGCCAAACAGTTTCTAACGCTGTCCGGAACTATAAAGGCTTAAGTAGATGGGCTATTTTTAATAGTGACTATAGCAGGGGAACCTGTACCATCAAATATGAAGGTTCAGCAACTAGTATAGTATAGCATCAGTTCAGGAATAGACAGAGAGTGAAGCAACAGAGTAACCAAAAGCCTAGAGACAGATCCTTGCCTGCATGGAAGGGAAGGAGGCATTGCACCTGCTGGGAAAATCAGCTGGAAGGAATGGGCTTCTCAAAAAACAATTTTTTGGGGGGAAAGGTTATTTATCATTTCTCCTTCCTAGAAATATTCTTAGTATCAGATAAACCTACTGCATTTTACCCTTTCTTAAGACAAAAGGACACAGAGGTGCACCCTTTAACGACCCACTCATAGATCTGATTCCTGTTACATCACAACTTTTAGAGTCATTGAGAGTAACTGTCTTTGCTTGCTCATTTCCAGGATGTGTCCTGCAGCACGCAAATGCACACACACACACACACACACACACACACACACACACACACACACACACACCGGAATTGCATTACTTCTCTGCCACCATAATGAGACTATTTTTGTTACGCTGACCCATGACTTCCTTCTGGCCAAATCCATTTGCTAGCTCTCTGATTATGCCCTCACTTGACCATACAACATCATTGACCTGGGCGACTGTTTTTACAGCGATTTCTCATCTTGCATTCTATGGTTCTGTGGCTTCCTCTCCATTTCTCTCATCCCTCCAACCTTCTCTGGGGACCTCTCTCTGCTGGAGATACTCTAGCTGGAAGCATTCTCTGAGCATCCTGTTTGTAGCTGCCAATTTATCTCTCCCTCACCTTAGTTTTTCACAATATGGTAATTGGTTTAGCTATAACTCTGGATGGATGAATTTCCAAACTAAGTTTTCCAGCCTGAATCTCTCTTTGGATATTAGCATTTATACATGCAATTCCTGTTTGTGATTTCCCTGCAGTAGAGAAGGTATTTCAAACATGTCCTTAGCTGAATTCTTTCTTCCCGCTCTATTTCCCCTTCCCTCCCTCTTCCTTGTTGCAACACGTGAGATCACCCATGTTCTGTGCCTCTCAAGGGTATGGCCATTATCCTCACCATCTCTCTCTCTAAGCCTCATAGCTAATGACAGCATCTCCCATCTCCCTTTAAACACACTGCATCCAATTCCTCTCTTCCTCCACTTAGAGGCTGCTGATCTGTGTGCTGAACTCATGAAAAGTCTTGATTCTATTCTCATCCCTCCTATAGAGTTCGCCTGCTATCAGTTTGATAAAACTTTTCTTTTAAAAATACAAATTCTGTGATCTAGTGCGCAACACCCTTCAAAGCTTCTGACTGCACTGAGGTTAAAACCCAGATGAAGTGAAGCCACACCCGACCTCCCAGCAACCATTGCCATTCTCCTTTCCTTCTCATGTGGGCAGGTGTTTCTCAGCGCTCAGGACTCAGCAGAGCCGTCAGCTGATGAAAGGACTTTCCTGGCCAGTAGTTCTAAAGCAGGCACCCGGACTCTTCCAAATCTCACACCTCATCTTAATTAATTGCATAGTACTCACACTGTGAAATAATTTATTTATGTCTGCATGTTTTCCTCACCAACATGTTAGAAGCACAGACGGCAGCACAGATACACTTTCTTTACTCTGTCCATTGTTAGCTCTTAAAACATTATCTGGCCTCAGAAAGGGATGGAAGGAAACTCAGGCTTGTGTCATGTTACAACACTAATGTAGGGAATTCAAGGTTGCCACAACAGCAACCAAGGGGGGTGGGAATGTAGTTCAGTGGTGGAGAGCTTGCCAGGTCTGTGCAAGGCCCCAGGTTTCCTACACAGCGAACAAAAAGCAGCAACCATCAGAATTGTTGCAGGAAAGGCTCACTGTTCAGTGTGTTTGGGAAGTGGGAAGATTGGAATATTAATATTAATGGAAGTGAAATGAAAGCAGGTTTTCGTTAGATGGCTGTGCTGTCTCTGGTTACATGCTGGGAATGAGTGTTTGGAAGTGAAGCCTCTTTATCACAGTGGTCAGCACCTAATCAAAGTAGCGAAAGGAATCAATAACGTCAGAGTAACTTGGGGTAGATTCCTGGAACTCACATCTCATATCATATGATATCCTGGGAGAACGTCTATGAGAGCAAAAGGATTTCTGAGATGTGAAATATTTGACTGTTGAACTTCAACCTTCAATCTCAGGTATTCTCTTGAAGGTATTTTACTAAGCAAGAAGAGTAGGGGTACTTGCAGTATTTTTTCTTTTCCTTTTAAACAAAGGTGTCTTTATTTATTTATTTATGTATTTATTTATATTTAATCCTTCTCATTTTAATTGTTTGATAGGACTGTGCTATACATTTTCCCCATTCCCCTTTGCTCCTCCCCTTTCCCCTTCCACCCTCTTCCCTGTCCCCCCCCACACACACACACTTTCTCAATTTACTCAGGAGATCTTGTCTTTTTTATTTCCTCTTTAAGGACCTCAATCATCTTCATTTTAATGACACTTTCTTATGCTTCATCTGTGTTGGGATGTTCAGGTCTTACTGTTGTATAATCACTAGCTTCTGCTGGTCCTGTATTGCTTTTTGTGTTGCTGAGTTATTCTTACCCTGTTGTCTACCCGTCTCCGAAGACACTTGATAAAATCTCAGAAACTGACGTTGGGGATCAACCTAAAGACCAGAAATGCAAAAAAGCCAGCCACTGGCCTTCACCTAGACCTCAGTCTGAAAATGGCAATCCTACCTCCAGGAATCTCAGAATGAGACTGTGCCCAAGAGCCGTCTCCTCCCATTTTATAATCCTCTCTAGTTCTGGGATTAAAGGCATGCGCCAATGGGATTAAAGGCATGCACTTCCCAGTTTTTACGGCAACTAGTGTGGCTACCTGGATTAAAGATGTTTATTACCACTGCCTGGTAGTAAGGCTGACCAGAGGGGCTGTTTGACTCTCTGATCTTCAGGCAAGCTTTATTTATTAAAATGCAAATGAAATGCCACTACACATCTCTTCTTCCAATCAGTAAGGGTGGAGCCTGTACTTTGGAGGGATGCATCCCTCTACCTCCAATATAGCTGGGAGCCGTGGCTCTGTTGAATGTTCCCTCAGGTGCAGGCAGAATTGAGCCCACAGTGATCGCTCCTCCAGGTATATAAGGGCCCAAGACTCAGATGTTCACCCCTCTAGGTGCACATGGAGCTGAGGCTGAGGCTCTGACAGTCTGATAGTTTCTGAGGTCACTGCTCTCTCCTGGCGCAGCCTGGACCCACCCCCTCACTCTGACTCTGTTTCCTATCATGGTCTGGGCCAGCCACCTCATACACCTCATATTGATGCTGTCTCTTGGTGCGGCCTGGGCCAGCTGTCTTGTGCTGACACTGTCTCCTGGCACTGGTATTTTTTTTCTTTATTTGTTTTGACAAGAAAGACATAAGTAAGTAAAAAGAAGTCTGTATCTGTACTTGATTTCCTTGTACACAGGTGCTTGGGTAACATTTTTGCACATGTTTAAGCTGGCATACCCAGCAGGGTCTCAGTTCCCAAGTGCAAGGATATGTGTGTCTAGAGTAACAAAGTTTGCATGCTGTATCCTTAATTCTGTGAATTAACTGAAACAGTTTAGAACATAACAGTTTCAGTTTTTATATTTTTTTAAAAAAGTAATATTCTTGCCAACTAAGAATTCTGAAAAAAGAAAGAAACTAAAGAATAATAGCCATCAGTATAGTCGAAGAGTAGTACTATTTCTGTGGGCTTTTCCCCCCACATAGTATGTTCATTTGGGATTTCTTTGGCAAGTAGAGAAAATATTAATGTAGTTTCAAGGTGACAGTTGTAACATTGAATGGGTTTTCTTAGAAAGACGCTCAATGTTAAAGCAACCCTGAGTTGATTCTCTCCAGCTGCAGCATGTTTTTCTTCCATTTCCAGCTTCCAGGTTTAATATGAAAACGAATGGCATGGCACTGAAGAAATTTAAAAACACTTTTCCTTAGCCATCAGCAAACCTTTGGGATCACTGCAGTCAGTGTCTTCTGTTCGTCTGGTGTAGATTTAGCTGCTAGACGCTGCCTTTCAAGGTTAATTCTGGGTCCTGCACACTAGAATGTTAACTGCAGAGAGGGTTTAATTAAAATGCGGCTTATGTGGGGCTATTTTACCACCACTTTTCTGGTCCACTGATGATGGCTTATTGGATTATTTTACCCCAGGGTCTCAGAGTTTTTCCCCTAATAAATATTTAACAGCAGTGACACTTTCCCTCTTTCTTTTTGTTTCATAAAAAATCATAAATTCACAAAGTAACAACACCCTCCCCTCCCACCACATTCTTCCCACTCCCTCTTCCTCCGATTTTCTCCCTCCTTCTTCCTCCCTTTCTTTTTATTCTACCATAGACTTTACTTCAAATTTTTACTTTTTAAATTTAAAAACCCTTGTAATAATTTTATATATGGAGGTGTTATTTGCACCATTCCCAATCCTCTATCCCCCTCTCCAGCTCTTCCTCTGCTCCCTCACTTCCTCTCAAATTCATAACTTCTTAATGATTGTTGTTACATATAACACATGTAGGCACACACATACATGCATACACATATACATATATGCATGCACGCAAGCATGCACACACAGCCTACTAAGCCCTCATTTGTATTTTCTCACCTTCTGAAGACATCACATTTACAATTATTTTCCTATGAGAAATAATAAATGCTGTAAAATGACCATGTGCTGGAGAAGACCTGGCAACAGTGGAATCACACAGAAACTGTATTAATTAAAACACTGCTCAGCCTACTAGCTCAGGCTTCTTATTAACTAACTCTTACATCTTAAATTAAGCCATTTCAATTAATTTGTGTGTTGCCACATGGCTGTGGCCTCCCAGTAAGGTTCTGCCCGGTGCCTGTCTCCTTTGGTGGTTCCATGGCATCTCTCTGACAGTGCCTTCTTTCCTCCTCTGTCTCTGCTTGGAATTCCCGCCTTGTTTTATTCTGTGCTGCTTTAGACCCAAAGCAGATTCTTTATTATCCAATGGTAATAAAGCATATTCACAGCATATAGAGGGGAACCCCACATTACCTGTCTAACTCCAGAACAGTCTTTCTCAAACCCAAAACCAATGTTATAAATGCCATCGTATGACCAGAGCATTTGTAGATACAACCTTGTTCTTCTCTTAAGTATACGAGTATCCAGTTTGCTTTTAATAACAAGGCCTTGTATAAATTAATTTTATACCCTTATGTCTCCTTTGAGTAATTCTTAAATATGCTGTATGGCATCCAAACACTACTTTCTTCACTTAATTTTTCTTGTCATTTTATTCTTCAAGTCTAAAGTGGGCTGCAAATAGTTATGCACTATTTAGCTTTAGCTGAATAAATTAACAAAATTACTTGATACAAATATAAAAGAATCAGTTTGTGTGGCCACAATGAAAACTATTGAATAATATTTATTTTCCTTATCTCACCTCAAATAAAAAATCTCATCAGAAATTCAAAATGACACTACTTTCTTCTTTAAGCTTTCATGATTATTGTTTATGCTAGAAAAATAATCTTATAATTGTGTTCAAGAAACTAGCGAAGTGTGTACATCTTTACTGTACAGACATACTTTTTTTCCAATCTGTTCCAACGGAATAATCCTCATGTCTATTTTCAACAGAATCTAGCCTTGCTCTAAGCTCTTATGGCTTTGGTTCCCTGGTCTGATATTAACTAGAGATTTCTTTTTAAGAGCAAGTTAAGCTGAAATCAAACTGCAAACATACTTTGTTTTCTTTTACCGACTCTAAGCTGCCATACTATGAAAGATTGTATTTATCATACTCCACTTTGAAGTTACAAAGGCACAAGATGTAAAGGATATGACCATTAGAAATGAATATAAATATAATTTAAGTCTGAATATGCTAACTATTAGCGTGTAATTATTGCCACCTATTCTAAACCATCAGAAATGTTATACTCCCTTCCCCTGTCTGAGTCTTCTTCTCGATATCTCCAGTTTGTAGTGCAGCATCTTGAGCATCACGGTACAGTAGAGAACGCTGAAAGAGAAAATATGGACACTTGCACCCTGGCTGTTGTGTGTCTCAAGATCCCAGCCAGAAAATCACAGTGTCATTCCCATCAGAAAGTGTCATGAGGGTTAATGAAATTAATGAAACAGAGAGGGTGTTACTCCCTGGGAAGTCTGATGCTTTAAAAACAAGATGTAGGCTTTCTGTAATCCCTGGAGGAACTCACTGATGACAGTCATTCTCTGTGCTAAACTGGATAGGGTGAGAGTTGGGAAAAGATTCCTTGAACGAAGTATTACTTCAGATGGCAAAGAGAAGATGATACAACATAAAGGGCAAAATTCTGGACTTCGGAGTCCAGCCAACTTTGAATATGACTATTAAAAATATTTTTATAATTTATTTTATTTTTAATTATGTGTGCCTGTTACCCATATGCAGATGTATGTAGAGGCTTGATGAATAGGATACTTGGACCTGGAGTTTCAGGCAGTTGTAAACTGCCTGTTAAGTGTGCTGGGGAGCAAATTCATGTCCTTGGAAGAACAATACATACCCTTAACCACCTAGACATTTCTCTAGCTAGAATATGGATTTATTACACTAACAGTGCACATTTACTCACAGTAAATATATACATATATATATATATATATGTCCAAGTATAAATACTTAGTTTTAATTATATGCTCGAAATGCTAGGCATTAGTCACAAATTAAGAATCAATTAATGTAATTGTAATGTTATGTCTATCAAATAACCAGAGAGGTAATATCTTAGTATTATGGGAACATGATAACTTTTCTAAAAAAAAAAATAGTTAGCTAGGTCATAGAAAAACCACAGGAAAAGCTAAAGTTTGATGAAGGAAAATTAGCTTAGGAAGAGAAAAGGGTATGAAAAGAAATGGGTCAGAAGAAGCTATCCAGGTCTTCATTCTAGAAGAAAAAAAAATGTCACAAGGTACTTTTATGGTGGAAAGGAGAAATTAAACCTTTGTTTCTAAAGGATACTCATATTGCACTGAAAACCAGATTGGAGATGCTAAGAGCATTACGAAGAACCCAATGAAGAGGTTGGGGTACACTGGCATAGCAGATCATACTCCCTGGCACAGAGGAGGGCTGGCAGTAAACTAAGGGTGGAAGGCAGATAATAGCTTCCATAGCCGTAGCTTTTGCAACTGAGTGAAGGATGCTGGTAGGCACTCTGCTAGGGAACTCACGGTGAGGACTAGGTGCAATTACATTTTAATTTTAATGTAATTTAATCGAGTTTAAAATACCTTCTTAAATAATGCAGTTAGAAATGTCGAACATGCTCTGAGATGACAAGAGTCATTATTAGAGACATCTTGATGCTGAATGTCTAATCGTTATTGAAGTCATCAATGTGGGTGAATGTGAACGATTAGATAAAGAATTGTTAGAAAAGATGGACTCAGTGGACAAGTCTTTGGAAAATTATGTCATAAGGGCAGCCAGAGTCAGCAACTGAGACTCCACCAACAGAGATGCAAGAGAGAAACCCAGAGAAAACCAAAGCAGCAAGAAAAGGAGGTGCTTCAAGAAATAATGATCAGAGCCCAGTTGAGTGGCCATGCCTTTAATCCCAGCACTTGGGAGAGTAGAGGCAGGTGGATGCCTGTGAGCTCAGGGCCAGTCTGATCTACATAGTGAGTTCCTGGGTTGCCAGAGCTATTTAAGGAGACCCCATGTCAATAAAACACACACAAAAAAAGAAAAAGAAAAGAAACAGCAGTCAATAGTTTGATACTTCATTGAGAACTGAGCTTCATCAAGCATGTACCTTAAAAGGGGCATGCGCCCTCAATCACAGGTGCAAAGACAAGGCTACAGTGGTACGTGTGAATAAATGATTCAGTATAGGCAAATTTTTCTAGATAAAGACAAAATAGGATATAATATGGATTGAGTTATTAAGGACACCTTTTAAAAATGCAGTAGATATTTATGTTTGCCTTTACTGGTGGAAATGATTCATTGAAGAGAGAAAAATCAGATAAGAGGGATAATGAAAACATCTCAGTCCATTTTGTGCTACTATAGTAGAATCACTGAGACTGGAAAATTTATAACGAGCAGAAACCTTTTGGTTCACATTCAGGAGGCTGTGAGCCCAACTGCAAGGGACCAATATCCTGTCAGTGTTGCCGCATGGTGGAAGGCAAGGAGGGTGCTAAAGAGAGCACGAGATAAAATTTCAACCTCACTTTATCATAATGGCCATTAATACACTTAGATTCTGAAGAATTCTCACGCTTTCTATTCTTCCAGGCGATCTAATGCCAAACAATATTGCATTAATATTAAGTTTCCAGTCTAGAGGGCACATAACCAACTCTAGCAAGATAAAAGGCTAATTTGAACTTTGGCATAAGTTATTTTTAATGCTTTCATCTTGAGTTTTTATGGTTATAAATGGAAAAAAATAATATCTACTCCTTAAGATTATACCAACCGTGAGATATTATAGGATTGGTAGAATGCTCAATAAATTTGCTGGCATGCAGTACACTTTATAGACTGATACTTAAAATGAACCCAAAGTTAATGTTGTCTAACACACATGAGATATTCAACAATATGTACTAAGTGTAAATGAATGTCATTATGACTTGTGGGATTTGATTATCATAAATGGGAGTGGGTTTGATGAACGTGGCCACTTACTGGGTCACAGACACAACTTGGATTCTCAGTTTGCTGCTGCATGGAGCTTGCCCTTATGATGACATTTGGGGAATTTGTGTTTACAGGGTACTATTCTTCTGCCTGGAAATAAAGTCATTGAGCATCCATGCAATGAAGAGAGCCCAGGGAAATTCCTTTTTGAAGTCATTCCAGGTAAGATCAATTTTCTGTTTTGATTAAATTATTGCTGTTTCGTGTGGGGGAAAGTGAAGACAGCAGGTTTTGATCTCCTTCAATTCTGGCTAAAAACATTAATTGAGAATACAAGCATTTGCTTTGGCTATCATTTACACAGACAGTGACACCACGTTTGCACACAGATACAAACCAATGTGCACGTGTGTGTATGCATGTGCTCATGGCCACAGGAGGTTCATTTGCCCATGAGACTCCTGATTTGGCTGGAACTGATGAGATGGTATTGTCAGGGACCGTGTGAGATGAGCCTAATTTTATAAGGATCTTGTGATGGAAACTTTTCTTGAGATCCATTCAAATTCTGTTCCCAGAGGATTATCTGATAAATTCCCTTGCAAAACTGCTTTATGAATAAGTCTTTTCAATTTAAAAAAAATCTCTCAATGCCCAAGTAAGAATTATTACAGTCCTGTGTCTCCACTTTGCTTCCAAACAACCACGTACACATGTCTGGCCTGTGGACCGAGGATTTGTCTCCCAGGTCATCAAGAGTGTTCAATATCTGCAACATCTGTTCACTTTGCTGTGTTCATTCTTCTTGGCTATCCGCTCCTACCCGGTTTAGTCTGTCTAATCCATACGTAAATCTTAGAATAGCCCTGAAACTGTGCCTCCAAAGCCACAGCCTATGTCTTTGATAAGTTCTTTGGTGTCTCCTTATCCCCTGATAAAAATAAAAGGGGGTGAAGAGTGTGTTTTTATAGAGTTGGCATTGGACAGCCTGGTTGGTATGATACGACTGATTTCCACGCAGTGTAGGGTGGGTGTGAATTGATTCGTGTATGTAATATGTAATTTGTATCAATAACGCCGGCACAAAAGCAGTCAGTCTGACCTATTTTCCCAAATTAACAAAGACTGGGATTATAAAACGTGGAAGCATATTTCCCCCTCAGTGGAAACAGCTGTAGCGTTGACCTCATCAGGCTCAAGATGGAATCCATGACTAAATGTTAATTAGTGCAGCTGAAGTGAAGAAAGGTTAGTCCGATGTGTTGTGTTGTTTCCCTCCGGGGAGAACACACTGTAAGAAACCTGACTCTTGTTTGCCCTATTAAAGTCCGTTTATTCTTACTTCTTAGAGGAATACCTCCGATGGAACCAGATTCCAGATGTTGCAGAGGCTTTGAAGTATCAGTAGAGGAAATCTCTTTCTCTATTTATCCTCTCACACCAGGGCCTGTTGGCTTTTAAACCAGTATGGTATTAAATGGATGGCTTTGGCTTTTTATCTCTAGTAATAACGTCAAGAGTCTGTCCACTCAGTCAGTTTGCTAGCTGTCCATAGATCGCAGATTTTAGAAAAGGCTCTGTTGTGAGGTGGGCATTCTTGAACCAGTGTTAGAGTGCCATGTCTTCAGGTCTAAGAGATTGTGAAAAATTCGTTCCAATATGTTTTGCCTGGGCACGTGTCTTACAGACAGTGCACATGCTGTAGGGCCCATGATACACTGCATTGAAGACACTGAAGGCTACGTGCTAAGAAGTCTGGAGTCTGTAGAAGTGTACAGGGAATTAGGTCTCAATGCTATTCCCATAGCAGTACTTACAGGGTTCTCACACCTCTAGTGAGACAGGTCGCTGTCTAAATCATCAGTGCTGTGAGTTAAGACTTACAGTTCCACATGGTCTGTGGAACTGTCACGGAGAGAATATGACAGTTGTGCTTTCAAAGGGAACCTAGAAGCTCACAGACAACTCTGAACGTCAACTGTCTTTGTTACTAACTTCAGTAACTGGGGTTTTATTTCTGCAGAATGACGTTCCCAGGCAAGTACCTGTGTGCTCAGTGTAAGAATATGGAGATCTATTGTATATAGTAAATGCTGGACTTTTGAAAAATTAGGATTATTTACAAACAGCAAGACACTTGCTTTATCTTTCCAAATGGGAATGGCAATATGATATTTTCCAGTTTTTCCAACTGCATAACGTTTTAACATGGGAATTTGAGAGGTTACAGTGAAATGTTTTCATTAATCAGAAACTGGAGGAAGAAAGAATTGGAACTATATGGCTGGCACTTTGTATTACATGTATTTGTCATATATGCATACATATATGTGGCAAATCTATATTCTATATTGGTTATCTCTGTAGAGTTCTCAGTTGTCACCTTACATTTTACACATAATAAATACAGAGCCAACATACCTGTTTTTATGGACATATATGTCAGACTCTAACTACCCAATCTATGTGAATGAATATGAGACACTGAAATCCTTTAATCCCGTTGGTTCCTGGTGATTTCCCACAAAGCTAGTGAAAACCTCCAGCAAGCTCTTTGCTATTTATACCAACACTGTATACATGTATACAGATTTGTGTGAAAGGGCAGTTTATTTTCATGTAAATTACAGCTTCATAATGTATTCCAATATATGGATTTTTAGGGGTATTTTGCATTTATTTGAGATATCTAAAACTAATAAATAATAAGAAAAATAATGAATTTTCGACAGAATTGGGAAACTTGCATCTTTGTATATTACTAATTCATGTTCATTTGCATATCACATTTCTATGCTGATGTTAGACTTGTAAAATCCTAACTGGGAAAACAATCCATTCTAAATAAGTGTGGATTTTTTATAGATTTATTATCCCTGAAATGAATTATCTTCTGCACAGTGCCATGACTTACAACATCTCACTTCAATTTTTCCAATTTTCTACTTTTTTTTTCAAAAAGATGTTTGCCAAATTGGCATATTTGAAGACTATACAGTCAGATGTGCCAAATTTTAGACTAGAGAAAATGTTTCTGGCCAAGTACTAAGCCTTTGGGAAATATGATTGAGAAAAGAATGTTGGCAAATTTTTTAATTGAAGAAAGAAAATGTAGCTGGTCTTTGCTTCTTAAAATGTGTTTGGGTTGAGCTTTCCGTGTTTTGTTACAAAATGAGCACACTGATGAATGGAGCAATAAAGCATTGATTTTCTTAGAATCACATCCCAAGAAGAGTAAAAGGGAACACAGACCCAGCTAAAGAGGGGCAAAGAGAAAAGGGGGCTCTGCACCCTTCTAGGCAGGAGCAGCATCTTCACAGTTCTAGCTGCAACCTTATTACTCGGCACCCCAGGCACACAGTTGCGTGTATCTGTGATGTTGCCGAAGAAGATGCAGCTGTGTTGAACTGTTGGTGCTCTGGGAGGCCTTCCCTTCTGCTTCTGTGACTGGAGGCTAAAATGGGGGGGGGGGCATCATGCCCTGCTTCCTTCTTCTTCTTCTATGCCTTGGTCTCTGAATGTAGGGCTTCTGGCCCACAGATGCTGTTACTGGAATATAGCACCTCACACCGCCTGGTCTTTGTGCTCCCCTTGGAATGGTAATACTTTCATGGTGGACTCATAGGGCTTTGTGTTAGTGGGATTGGCAGTACATGCACTTCCCATGGCAGACTGCTCCCACTGTGTACGTGGTCCTTTTGGATGGAATACAAGAGGACTTACTGTCCAACTGCTTTCTTTTAGGGTATTTAAGCAGCCAGCACATTCGTGTTCCCAGGCCTGGAAAGGGAGGGAAGCCCGGGCTGTTTCCCTGCTCCCATATCTTGTGCGCTTGTTCTTTTCTCTGAGGGACATCAACCATAGGATATAGCTTAGCCAGTGATCTGCCAGCTTCAAGCTCCAGCAGGAGGCCTGACCTTGGGAGGAGGAGGAGGATTTCCCAGTTTGCAAGCTGTGTCCTTGCATTTTCCTGACTTCCTAAACCAGCATGTACAGTGTTGTTGTATTTTTTTATGTGATGAGTGCTTTGTCTCCATGAATTATGTGTGACATGTCTATGCCTGGAGGCCAAGGGGGAAGAAGAAGGTGATGGATCTCATGGAACTGGAATTGGGATGATGTAGACTACCATAAAGGTGCTGGGAACCAAACCTAGGCCCCCTGCAAGAGTAGCAAGTGTTTTTAAGCACTGAGCAATCTCTCTATCCACTTTCTGATTTTCTATAGCTGGCGGACAGTCTTTCATATCCCTCAAGAGTTTGTACCTACCTGTTACGGGAGGTCCTCCCACTCCTCCAGCCTATCGCCGCTGAGATACCAGCCCCTTGGGGCGTGGTCTCTCTCCCTTTAAAAAAGCGGCCACTTCCCTCTCCTCTCTCTCTTCACTTCCTGCTCCGCCGGCGACTTGACTTCCTTCCTGGTTACGCAGAGGGCTGACAGTGATCTGTAAGTTTTTTCCCCTTTAAATAAATATCACCCTATTAATCATAATCCCAAATTTGTGTGGCATTGTTTGTGACTTACGCCTTCATTTGGCGCCCGACGTTTGGTTTTAGAACCTCTCCCGGCTCGCAGCCGCGAGTTCGGCTTGGCGGCCGGAAGTTCGGCTTGGCGGCCGCAAGTTCGGCTTGGCGGGCGCTTGTTCGGCTTGGCGGGAGCCCTTGCTTCCTCAGTCGCTGCCTGTGGATTTAAACTCCACAGGCCCGCGTAGTCTCTGCCCGCGTGATTTGCTCTTTTCTGAGTCGTTTTCAAATCTCCCTTGCAAGCACAGCTCTTAAGTGGCGCGAACCAGAGCACGCGGTTGCTGAAAGCTGCAACCCCTCAGGGTGACTCTGTCACGTGGAGGCATAAGTAGCTTCCAGATTGCTCTTCTCTACCCCTGGATTCTAGGTTTCTGGTTCCATCTCTGGAATTGATTTAATTACATTTACTTTGTTGAGCAACTTACATTTTCCAGTTTTTAACAAATACTAGGCGGACTCTGAAACAGGACCGTGTTTTCGTCGAGACTTGGCAACAGCGCCACCTGCTGGATAATAGGTAATATGGCAGTTCTCGTTTCCAACGCGAATTTTACTGTTCTGGTTACCAATACAATGGGTTATATCATGCAAGGTTTATATGACTATGGGGATAACTTAATTTACTGGTTACTAGGTTTCAGTATTCTTTTGCATATTCTTTCATTTAGGAAGATCATGGCACTCCTAAGAACCATACAATCTTTACTAGAAACTCATGCAGGTCAGGAGATTAAGGATTCAAAAGAGACAATAATAAAAAGACTTGAAATGATTGAAGAAATGATTGGAGCTGGTGAACAGAGTAATAAGGCACAAGGACAGGATACAATGCCAACACCAGCTATTAGAACTGGCTTACCAAAGGTTTTAGCAGCATACCCTATACTTAATTCTGACAAAGCGTCAACTTCTAAAGGCTCAAAGGGAGTCAGAGAAGCTAGATGGACGCCAATAGCAATGAATGATCTAAAAGAAATTAAGCAAGCTATTGTTAATTTTGGCTTGCACTCTGCATACGTAAAGGAAATGATAAGGACTTGGGCTTCTAATGCTAGAGCTACCCCCCATGATTTCCATCAGTTAGTGTCTGCAGTTTTAGATAATGGACCTTCCTTGATGTTTGGAATTTATTTCAGAGAAGAATCCAAACATATGGAACAGCAAGGAAGAGCAAAAGGTATTGAGGTTTCCCAAGATCAAATTCTTGGTGCAGGAGAATATGCTGATCCACAGGTCCAAGCTCTTTATGATGATGAAGTACTGTGTTTATGTCACCAAGCAGCTTTAAATGCTTGGAATAGGATACAAGATCCAGCAAAAAGGGTTGAATCATATACCAGAATTAGGCAGGGACAGAGAGAACCCTTTATTGACTTTTTACAAAGATTAATTAAGGCTCTGGACATAGGGGTAACAGACCCAGAAGCTAGACGAATACTTCTTGAATCTCTAGCTTTTGAGAATGCAAACATAGAATGCAAAAAGATAATTGGGCCTTTAAAGTCTAGATCAGCACCTATGGATGAATGGATTCAGCATACGATGAATGTTGAGACGTTTAGCTATAACGATGAATCTTGGGTAGGAGAAGCGATTTCCACAGCAATGAGGAGACATCAAACTGCCAGGTGTTTTAATTGTGGTAAATTAGGACATCTGAAAAGGGATTGCAGGCACAGAATTTCTAGGAATATTATCTCCTCTGGGAATGACAAAGATAGGAGACCTAGGCCTTCAGGTATATGTAGGAGATGCGGTAAAGGCCGACATTGGTCCAATGAATGCAGGTCAACAACAGACAAACAAGGCAACCCGATACCGTCGGGAAACTCCTTGAGGGGCCTCTCGCAGGCCCCCAAGCCAACAGTGGCCCAGTCATTCCCAGTCACAGTGGAGAATGTGCCTCACCAAGAAAATTAAAAGCTCCAATTTCTGCTGTAAAAAGTAATACTGGTCTAAATGATGAAATCCATGTGGAGGATGAGTCAAAAAACCCAGTTGGACAGAGTAAACGTATATTTTGGCAGACTTCTATTAATGATCAAAGACCAAAGCTAAGAGTCTGTATAAATGGCACTTTTATTGAAGGCTTATTAGACACAGGTGCGGATGTAAGTATCATTACCCCAGAATCTTGGCATCCGAATTGGCCTCTTCAAGAGGTAGATGTTCAGTTCCTGGGAATTGGAACCCTATCTCGTGTAAAACAAAGCACAAGATGGGTTGAATGCATAGGGCCCGAAGGGCAAATAGGAAGACTAAGGCCATATATAGCCAATATTGCCATAAATTTATGGGGCCGTGACCTGCTACAGCAATGGAATACCCAGATTAACATTCCTGTAGTTCCAGGAACTCATAATTCTGGGAAGTATATGATGAGGTATTATGGAAAAAGGTCACTAGCCATTCAGGCTGTACAAGAACATACAGCAAATACCAAACCTTTAGAGGTACCAACAGCCCTACCTTTAAAATGGCTAACTGAGAAGCCAATATGGATCAAACAGTGGCCTCTAGCTGAAGATAAACTACAGGCATTGGAACAGCTGGTGCAGGAGCAACTAGATGCTCACCACATTGAAGAATCAACCAGCCCTTGGAATTCTCCTGTGTTTGTTGTAAAAAAGAAATCTGGTAAATGGAGAATGGTGACAGATCTAAGAGCTGTCAACAAAGTAATTCAACCTATGGGCTCACTACAATCTGGAATTCCTTTGCCTTCTCTGTTACCAAAAGGATGGCCTCTTATAGTTATTGATTTGAAAGATTGTTTTTTCACTATACCGTTACAAGAAAAGGATAGAGAAAAATTTGCCTTCACAGTGCCTACTTATAATAATTCTCAGCCCAATAGGAGATATCAATGGACTGTCCTCCCACAGGGTATGCTCAATAGTCCTACACTGTGCCAATATTTTGTAAGTAAGCCATTGGAAATAATTCGTAAACAATTCCCCAAGTCCATTATTTATCATTACATGGATGACATCTTGTTATCTGATTCAAATAAAGATACTTTAGAAAGGATGTTTGAAGAAGTAAAGAAAGTCTTGCCTAGGTGGGGATTACAAATTGCCCCTGAAAAGATTCAAAGAGGAAATTCTATTAATTACCTAGGTTACAGAATAGGGTTAGAGAAAATTAAAACGCAAAAGGCACAAATTAGGAGAGACCGGTTAAAGACTCTTAATGACTTCCAAAGATTGTTAGGAGACATTTCCAGTCTACGACCAGCTGTTGGGATAACACCTGATCTAATAGTTCATTTAAACAAAACCTTAGATGGTGATAAAGATTTGAATAGTCCAAGAGAACTGACAGCTGAAGCAGAAAAGGAACTGACAATGATTGAGGAAAAATTACAGGAGGCACATGTGGATAGGGTGAACCCAAATCTTAGCTGCATCCTAGTCATATTGCCTTCCAGAATTTCTCCTACAGGGATTCTAATGCAGAGGGAAGATATTATTTTAGAGTGGATATTTATACCTAATAAACCAAGTAAAAAATTAAAAACTTATGTGGAAAAAGTCTCTGAATTAATTATAAAAGGTAAGCTGAGACTTCGTCAACTAGCAGGTATAGACCCAGCAGAAATTATAGTGCCTTTTACTACTGAAGAAATAAAAAAGTTATGGGAAGACAATGAACCGTGGCAAAGAGCTTGTGCTAATTTTTTGGGAGAAATTAATAGCAACTATCCCAAAAGTGGTAGACTTAACCTCATAAAAAGAACTTCTTGGATTCTTCCTAGAATTGTACGTGATGCTCCAATAACTGGAGCCCGTACGTTCTATACTGATGCAAATAAATCAGGGAAAGCAGGTTACAAGTCAGATGAATTGAGTAAGGTGGAACAAAGCCCTTATAATTCTGTCCAGAAGGCAGAATTATATGCCATTCTTATGGTGCTAAGGGATTTTAAAGAACCTCTTAATATAGTTACAGATTCACAATATGCAGAAAGAGTTATCTTGCATATTGAAACCGCTGAATTTATACCAGATGACACAGAGTTGACTTCATTGTTTATCCAGGTACAAGACATAATCAGGAACAGGCTTTGTCCGATGTACATAACACACATCCGGTCCCATACAGGTCTGCCTGGTCCTCTAGCCCAAGGCAACGCTGAGATTGATCAATTATTGATTGGAAGTGTGTTGCAGGCCTCAGAATTTCATAAGAAGCATCATGTCAATAGTAAAGGCCTAAAGAAAGAATTTTCCATTACTTGGCAACAAGCTAAGGACATTATAAAGAGATGTCCTACTTGTTCTTTCTATAATCAAACACCGTTGCCTGCAGGGAGTAACCCAAAGGGCACTAAGAGAAATGAAATCTGGCAGATGGATGTGTTCCACTTTATAGAATTTGGTAAATTAAAATATGTACACCACACCATAGACACGTATTCAGGTTTTCAATGGGCTACTGCCCTGAGCTCAGAAAAGGCTGATTCAGTAATCACACATTTATTGGAAGTTATGGCCATCATGGGTATACCTGCGCAAATAAAGACAGATAATGGTCCAGCATATGTATCTAAGAAAATGAAACGCTTTTTTGATTATTATAATATAAAACACATTACAGGTATACCAAATAATCCTACAGGTCAGGCAGTTATAGAAAGATCAAATCGTACTATAAAGGATATGTTGAACAAACAGAAAGGGACCGAAAATACCCCCAGAAATAGATTACATAATGCTTTATTAACCTTGAATTTTCTTAACGCTAATGAGAAAGGAACGACAGCAGCAGAGAGACATTGGATAATGGAAAAGTCTGCTGAACTAAATCAACCGATTTATTTCAAAGATGTGCTGACCTCTCAGTGGAAGCCAGGAGATGTGCTACGTTGGGGAAGGGGTTTTGCTCTTGTTTCCACAGGAGAAGAAAAATTGTGGATACCATCAAAATTAATAAAGTTTCGATTTGAAGAAGAGAAACCTCTTGGAAAGGAGAAATGACAACTCATCCACAATGATGATGTTCATACAGGTGGTAAGAAAAACATATAGAATGGGGGCAGGGTTCTGTTCTTATCTCCACAGGAAAACACTCATCTTTGAGAAATTCAAGGGACCCTGGATGTTTGGATACTGACAGATGGAAAAATACCTGCCCGATAGGAAATATCAAGAAAACTGAATGGGTTGTGTAAGTAATATTAAACCATATTTCTAAATTTATAAAGCTGGTTTTGAAGTTGGACTCTGGCTCAGTCCCTCTCCAATTCCAAGCCTGTTAGTAAGAGAAAAACCCAGAGTTTCTGGAGTTTCTGTCTCATGTCAAGAGCCATGATGTGGGACAGAAAGAAATATGAGTTTAGAAAACATCTTTGCTTTTCTTCATATCTATCATACTTTTCATTGACTATATCTATCATGTCTTTCATTGAATATATATATGTCTATATGATTAATGCTTAAGTTTCTCATAATGAACAATGAGTTTTTCCTGAAGTGACATTTGAAGTTTCCAGGAAGAAGATGGGGCCCCATAACAACAACTCCACCTGGTTGATATGACGTCATGATACTGATAGCGCTACAACAAGACCTGCTTTGGGTACCAGCTGCACAAGACAATTCCAACTTGGTTAGCTGAAATGGTGCACATCTTATACAACATTTTGGCCAGACCTGCACAAAATACTCAGAGACTATTGGCAATATTAAAAGACTTGATCTTGAAATTTAACCATCATTTTACTTTCACAGGATCCCCCAGAAAGAACGTCGCCCCCATGACAGCTGGAAGTAATTCTAGAGGACGACGTCCCCTCTCCCAGTAAAGTTTGCCCTTGGGTTTAGGGACATCATTTAGGGGTTGATTATAATTAGTATACGATTGAGGGTTGGGGGAGGAATTTTATAAGCTCAGGGATCATTTTGAAAAAAAAAAAAAAAAGAGGGATGATGGGATAATAGATTTGTAATTGTGAGTTACTGTTTTTAGACAAATATATTGGTATAGATTCTTGTATATTGATACAAAGTTAAATTATAATGACTATTGGATGCATGCATGTTTCTACCTTGTTTAAAACATTTTTATGTATTGACATATATTGTATTGTATATATTTACCATATTGCTGTATACATTTCTACCTCTGATTAAGATACTTATATAATGTTTGTGTATTGATATATATTTACCTACTGCAATGTATATTTGTACATTGTTTATATTTGGAGGTCATTGTCCTCATTTGTTTCACAGTTGTTTATTGTCTTAATCTTTAAGTTAGATAGATATTGAGAATTATATAGACTAATAGTCATCTAAGTTTGTCATTTATAATTAGACTAATCAGGTTCTTTAGATATATAGAGATTATACTCAGTATAGATAGTCTTCAACTTCTTCAAAGAGCTGTAGAAAATGGCCTTTAATCTAACTCAGAGTTTTGTGGTAGTGAGACACAATTGCTCCTGGCAACACCACTCTATTCCCGAGAGAATGTTGAGCACCAAAGACACTCCACCTGGAGCCTTTCCTTTTGGCAGAACTGGCCTTGGGGCAAAGAAATGCCCATACCTCAACCACTGACAAAGATACAGAGCATGCATCAATGGATAAAACAGGGCTGTCTTATCCTGCCAAGACAGGGTAAGATAGTTTTGAAAAGTTGCTTGCCTTTGAAAATGGTGTGTCAGTTATGTTAGGCCTTAGCCAAAGTTGGTTGCTTCAACACTGCTAATGTGACTTTGGGTGATTGTCTAGGTAGCTAGTTGTCTCTGTGATTTGTTGCATGTTTTGGAAGTTGTTTTACTGAACTTCCTAATTAACCAGGTAACATTATTTCCCTTCTCAGATCTTCGATGGGGTTGAAGACTATATAGATGTAGTTACTTTTCTCTCATGACTTGGCCAATTTATTTATTATACAAGACCTAAGCTAGTTAGAATAGGATATTTGTACTTATTGTATATAATTTCATAGTAGGTTTAGAACTCTCTTATTTAAACAAAAGGGGGAGGTGTTACGGGAGGTCCTCCCACTCCTCCAGCCTATCGCCGCTGAGATACCAGCCCCTTGGGGCGTGGTCTCTCTCCCTTTAAAAAAGCGGCCACTTCCCTCTCCTCTCTCTCTTCACTTCCTGCTCCGCCGGCGACTTGACTTCCTTCCTGGTTACGCAGAGGGCTGACAGTGATCTGTAAGTTTTTTCCCCTTTAAATAAATATCACCCTATTAATCATAATCCCAAATTTGTGTGGCATTGTTTGTGACTTACGCCTTCACCTACCATGAAGCCACTCTCTTAGAGAAGCATGTCCAGTTTCCTGGTCGTGTGTTGTAACCATCGTGACAGCGCTCCATCTCTGACTTGGTTTCTATCCTTAGATTGGAAGGGATACAACTCCACATAGCATCTATGGTCAGCCAGAGGCGGGGCTCAGTCTCTAACTTGGTTTCTTTCCATAGTTTGCAAAGAATGCAGTTCCAAACAGCATCCATGGTCAGCCATGAGCAGGGCTCCATACAGCAACTTTTCAACTGAGAATCTAGGGCACTGTGTTCTTCAAGGAGTCCTTCAAGGCAACTCTAGGATAACATAGAAGACATGTTAATACAGTTCCACCTATAATCTTAGAGCAAGTTTCTGTGAAACTCATCCAGATGGAGAGTAACGTTAGGGCTCTTACTGGCAGTGCTCTCTGGAGCAGAACTTTCTGCCTGCCCCTGCAGCTGAGGCTGTATCTAAGTCTACGGAGCTCTGAAGATGGAATGCCCCTTGAGGTTGCTCAGACACAGGATCTGGCTTTTATTTTCTAAGATCAACTACTCCTTGGTTATAAAGCAAGATAAATCCAGGCCTGGTGAGTCCTTGAGACATTAGAGAACATCTCAGCTTCTTTTCCATGACTCTTTTCTCTTAGTCCCCACAGGTCCTTGATGGAAGCAATATGGTTACAACCATTACATACATGAAGAAACTGCTACATGGAAAGATAATTTGCTCAAGGGTGATAAGCTAACACTGACTGCATTAACTAGAGTCTATAAATATAGACATGTATTCTACTTGTCTCTGTGTGAGATTCTCTGTGCATATAAAACAGTGTGTTGCTGATTTACAGGCCAAGTTTCAGGAGACTATAAATGTGTATAAATGTAATTATGAGGGCTTAAAATGAGTCAGCAGTATATTAGAATCTGGACCACATTTTCAGGAACATAGGCATGTGAAGTTACTTGCTTTTGACCAAAATAGATAAACAGAAATCTCTCTTCATCTCATCCATTAAGATGGAGAATTTGAACACTTGAGATGAGAGTAAGCCTTTTAATTTATTTGAAACTATTCACATATTTAAAAGCATCATAAAATGAACACTGGGTGAAGATGCCTACAGACTCATTGCAAGCCTTGCTAAGGTCACAGCAGAATGTGAAGAAAATGCAAAATGAAAATACACTTGCCAAAAGTATTCAGACCTGATGGGAATAACACTCTCCAAGAAAATGTGCTCCCCACGAGCACCATTAGACTCTGAAGCCCAGAGAATAAGCACCAAGGGAGCTGTTCTCAGGGTCTTCACGCACTCCCCATACACACTGAGTAAAAGATTGACCATCTGTGCCCATATACCCTATTCCTCACCTTTGTTGCCTTGACGAGCTTTAATACAAGGGGAGAGTCTTAGTTTTACTGCAGCTTGATATGCCATGCTTTGTTGATATCCATCAGAGGCCTGCCCTTTTCTGAATAGAAAGGGAGGAGGAGTGGTTGGGAGGGATGAGGGGGATCTGTGGGAGAATAACTAGAAAAAGAGCAAGGATGGGAAACTGCGGTCAGGACATTAAGTAAGTAAACAAATACATGTATTTTTCTTAGAGAGAGAGACAGAGACAGAGACAGACAGACAGACACACACACACACACACACACACACACACACACACAGAGAGAGAGAGAGAGAGAGAGAGAGAGAGAGAGAGAGAGAGAGAGAGAGAGCTCATTGTCTAGCCACCAAGAAACACATGTGCCACCAGCCGTATGCTGGGAACCAGTCCCTCAACCAAAGAGTGACTCATTATAGATCTCAAAGGCAGTTGCCAGCATTCCAGAGTCTCACTTCTCCAGTGGGACCAGTTCCCAAGGTCTAACAAGAAGTCAGAGGTCATCTTATGTCTTTGCTTGTCCAAAGGAAGGAAAGAAGAGGTGGATACAGAACAAAGTGGAATGAGGAATGGAGAAATAGTTGCAGAAACAGAAAGGCCTATGTGATCTCTCTGAGGCAATTGCCGTCCCTGGAAAAAAGTTCAAATCCTTCAGGAAGAGAACAATTCACCATTTTCTTCCCCTTCAATCATCACAATGGAGTTATATCCTACACCTTCACACAAACATATAGGTTCTACAAGTTTTAATAATGATACATCCATTCTAAGTATTTTCCATGATTTCATAGGATCTCAGTGAAAAGCTAGTAGAAAACATGGTTGTTCAGAATGTAGACTAAATGTATTACAGATCCTTTTTTAACCAAAAGTGTACGGAATCATGCTTTTTTTTTTTAACTTTGTGAACTTCTTTTCAATCATGGACATGGGTGAAGTGCAATTGTTGAACTCCAGGCCCTGAGGCTTTGTTAATCACTATAATCACTACCTTCATCTTTCAGTTCCTGCTGCTGTGTTTAGATGCTGTGCCCTCTACTTCCTGCCCCAGCTCTGTAACATGCTCACACAAACACAATAGCTTCCCATGGATGCTAGCTATTAGCTAGTGTAGGAAGTGCTCTCCATCAGACTTTACCTCCCCAATCTGATTGTTCTTCTTGTCCCACAACATGAAACTCCTTGGGTCTATGTCACACATTTCCACAGGAACATGTCCTGGGTAAGACATTTCATAGGTCTGGAGTCTATAAAAGTCTTTGTTTACCAAAATTTGAATCTGCTCAGACAGTCAGTACAGCTGTGTTACGTTACAAGCCAACTGAGTAATAAATAGTTCTGACAGATATCCATGGGTGCCTCTGGGAAAGAAAAGACTTGGCTAATTTTCTAGTTTGGGAAGGTAATTATGCAATATTGGCAATGAAAGTTTACCAGTCTTGTCTGTGTTTGTGACTCCTGGATTGAACAAATGAAGTCATTAGATATATTAACTTGCTATCATTTCAAAATACAAGTCACAGACTGGAGTGATGGATTGGTGACTAAGATTTTGTTGCTTTTCCAGAGGACCCAAGTTGGATTTTCAGCACCCATTTTGCATAGCTCACAATTGCCAGTAACTCAAGCTCCAGGGGAATCCAATGCCTTTGGCTTCTGCGGTGCCCCAACATACACATGTACAAACCCACACACAAATGCACACATATATGTAATTTAAAATAAAATAAAAGTGGGGGAGAACTGTGGTTGGAATGTAAAATGAAATTAAGATAAATAAACAAGAATAAAAATAAACAAAATTTTAAAAGAAAGTCAATATTTGGCATTTATGTAAATATGGGGATACTTAAAAAAAGATTTTATTTTTAATTTTGTATATTTATGTGTGTCTATGTACATGAGTTCAGTGCCTGCAGAGAACACAGATGGCATTGTATCCTCTGCAGCTGGAGTTACAGGGAGTCTTAAGTTACCAGATACTGGGAACTTAACTTGGGTCTTCTGCAAGAGCAGTATATGTTCTTAATCACTGTCCTATCTCTCCAGGAATACTTTCAATAAGTGGTTTAGCTGTAAGACTTGGTTATTGTCAGGATCTCTATGTAAATATGCTGCTAAGGCATCTACTTGTACAATAGTGGCTGTGTCTTAAACTCCCCCCTTTTATTTAAGAACTATGCTAGAAGTACTGGTGAAGTTACTTCGCCAGTACTTCTATCTAGAGGCCTGCTGCCATTTTTGTCTTCTATGAAATTTTTGTTGCCAAGGAATACAGGATTACAGCTTTGTATGACAGATTGAGATGGTGTGATGTATTCTTGGTTATCAGCATACTCATGTAGTGTGGGATTTTAGATGGTGAATAATCACAATGTGGGGGCAAGCATGGTGCATGCTGTGTAACCTCAGTCACCTGATGTATGTACACTTGCAGCACCCAGAGGGACGCAGCAAGCTGAGCTGCATGTGGCTGGGTGACTGTTCTTGGCTTCTTGTGTTTTGTTTCCTGTAATGCACATGCTACAAAATAAATAAAAGCTTCTTTTTAAAGTTAAAAAAAAAAGAACTCTGCTAGAATCCATGCAGTTGTATTTGCTCAGGAGTGGTGGTGACAGTCTCTGTCTGCCCAGGTCCGTAGGCAGCCCTGCCGTCTTCTGTGGGGTATGCAGATCATCTAGAGAGCCGGAGTAGGAGTTGCTTACGTATGAAGGCAGAATGTGCGCCAGCACTTGGAACATGAAGTCAATACATCGTTTCACTCAGTGTGGGGCCACTCTGCATTCTTTTCTTTAGAGCAAGTTTAGGGATTTTGTTTTGCTTCCCAGTTCTCTTCCTACATAAAATACCTTGAGGTGTGACTTTGAAAGAGCCTCTTTGCCCAGCACAAAGAGGATGTTTTAGATGTTTTATAATGCTTTGGCATTCTTGCTTGTGTCGTTTGAACCAGCGAGCATTTATAGAGTTTGTGAGCCTATGAACAATGTGAGCAAGTGGCCACTCGGGAGATGTGTAGGAGGGGAGTAAGTTTTTACACTGTGCACATACTGGTCCACTCCCCAGAGCTCTGTGCTAGATCAGGGATCCGTGAGAATTTTCTGGAAAGAACCGGAACATTAAGATTACAAGCTTTCCATGGTAACAGGGTGTCTGCCCCCACTGCTCTCCTCTGGTAACGATACAAGCAGATGAGTGTGGCTGGCCAGTCCCAATACAACTGTTTTCATCAGCTCTGAAATGTGCCTTCCAGTAATATATGTGTTAGTACTGCTATTTCATCGCATACTCAGAAAGCTAAGGTAGGAGGATTGCCTTAAGTCTGAGTCCACTTTGTGACACATAGTGAACCCCAGGCCAGTTCAGGCTACAGTGAGAACTCCTCTTAAATAAAAACAAAAATAGGAAGGCTGAGAAGATATCTCAGCTGGGAAAGTGCTCGCTGGTGAATATTAAGACCCAATTCTGGTCCCTGACACCTAATATAAAGCAGATCATGGTGGGATGCCTGTGTTTTCAGTGCTGGGAAGACTGGGGGAGGAGAATCCTGGCCCCCACTGGCTGACCAGTCTGACCTACTTGACAAGTTCACCCCAGTAAGAGATTTTGTCTCAAAAAATTAGGAAGACAGTTCTGAGAAATGATATCCAAGGTTGACCTCTGTCCTCCATATAAATGTACCTTCCCACTTGAGCATACAAGCAAGGGGGGGGGAGGGAGAGGGAGCGGGATAGGGAGAGAGAGAGAGAATTGCTATAAAAGGATTGCTATTAGTTTGAGGCTAACCTGACTATGTCATGTGGTGTTCTAGGCCAGCCTAGGCTACAATGTGAGACATTATCTTAAACCAACCAAACAAAAATGAAGAAATAATTTAATTTAATTATAAAAGAACTGCTATTTCTCTTTTGATTCCTGTTATAGTCACTTAAAAACGTGATATACAGACAGTGGGCCAGATTTGGCCATGACCACGGCTTTCTAACACCTGTGCCAGATTTTAAAAAAAGCCAAACTATAAAAGGTAGTATGAAGACACGAATAGAAGTCTTTACTGATGCCACCAGAGCTGGGATCAGACCTCGGAGACAAACTGTCTCGGGCACAGCATTGCCTTGAGTCAGCCACTCTTGGGAAAGGGACTGTCAACAGTTTTATTTAGAAGAACCATCTCTGAATATTATTCTAAAATACCACGTGATGCTGAAAATATCAGGGACCAAACTGAGTTTGTCTCTGCTTTGATCCAGCTCCTCCAGAGCTGAACCTTCTGGCCACAGCTCAAATCTATGTGACTCTGGAAATGATGACTGCCATTAATAGTTGACTGGGTGTGCTTAGAAGCAAACTATTTCCCATATACTTCGTCCACTCCATCCAAGTTGGGCAGGGATCAGGTACATTCTGATCTGGAAGCACTCACAGGGCTAAGGGGGCTTGGAACATCTTCTAAACATTTGCTTTTGCACATACATCAGCATCCTACAAAGTAAACACACATCCCTTCTATGGAGAGGTCAAACAAATTTAAAAAACTTCTCTTCTGAGCAGTTGCCAACCTCTCCCTGCCCACCATTCACCCCATGTTATGACTTTAACACCAGCGAGAGGAATACTTCCATCAATTCATACTTATTGTTTGCTGAAGTTACATGCACATATATACACATTTGCGGTCTTGGGTATTGATGTATGTCAGGCTTTACCTACAGTGGTTTATTTAGTGATATGGTCAATATTACTTCCCTCAATGACAATCAGAGATACATACTCAAATTCCCAGTACTAAGACTGAGGCTTCATGCCCATTGGAGCCCACAAGCCAGCTTCTGCCACCAGAAGATAGGTATATTCTCTAGAATATACTAATAGCTAAGTTCTAGGAACACAAAAAATAGCCAGAAAGAAGTCAGTCTTGAAAAGTCAGCATCCACATAAACTGTAGCTTCTTCTGTCCCCAGTATTGACATTTGCTGACAATTTTTATTTTCTCTCCTCTTCTTGGAAGCTATTGAGAAGAGAGATAGCACCTGCTATCCTCAGTGTTTAGTAGGAGCCATTGTATAGTGAACAGCCAATGCATGTCTTCTGGTTTAATGAACAAAAATGACCTGTTTTATCTGGTGGAATGATGGTGCTGGGCTAGTCAAGATGAGGAACTTTCAGATATGACTTATTGAACTGGATCATAGCTGCTTTCCCCACTACCTTAGGACACCAGGGACTCAAGGAACCCATTAACTTCTCTAGCTCTTTTCTCTTCAAAAGCTAGTCCCCATGGTCTTTTATTACTTTGGTGACAGAAGCTATTTGTTAATAGGTTATTTGCCTGAATAATTGTATTTTCCTTGCTCATTGTTTTTAGGGGCATGGTTTTAATTATGCATGCTCAAGCTGCTTGGGCTTACCTGCCTCTTTCATCCAATAATTGAAAAGGGCTTTGTAATTGAATGAGGCTGAGAAAACAGACAGTCAAAGACCCAAACAAATATCAAGGCTCTTCCTGTGAATGGAGTTCCTAGGGCGGTTTTCTCCTGTGGAGGTACATCTTGAAGGGTTTAGCTGGAAAAAAAAATCAGGTTTGAGTGACCTGATGGCTGGTAGCGAGAACAGCCAATAATTTAGAGAAATCATATTTCTCAGGAAATAAATATTTGAGAGGAAATGAGTATGCAGCAAACAGCTGCTGAGGAGTATGGGAGAATGAGCTGTAAGAGGACTGGCGAATAACTGAATCCATCCATCTTCAAAGTACCGTACCATGACGTCAGTCCTAGAATGGTCAAGGGTAAGGTTCACTGGGAGTCTCTGAATCTATCCATCTTCAAAATACCATACCATGACGTCTGTCCTAGAATGGTCAAGGGTATGGTTCACTGGGAATCTTGAGAGGTCTTGTGCATCTGACAATGTGCAGTCCTTCCTCTCAAGAATCCTGAACAATAAATAAGACATTTGGCAGCTGAAGGTAAAGTCACCAAAGACTTGCAAGAACCATGATTTTATTTATTTTTGTTTGTTTGTTTTGGGTGATTTTAAACTTTACTTCATCCCTAAGTTTTCTTGAGATGGATGAGGGTAGAGAAAGGAGATTGAGCTTCACTTACCAGTAGAATTAACAAAGGAAGAAAATGGAGTCATTTGTGTAAGGAAAGTATCCAGGATCCCTGGAGGCTAGTGTGGGAAAGGAATTAAAGACTGGGTGTTCTGCATCATCAGAACGAGTGATGAATCCCTCCCTCAGACTGTTGTGCTGTGGAACAGTCTTTGTACACTGAAAATATGTATTACTTTCATTGGTTAATAAAGAGCTGACTGGCCTATAGCTGGGTAGGAAGAGAGTGGATGGGAGAGTCAGACGAGGAGGAAGCTGGGAAAAAGAATGGTAGAGTCTGAGGAGTCACCAGGAGATGCAGAGGGAACAAGATATGCTGGAGGACAGTAAAGCATGATCCTGGTGTCAACACATAGATTAATAGGAATGAGCTAATATAGGTTGTAAGAGCTAGTTAGTAATTAGCCTGAGCTATTGGCCAAATATTTATAATTAATAATAAATATTTGAGTGGTTATTTAGGAGCAGTTGCCAGCACACGGAGAAACTCTGTTTATACTGAGGAGAGACAGAAACATAAGGAGCACCAATATCTTAGAACAAAAGGTCAGTTGACACCACACCTAAGTCCTGGTGTAGAGACTAAATAGTATTGGACTGTACCCTAAATTCAGCTTAGTGACCTTTTCAAAGAGCCTCTCTTCCAGTTTGAGAACTTAGAACTCTTAAGTTCAGTGTGTGTTTTCAGGAAGCACACCTCAGCCCATTCTAAAATGCACAACCCATACCAAAGGGGACCCTTCATCTGTTAAACCCAGACCTTGACATATGTGTATCAGGCTGCAGCTCAGCACCTGACTTTCCTCCCATAAAGACTAGAGGCCAGAAGCACAAGGACCATGGAAGTGGGGCCTGCAGGAAAAAAAACAAAAAACAAAAAAACTTGTCTTAATATGTACTTGCTCTTTCCTGGAAAAAATCCTCTGATTTACATATTTTCAAGGTTTTTTGTTTTATTTTTAACATTCTGCCTACAAGAAGTAGACCGAACAACTAGCTATAGTAGTACTGCTATTTTGATCTTTTCCTCTTGTTTTAGGAAGACTGGTTTTCATTTGGGAATGAGTTCTTTTTCCAAAGTAGTAGCCAGTGCATTAAACACCCCTGTGCTATATCCAGTCAGGGCAAGCAAACCACCATCAACTTTCCCTTCTTCTTATCCAGCAGCCAAGCCTTCTGCTGTGAATTACCAACATGTTGCTGAAATGTTGAAGAGTCAGGAGCATCAATACAAGCAATTAAGGCTCCTTGAAAACAATTAGTGCAGGGCATGACATGATGCAGGGCTCATTTCTTCAACGCCAATCACAGAGTCTTCCCCTTGAGTCATTATCCCTGGTGTGCCACTTGCTCACAGGAATCAAGAGAGATAATGACTAAGCCGTGCTTGGAGGCTGTTTGATGCTGATCTGTTGCCTGTGATTTATCATAATGGGCTCTTTGATTGAAAGATAAATACCTCATTTCACGGAGGCAAATCAATTATTATTTCAATAGTTTATTGTCTGTTTTGTTTTCGACTCCTACATAATTGTATGACCCACTTAAGTTTATACATATTCCTCAGACTTGCTGGACTCAGACAAAACTTCTTGTATTTCCCATCTTATCTCCTTCTCCTCTTTTCCAACTGAGAAGCTGCCCGGTCCCTTCCTGGTCTTCTTTTCTTCCTCGTTGTCCTTCTGTCTTCGAAGTCCACTCACTCCAATCTTTTCAGGAACTGTGTATGCTCTATTGATGTCTCTTTCTTTGTATGTAGCTCTGCCTTCTATGGTCCATTATTCTCATAAACAATTCTATTGAAAATCACATTAGTCTCACACACCTTAAACTGTAAAGCTACGAGCATTCAGTAATACCTTGGATTAAATGCTGAGTCATCGTCTCTTGACCATGCTTCTCTCAGGAACCATCAACTTAGCTTTCTTTTCGCAACAAGCATCTTTTTGCACTATTCTCTAGTTCATGTTGGGCTTAAATCCACTTCAGATTCCTAAGAAGACTCTTTCTTATTAATGTCATTGGTGTGAGCAAATGTTTCTGTTTGCAATTATTGTTTTTGTTCTAATAAGATCTGCCTATTTCAATCACTAGGCATAGCTGATAACTCCCTGATTCTCAGTTCATATTCTTCTCTTCCATTGACTTCAAGGACATCACACCTTCCTGTGCACGTTTGTGTGTGACATCAGTGAACATTACAAAATGGAATTATCAGATGAGAACAGTGTGTGTGAATGTCTGCAAGCCTGTGTCCCTCGAATGAAAATGATGGTCTTTGTGTGTTAGTTCCAGGAGCCTCCATCTACTTGTCTAGCTTCTCTCTCATGTCTACTGTGACAGCGGGCCCTTTCAATTCAATGCCTTCTCCGTTTTGCCCTGAACAATTAAAATGATCCCCCCCCCCAGTTCTGTTCATCCTACACACTATTGCCAAACTGAGCCTTTTTAGAGTTGGCCTCCCTATGAAGTCTGACCTTGAGTTCAAGATGCCCCTGCCACAGCCTCCCTACAGCTGAAAGCACAGACAAACAGTCTCAGCATTGTGTTGTTTGTGTAAGCCTTTGCTTTTAGACTATTTTAGGTTTCTATGAAAAGCAGAGAGAATTTTCATATGCAAAGTGATGTTTTATATGACCCTCCTCTCTTATTTAAAAAACAAAGCAGAAGAGGCTGGAGAGATGAGTCTGCCGTTTAGAGCACTTCCTGCTCCCGCAAAGGTCAGGTGAGTTTCCTAACACTTATATGATAGCTCAGTGCCATCTCTAACTCCGGCTCCAGGGATCCGCTGCTCTCCTCTGGCCTTCATGAACACTAGGCACACATGTGTCTCACAGACATACATGTAGGGAAAATATTCCTATCAATAAATCTAATGCTTTTGAAGTCAGACGAGAAAGCCCCTATATAAACTGTCTCTGGTATCTTTCCCTCTTCTCCATGGTTCTCAGGTTTCCTGACATCCACACTTCACTCTGTGGGCATCCTTTGTATATATTCTTTCCTTACTCAGACTGGCTCCTTCACAGTCATAAACAGGGCAGGCTAGCTTGAGGTCATCTCCCCAATAGAACCTCAACTATGCTTCTTATGTATTTTATCATTCATGTGTATGTAAGTTTGTCTATGTACATATTCATGACCATGTCTATGTCTGTGTACAGGCATGTACATGAGGGTACCTGTGGAGGCTGGAAGATGGTGTTGGAACTAAAGCTTCAGGTGGTTGTAAGTTGGCCAATGTGGGTTCTGTAAACCAAACTCCAGTCCTCTGCAAGAGCAGCAAGTTATCTTAGTCGCTGAACCATTGTTCCAGTCCTCATCTGTGCTTCTTTAGGATATGAATACCTAACTGAGTCTTCTAATATGTGCCATTCCACTTAGAAAGCTCAAATGCTTTGATTCTTCTTATAAGAATACAAAGTTCCATGAAAACATGGAAGACAATTTACTCGTCATTATGTTTTTAATAGCAAAATATCTGAAGCTATTACTTAATAAATAGTTATTAGACAAAGGAAGGAAAGAAAGAAGGAAGGGAAAGAGGGAGGAAGACACAGAGTAAGATCAGTAAATGGTAGACTATGGGTGGTGTGTGTGTTACAGTATCTTGGTAATTCAAGTCAGGCCCAATGTTTGTTTCAACAAACATAGCTAAAATCAGGTGTGTGCAGAACTGGGCATGGTGGTACATGCCTGCCATTAGGAATCCAAGACAGGAAGATTTCAAGAGGCTGGGAAACATGGCAAGGACTCGATTCAAAAATAAAGAAAATGAATCAGCTGTGAAACATGTTATAAGGAATGTGTGTCCTTATAGAACTATGGCTTACCATCTACATGATCATCTAGTAGAAGTAGTCTCCTGCAAAACCTTTTGATAAACTCTGATAAAGCCCATTTGGGGTGCTCGCTGGCACTATTAGTATGAGCAAATAGGAAAGATGGGTCTCTTCCTGGACAAGGTAGATTGTATGACTACCTGCAATCAATCCCACTGTCACCCAAATGAGGGTGGCGACCTCTATGAGTGAGTCCCGGGACCCTCTCTCCACCTCTGCTTCTACTTACCTCCCAGGAAAGCAGCCCTAGTTACTTCTAATTTACTGAAATCCAGGGGTGAGTCTTCCTAACGCCTCTTCTCACCGTTTTGTGTCTGGAAATGTGCGAAGAATCAATTGGTGTGAAAGCACTCAATGGAAAAGAAATAAGATGATTTATATTCCAATGTTTAAAAAATGAGTTTCTTCTGTCAGACTCCATTTACTTCCTTTCTTGTGTGCTGAAAGTTCATCTCTGAGTCACAAGATGACGGATCTCCACAGTCAGGATGAACTGGAACCTGATGGTGAGCCTATCTGCCCTGCTCAGTCCATTGTCTACCTGTTGACCCCCAGGGCATTTACTTGGTGACTCCTATAATGTGAATGGCTCCTTTTGTGCCATGGCACTGAAGATGCCATTTCATTCCCTGTCAAGGGCATCTGTGGATGCTGCCAATGAGACTATTGCTGCTGAGCCAATGCAGGGGAGCTGCAGGCAGGAGTCTGCCTCTTTGTTCAGTCTAGTGACCAGTGACTCAGTTCCAAGCCAGGAACCAGGAGCAGTGTGGCTCAGGATATTGATCATAGCTGAAAATACCACCATCCATCACAGGAAATTACTTGGGGTGTTAAGGAGATTATAATAAATATAGCAACTATGTGAACCCCAGACCTTCTATGCATTCTGATAGCCATAGCATTTACAAATTCGCCCTCATCTCCAGGTTCCTTTGTGTGAGGACATGGGAGAGGTTAGGCTCTTGCTATCTGCCAACAGTGCAAAGGAATTATACTGGAAGGGTCAGTGGAGAGGGTTTATGATGAAAGGAAGAAGGATGCCTCACACTCTCAGCTTGGCTTTTATTCTGTAAGAGACAGATGACTGTGTGGATAACCTGTGTGTCAGACTGGGCTGAGCCTCCTGAAGCACAATGTATCACTGAAGCCAGGAACTGTACCCTTTGAACCAAACAAATCTCTAGGAGTCCTTGGCCAAATAAATATTGAGGACTACTTTTTAAGAGTCACCTGATAATATAAAGTTTTTCTTTAACTGCAAATAACAAAATCAAACAGGAGTATAGAATTTTTTTCTGCACATTGCTTCCAGACGTGAACATGTCCCTTTTGTGATATGAGCCATACTGTGTACTTCTGAAGGGCAATTTGCTTGAGATAGTTCCAAATTTAGTGTTCACTGTTTAATTACAGAAAAACAGAACACACACCAATGAAGAAGCCTCTTGGCATTCCTTGACAGCTGTCACATATATTATCTAGAACACAAATACACAACAAAAATTGTAGAGGTCTCACTCCTCAGCATGGGTAAATGTTTAAAGTTGTAGATGCAGCTCAAATGAATTAAAAGATGTGTGTTTTTCTTTTCTTTCTTTCTTTCTTTTTAATCAGTTTTTTGAGACAGGGTTTCTGTGTAGCTTTGGAGTCTGTCCAGGAACTAGTTCTTATAGACCAATCTGTTCTCAAACTCACAGAGATGAGTTCTGCCTGCCTCTGCCTCCTGAGTGCTGGGATTAAAGGCATGCTCCACCACCACCTACCATGTTCTTCTATTGTAAATGATTCTGCAACCTGGCACAGATGATATATCTTGCCTTTCAAGAACTAGTAAGTTTTGTGTATTCATGCTAAGTATTATAAGGAAGGAGCCCAGTCCCTTCTATCTAGCTGTCTTGGTGAACATAGCACCTGTCCTCTGCTGTGACAACTTTTTGTATTTTTGATTCATGAAGGTTTCTTCCTCGGACAGAGTAAACTACAGAAAGCACAAGACCAGGCATGTTTCTTTCAAAGCCAGGTTCTTTCAATAATTCCCTTCTTGACTATTTGCTGTCTACCTTAGTCCCAGGGTGGATGCCCATTCTCTGTGATTGGAACACCATGAATTGACTTTGGATGTTATTAAATGCTGAAATTCAAAAGGGAAATTTGGAGACCATGCCACCTCTGGCTCTCTGTTGGCTGATTTTCTTAACATCCCTGCTTCTCCCGTTTGGCTTTGTTCTAGGAGGACAATTTGTTCTTCTCACCTGGCTCTACTCTTGCCTGCCCCCCCCCCCTTCTCTTGCTTTGTTAGTGTTCTTGGCCTCGAATAGCTTGAGTCCCTTATAATTTTTTCTTTGTAGTTTCTTTGCTGAGTGGTCATGAATGTGAGGATCAGTGTGTCAGGCACTAGTGCTGCTTCAGTTACCGAAGAGTGCCTATCATCTGTCTTCTGCCCAGCCTGTCTCTTTATTCTCGCAGAAGCCACGGCATATCTCTCCTAGACATTTTCACCTTCTTTCTTGAAATGCATGTTCCACCAAAATTCTAGAATGTTCATCCTTAATCCATCTGAACTAAGTCCCTACTGTGTAAAACCTTCAGCACCTCCCCTTCACACTTAGCATTCACAACTAGCTCCACGTCAAATCTCAAAATTGCCTAACCACCCCGACTCCTGTTGCTGCCCTTGCCGGTCTTCCGGTCATACTAGCTTGCTTTTGACTCTCCAAATTATGTAAGATGTCTCAAATAGAAGAATTTTATTACATTTCAGTCTTTATCATGTTCTTGGTATACTGTGATTGTATGGAAATTATGGTTATCATTGTGGCTTTTGTTGGAATAAACTGTGTATGGATCTTAGAGAAAAATCTGTGCTAAGGTCTTATTGACTCAGAATTAAAGACACAGAGATAAAAGTCAGAAAATAAGCTCAGTCCCTCTAAGTATGATCACATATTCTTAGAACCCTAAAACTTGGCAGGAAGCAAGAGAATATGGAACTCAAGGCCAGTCTCTACCATGTAGTGAGTTTGAAGCCAGTCCTGACTATGTGGGACCCTGTCTCCAGAAAAAATAAGTAAAACAGGACATCCAAAACTCTCACAATGTCTATGTGCCTGTCTTTCCTTCCTACTCTGAGGTGGCCATTTATTTCCCTTAATGAGAAACTATGGGTATGCGGCCAGCAGTTGAGATAGAAACAAAATTTGCTTGGTTGATCTAGTGATATTTTGGTGCCCAATTTTACAAAACTGCAATTCTCTTCTATCATTTGATGATGAAGTTAAATACAAAACCAAATGGAAAAAAAGAAAAGTCTGCTCTTTAAAAACCCATTTCTGTTGAAAAGGTGATGGAAACCATGACAGTGATCAAGAGTCTGTGTTCCATTGGCCACAGCTGAAGTGAAAAAGTCAATGGCTGGAATAGATCTGCCCTAAGGGAGCCAGGACATTTGCTGGTTACCATGTGACTTGTAGGCATCTGTCAGGGAGACACCATCTGGCACTATTTGGCAGGACTTAGTTATCAGGGTGCGGAGTGAGCCACTGTCCTCAACTCTAGAGGTTGACCAAGGGTGTGCTTTCTACTGGAAGAGAAAAATGTACATTGACTCAAGATGTTGATGCTCTTGCTCTGCTTCCTGGAAATGGGAAGAAAATGAAAAGAGTAGAAGTGTGGAAATAAAGACAAGAAATACTGATCCTTCTAACCTGTCCATTCACCCAAGCCTGAGATGGACTCAGTTCTGTGGCTGAGTGGAACAGGGTACCTGAACTGGCTAAATAACAGATTGTCAAACATAGATATGCACATGGTAGGCACTTGGATAAGCAGTGACGTAAGAATAGATATGCATACAAATTGAATTAATTTATTAATTATCTACAGGAGGCAACAAGGCATTAGGCAGATTTTCACAATAATGCCATTTGGGTAGATTCTTTAATCAGTTTCAGTTTTCAGCCCTGGAATATGAAATTGAGGAACAAATTTAAATGACTTCAACTGAAGTGTTTGAATTGGTCAGAAGCGGGAGAGATGGTTCAGCAGTTGAGGGCACCCGACTACTCTCCAGAGGGCCCAGATTGCACTCCCAGCACCCATCTGGCACCTCATGACCATGTATAATACAATTCCAAGGAATCAATTTCCCTCTTCTGATCTTCATGGGCACTGCATGGTGCCCTGACATACATGCAGGAAAAAAAAAACATAAACATAAGATTAATGTGTAAATGAATTGTTCAAAATATTTTTAAAAGTTAATGGTCAAAGAAACAAAACACAGAGAAAGATGCATTTTCCCTGGCTTAGAGTCCTAGCTGTCCATTTTATTCTGCTTGCCACAGTCACATAAGTAAACTGAGGCTGCCTACAGGTGGCACAAGAGCTGACTACCACTCCATCCCTTCCTCCTGTATCCAGGGAAACAGCAAACCTGAGTGATGATGACCTTATATTGGCTTAATTTACCAATCAGCAAATGTCTTAGAAAGGTCACAACTTTCCCTCCATCTCAACACAGCAGTGTGATCTTGAGGGTGAAATCAAACTGATAAACGGCTGGGGTATTTTCCTGTGGCCCAGATCCAAAACCAGTTATCACTGGTCCTGAGAACTACCAGTATGTTGTCCTGCATGTGTTTTTCATCCTTACTATTAAAAAGCATATTCTTTAAGGAACCCATCCATTTTTAAGTCCATCCCTCCAGTGGGTCTGCTGAGCTTGTTCTGATCATCACCTATGGTTTCAGCCCTACCTAGAGATTCATACAAAATGCAGAAACTATTTTTCACTTGAAAAAAAAAATGCTTTTCATTTTGTATGAGTCCAGAGTGGTTCACTTATAATTCCACAGTTCAGACATATTTGGCATCAAACTTCAGTCCTGGAGAGCCAAGGTAATCGCTTATGTGTCTTGGGATGGCTGTTTGTTTGGCTTCCAATGTACTGCTGAATATATGAATCTTTATAATTCTATCTTTATTCCCAGTCACATCCTTACCTTGTCTGTGCATGAAATTGGCAAGACATAAGTCACATAAACAGTAAAAATATTACTCCTAGAAGCAAAGTTCAATGAGAATACATATTCTGCATATTGGTTTCTGAATGACACTCTAATGCTGAGACCAAGAGAGGATATGAATACCATGAAGCTGAGAAGTTAACTGGCTGACTTTACCACAACCCTTGCCCTGTGTCATTGGAAACAAACCACACAGTCCTTTGTGCCTTTGATGTTCTTGAATAATGGAACGTCTGGAGAACTCATAATAAAAGGTGTGTGTGTGTGTGTGTGTGTGTGTGTGTGTGTGTGTGTGTGTGTGTGTGCATTGAATCCTAGTTGCCATGGTTCCAGGAGACCAGGAGACTTTCTAGCTCTAAGAACTCCTTTGCTTTGTCATGATCATTACATCTTTCAAGATACATTTTTCCATGCATGCCACTATAAACTTCTAGCTTAGAGAATTCTTAATAAGTATAATAGTTAAGTAGAAGAACTAGCCAGCTGGTGAAGGATACCATATGCGAAGGTTCCCGGTAAACAACCAGTCAAGTCAAACTACGCCATTCCTTTGAAGAGCTTCTTGGACCTTGGTGTAGCCTTAGTATTTTCCACCATTACTTTGACATGGTACTTCAATGTGGGTGTGAGTTTAAAACCAGGTCCTTTCGTCAGTAAAATAGTAGTCACAATCAATGTACCCGTTTGCATACTACACGGTATGGGAAGCCTGAGAAGTGATAACAGACGCCTTGCTGAGTAGTGATCTACCTGGCCACAGAGTGCCAGTGTAAGTGTAAACCCTGTAGGAAATGATCTCTGAAATGGTATCCCAAAAGAGTCTTTTAGAAGGACAGTTCCCATCACTTCCACAGGTTATCACAATGCCTAGCTAGCTTCGAAGTTTGATATTCTGGAACTATTTTTCCCAAACCCAGGCCCTTCCTTCCCTTGGAGACTGAGACAAGCTGACAAATGGGCACAATCACACGTAAAAGGCACACTAGCACGCAAGCCAAGCCTAGGGTAATTTTGTGTGTTTTGTTTTGTTCGGTTTTCCAGGGCAGTTTAAGGGGTGCAGTGGGAGCTGGGATGTAGGTGCTGCTGTGTTTTCACTGTGTGTATTGCTCACTTGGGCGACAGTGAACAGAAGCGGGAATTAGCAACTGGGTGCCCAGTTTCCAGGAATAGACAGGCTGGCCTACAACACCCATTTTGTCAAAAGTTCCCTCTTAGTGATTCCGATACTAGTTTGTGTTAATGCAGCCCTACACGCCCCGTTTTCTGTTCTCCAGATTTAGCCAGCCAGCCTGTAGACCCACCGATCAGTCCCTGAGCCACCCAATTCCAAGAGATGCATTTGTCATTGGAATATTTGTTGTTTTGACTGCTTTTCTTCCCCATTACAAAATTTCATTCTTTAAAATATCCCTCTTATGCCCTAACCTCCCAAGAGGCTGTAGATGGGTGAAGCTGCTTTACACCTCTCTGGCCTTATGAAGCCCCCTGCATTGGGAGGGCACTCGGCATGTTCTAATGTGAATGTAGAAAGGCAGATCTTCAGGACTCCTGTTTCAGTGTGACCAGACCATGGCGGTGCCTCTTTGCCAGTGGGTACAAATGACCATGGTGTGCTCCTGACTTCCCTTCGTTTACATCCATCCTGCACAGCCTTAGCAGCTAGTTTTCTACTCTCAAAGAAATCCCTAGAGCAAATCCGCCTCTAATATAAGCTCTTTTATTTTGTTATGTCTTATCATCAGCTTGTTTACTTTGGTTTCCAAACAGGACAATATTAAAATGTTTCCAAGGACAATAGATCTAATTTCAAAAAGAAAACAAACAAGACAAAACCCTTGTTTGTGAGACTGTCTTGACAGCTCCCTTCGGGTTGGTAGTGAGCAAAATGAAGCACCAAGGGCGTAGCAAACAAAAAAGAAAAACAGAAGCAATTACGTCATGACCTCACGGTAGCCTGGAATTGAGCTGGAGTTTAAAACAAAAACATTTTTAGTGTTTGAAACAAACCAGAATAGAGCGATCTATACCCATGGTACTGGAGTAAGTGAGCAGGGTGTTTGGTAGAGGAGTCGTGTTGCAATATGTTATAAGATACTTTAAAATCAGAATAATAAATCAGGTGTCCTAAAAAATTAATTGGGCTCTTAGATACCCATTTCTTTGCGTGCCTGAGTTGTGGCAGTGGGGACGGAAGTACAGAAGACACATCAACACTGCCCTCTACAGGACACTCGAGGTGCTTCCTTGCCTTAGACAGTAAGTGGCTGGCTTTGAAGGCTTGCTTAGCTGAAAGAGTTCTAACGTATCTGTCACAGGTACAGGTTTTATCAATTAAGCAACCTGGGCCATCTCCACCTTCCTGTAATGAAAACAAATGCTACAAGCAGTTACACAAATTATTGCTATTTCTGGGAACATATGATGTTGAGGGTTCTTAAAAGACTTATTCTGTGGTCCAGTAGGAAATAGGATTTTTTCCAATAGGAAATCAGACACGTCTGATTGCAGAATGACGAAGAAGCGACGGAATAGGTGAGGTTTGCAGAATGAGCTAAGACAGAAAACTGCAGTGTGGCCTTGAGGTCACACGTTTTCCTGCTGTAGAGAAAACATAGCAAGCATGGGTGCTCCGATAATTAAAATGAGAAAGTAGGAAGGGCATATGACCCTGTCTAGAATACTAGCCAAATACTGGGGATTTTGGTGGAAGGGGTGTGTGTGTGTGTGTGTGTGTGTGTGTGTGTGTTTAACTGTAGGTGCATTTGAGAGACAATAAGAAATGGATGATCATATGGTTATAATATGGGAAATCTTCAAAAAAAATGACTGGCTTGTAAAACAAAGTTTCTAGAGAAGACACTTGTTTCCCCTCACCAGTGTGGGAGAGAAAGTCAGTGCTTCTCCATGCACACAGCAAAACCAAAGGGGTTCAAGGTCAGAACTGTTTCGAGCAATACTGTGAGCATAGTTGTTGGTGTTTGGCTGTTATTCTCGAGCGCGGCCTCTGTGTGAGCTTGTGAGAGCATGTGGGTTTGGGGAATGAAGAGCTCACTGTGCCCCCACTAGGACATTGGCCACGAGCGGGATAGAGTACAGAACTGGGGAGATGGCTCAGCGCCAGGTGGTTGCCACTGACCTTCACACCAAGTACTGAAAAAATAAACCAAATGTGTTGCTGTTGGATAACATTCTAAATGTGGATTTAGAGGGTCCTTTAATTCTTGTCCCATAGGCAGCTACAGTTCAGTGTGGTGTTCACATTGTTCGGTTTGGTGTTCAAATTGCTTCGAACTCAATAAAGTTTCTGCGTCCACTGCACCCTATGTGCCATAGGTCACACTCGTGGGAGAGCCCCACTACTTCCTGCTTCCAAATGCAAACAAACTAACGCACAAGCCAAAAGCCATTCTGTCCATGGGTTAGTTATTACCAAGGCCCGGGGAGATAGGTCAGTGGGCAGATAAACCGCTTGTTGAGCAAATGTGGAGACAGGGGTTGAGATCCCCAGAACCCATGGGATCTTGGTGCCATAGCACACACCTCACAGATGTATAAACGTGTCACCTCGGCGGTGAGATGGAAGGCAGGGACGGGAGAATCCTGGAAGGTCACATGCCTGGAGTATGCCCTAGCAGACAACAAGAGACCCTGCCCTGAATAAAGTAGAAGACAGGACTTGTACCAGAGGTTAACCTCTGACCTCTATGTGTGGCCTAGAGGATGTCCTTGTGCCTTCCACCTACACGTGAACATATATGCATTCTGCACGGACAAATGGTAAAAAATGTTTAAAAGGAAAATTACTACTAATGACCGTGGAAGTCAATGAATCCAGATGCCAAAGGTGTTAGTTGCTTTTCTGTCAATGGGATCAAATGCCCTAACAAAAAGTAACTGGGGAGAAAATGCTTATTTTAGCTAACAGCTCCAAATGTATTGAGCCCATCATAGTGGGGAAGACATGGCAATAGGCAGGGAAGATGTAGTGACAGGGGCAAGAAGCTGCCTGATTACATTTCATTCACACACAGGGGGGCAAGGGAGGTGAGGGGAGGAGACAGAGAGAGAGAGAGAGAGAGAGAGAGAGAGAGAGAGAGAGAGAGAGAGGAGAAAGCAGGAAACAGGACTAGGCTAAAAACTTTCAAAGTCTACCCCCAGTGACATATTTCCCTCAGCAAAGCCCCACCTTGTAAAAGTCCCATCCCCTCTGAAGCAGCACTCCCCACCCCCAGGGGTATTCAGATGCTGGAGCATATGGAGACTGTTCCTCATGTGAACCATCACACTAAAGAGTATTCGGGTCTGCTGAGCTTTCATAGACTCTCGTCAGATTGTGAAACTATGCGCTGCTTTTGAGTCATCTTTTTTCTAAACCGTTTCCCACAAACGCAAGCTTGGCACAGAGTGGGGGGAGCATGCAGTCAGTGCATCAGCGCCCACTCTGCCTGTGCCCTTGCTCACAGATGTGTGCAGATGAACACGAACGCATCCATCGCTCCGTCTCTGTGGGGTATTGCCAGGCATTACTCTGGATTCCGGAAGGCAGGACTTCTAAAATTTGTTTCTGTTATAAGCAAAAGCAAAAATATAATTTAAAACAATCATGCACCATAAGTGAAGTTTCTCTCCGTAACAAACACATAATTATGGTCTCACATTTGCCATGGGAATGACAAACGTCTGTCATCTAGTGACATCGAAGCTATGGAAATGTCAGTGTTTGCTCTCATATGTGGTGATGCTGGTGTAAGCAAACTTACCTGCTATTGTCATAGGAAACTAAAACATCCAGGGGCTGAGAGAGGAGAGAGGGACCAAAAGTTAAGAGTACATGTGTTGTTGCAGAGTTTGGTTTCCAGCACCATGTCAGCAGCATCCCGTAATTGCATCTTCGGTCCTCTAATGCCTGTTCTCATAGGCACCTGCACTCATGCTTCCTCTCCCGGTCACTGTTGTGTTGCTGTAGAGACACGCCATGACTGCAGCACCTCTTACAAAAGAAAGCATTAATGGGGGATGGCTTACCGTTTCAGACGTTAGTCCGTTAGCATCATGGTGGGTAACATGGCGGCTTGCAGGTAGACATGGTGTTGGAGAATTAGATAAGCACTCCACATCTTGATTGTAGGCAGAGAGAGGCAGCCTGGTTCAGGCATGGGCTTTTGAAACCTTAAAGCTCATCCCTAGTGACACCCTTCCTCCAACAAGGCCACACCCCCAATCCTTATAATCCTTTCAAATAGTACCACTTCCTGTTGACTAAGCACCCTAATATCAAAGCCTATGAGGGCTATTTTTATTCAAACCACTGCAACCTCCTCATGTACATAATTACAAATAACGAAAGTAAAAAAAAATCATATATAAAATACAGTATATGGTACTTGTAGATAGAATTTTCCCATTCTACCAGCAGCTCCCTGAGCACACTGAAGCTCATATTAATTTAAAATGTTCAGCTCAGTTTTATTACTAGCTAGCTCTTACACTTGAATTAACTTATTTTTTATCTGTGCTTTGTCATGTGCCTTGGTACAACATCACCTATACTTCCTGCCTGACTACCGTCCAATCAGTGTTTCATTAAACTAGTTCAAGTGACAAATCTTTACAGTGTACAAGAGGATATTTCCCTCATCAGATACTTTCTTACGTTAATAAATGGCTATATGTTTTATTTAGTTCTAAAAAGCAGTTTTTATTGTTGTTTTAGTTTGTATTCTTCCTATGTACAAGGGAAATGTTATTGGAAGCAGCTCAATAGAGCTGGAGAGATGGCTTGGTAGGTAAAGCACTTTGTACATAAGCAGGAAGGCAGATCCTTCGTGCTCCTCTATGCTGGCTTGGTTTGCCAGCACCCTGAAGACTGGATAGGTCATCCCCAGAGCAAACTGGCTAGCTCTGGTCTCAGTGAAAGACCCACCTCAGTATAGAAGATGCAGAGAGCCTGAGGAAGACATCCAGTGTTAACTTCTCTCCACATGTAGACATACATGTGCGTGAATAAATGCACCCATACACGTGTAGACATGCAATTATACATATATGTACATGACACGTGACTTATGTCCACAGCCATGATACACCATGATATAATCCTATTCTGCTAGCATGAACCTCCTTGTCCCTGTGTCTACTGACTGCGCCAAGAGGACGTGTGGAATTACTGTGTGGGAGCCCACCCTCACAATGGTTGCACAAAGACAAAGTGGTTTGATAACAAGTTCTAAGAATTCTTCCCCATTTGTAATCATCAAAATAACGTAGAAGGACAGTAAAGTGTCTGGTAATGTTTAAGCAAAGGACAGTAAAACATGGTCCTTATTGTTTTAGGATGGTAAACCAGAATAATTGAGGGATCTCAAATTATAATTTAATCTTGGGTTCCACTGATAGGCAACATATGCCCAGGAAAGTGAGGTTCAGTTCATAGTCCCCGAGGGTTGCTGCCTGCCACATGCTCCTCTTCACCCTTTGTCTAGAGCCCTCCTGGATCTTTTCATTCCTTCCAGACTTCAGTCCATGTTTCTTGCACTCAGATATGGTCCTCTAGCCTACTGAGGGCAGAATTTTCAGGATCTGTCCTCCTGTCTACAGAGATTTGCCGTGGCTTTGTGCTTGGCTTCACCTTCCATAACCATCTTTAAAGTATCACAAAAACAGCAAAGAAAATGCGAGTGCTGCCAGAGACCACACATCAAAACACCATGGATCAATGGGTTTTCTTTTTATTTTATGGTTCACCCCATTTGGCATACATGTATGTATGTAAGAGTGTGCACAAATTCAAATGATATATTCATGTGTTTATTTGCAAATAATTCGTATCTATACATTTGTCTTCCTTTAATGAAAATAGATTTTTTCTCACATAATGTTTCATGATATGGTTTGCCTCCCTCTACTCCTTCCAGTTCCTCCCCACCTCCCTTCCCATCAACATCCACCCTTTTTCTGTCTTTCATTGGAAAACAAACTGGCTTCCAAGTGATAATAAAAAATAAGATAAAAGGTAAAGCAAAAACTAGCCGACTAGAATAGGACAAAACAAATAAACAGAAAAAAAAGAACTCAAGAAAAGGCACACGAAACAGATGTAGACACAGAGAACCACTTGTTCGCCCACTCAGGGATCCCATAAAAACACTGAACTGGAAGTAATAATGTCGCACAAAATGTGTCTGCGCTCTGTGCGCTGGCACCCAATTCGTGAGCTTCGGGCAAGGGAGCTGGATGTTAAAATACACAGACACACACAGACTGAGAGACAGCAACACGGGTCATCCTTGAATTCCCCAAGAATGCCCTCTATTGTGTTCAGGGGCAGATTATATAGAGATAATCACGCCCCAGCCAAACCCACCAGAAACCACTCTCCTGCCATCAGGAACGTCTGAAGGTCTCGTGCTCAGAGCAGCTGTAGGCACTCAGATCAGGGGGATTACAAGAAATTCAGGATCTGGGGTCTCACTGCTCCCAACAATAATGCATACCCAGAGAACCTGTACAGACCTAAGCACACTGCCTCAGTCTCTGGGAGTTCATGTCACGCATTCCTTTGAGAATAATAGTGAGTATTGTTCTTGCTCTATAGTTTGTATTCATTGGACTAATTATAGATCTATTTTCTAATTGTTTTTTGATAGTTGCACGATATTTCATTGTGTGTATGCAAAATAATTATATTCATAAAATGTTTCCTTTATTTTTATTTTATAAGTGTTTTGCCTGCAAGAATGTGTCCTTTCACACCTGTGGAGGCTTGGAAAAGGCATCAGATCCTCTGGGACAGGAATGTCTAACAGTTGTGAACCACCACGGGGATGCTGGGAATTGAATATGGGTTCTCTGGAAGAGTAGCCAGTACCCTCTATTTTTTATCCCAGCTGGTAGTAGATATTTTAATTCTTTTAATAGTGACTATTATACATCTTACAAATATGCTTGGGCACAGTAACTGCCTCAAATACTGTGTGTATATGTGAATACATGTATGTGTGTGTTGTGTGTGTGTGTGTATTTTGTTTTCAATATTACCATGACCATAAATAATTCTGGGGATTAGGATTTAGAAGTGCCCTAATGGTTTAACCATTTTTTTAGCCTAATGGATCGTGTCAAATTCCTCTCAAGGACTCTCAGCTCAGCTCTGTTTTCAATGTCTAACAACTGTTGAAACAGACAGGAAATACAGATGCTAAGGTCTGCTGGCTAAAATGGAAAAATATGTGGGTTGTTATCACTATAAATTTATGTTTTCCTAATTGGAGCCACATCTCTGCTCAGGAATGTTCCCAGGAAACACCCTACCTCATTCCCCATAGCCAAAGCACCGCTGCAGGAACGAAATAATCCAATAGGGAAGAAGGGAAGACACGGGCTGGGACTATAGGGTGTCTTTTGATCGAATCATGCTGGGGACTTTTTTTTAACTCTCTATTTTGATTGAAGTAGTGACCTTTAAAAAATGGACAAGATAATGCCTATGACGCTGGCTGGCAGAGTATTCAGTGGGCACTAGCTTCTCACGTGAGCAAATCACCCTCTGTGCTTTGCTTTCCTCCGCATAGGAAGTGGTGAGGAAAAATGTGCCTCTGTGGTCACCTATCCCCAAACTCCATAAACAGCAATCTGGAAACCATGCCTGCCGAGAGACACACACCACACTGCTTCTCTTACCCAGCAACTGTTCTTTTCTACTCTATCACCCAAGGGTGTAGGGCAGGCCCTCAGGAATTCAGCTCCTGTCATGAACAGGGGAGCCCAGGGGACCAGCACAGCTTGTTCTGATGTCACTCCCCATCGCCTGCAGAATGTTCTGTGCCCCTGGGAAATGCCATTCTCTGTTCAAAGTCACCATTTGGGACATCTTTCCAGCCTCTTTTGTGGGATCCTTTTGATTTTTATTTTTGAATAAAAAGCCCAAATGCTTCATTTGCTCTCATTCAGTGCTAATCAATTGCTATGGGGTATTTTTAGGTTCCGTATTTTTATAGACAAGAAGAGCAAGAGGAACAGTGCTTCCATGCTTTGGAATGGTGGAGGGGACACTATAGACGCGGGAGGGTCCTGCTCCATGGGCAAATGGCATCTCTTCTCTGAGCATCTGTTTTCCTCCTCTACAGAAGACAATTAATAATGTTCATTAAAATTACTGGGCTGTGTTTCCTGTGTGCAGCAAGAGAAAAATCAGTGTAATAAGCCTAATACTTTTCTGAGTAGAAAAGAAGTCCAGAATAGATGCAAACTTCCACCGTGGGCCGTGGTGTTAGCCTGGGTGCTGAAGACACTGCCGCAGCACTCATGAGTTTCAGGATGGTGGGCAAGGCCAGGGAGAAGGCAGCATAGAGATGCCGACTTTCACCATGCATTGCTGTGTTAGTCCAGTGCCGCATGTGCTGCTGCTACATGCATGCGTTTCAGAATGGTTTGCAAGTCAAGGGTTTGCAAGGCAGCATCAGTTTTAGGCTCTGACTAAAATAGCCTTTTCAGGAGCTGGGCTTGCCTTCCTGGTCAGTGTTTAATTCAAGAACCATTTAAATGATGTAAGAGGACACACAGCACAGTGACAAAGGGTCTCCAGACACCTCCTTGTCACTGGTGGGGAAGGGAAAGGGCACGCCCTTGCGAAGCTCTTCCTATACTTATTAGAAACCGCAGTCGCAGAACGAAAAGACCACCGAGTCTGCCAAACAGGCCCGGAGGCTTGCTCATGGTAGGAACTTATTTCAGTAACTTTGGGTTTTGTTTGGTTGATTTTTGTTTTGTTTTTTTTTCTACTTTCCATATAATTTGGGTACTGGTATCTACTTCATCAAGTCACTTTCAAGTGGCTGCTGGGCTGGGGAGATGACTCAGTGGTTAAAGCACTGGCTATTCTTTTTGGAGCCCCCAGATTAAATATCCAGCACCCACATGGCTGCTCATAACTATTTGTAACTCCTGTCTCCAGGGGTCTGTCGCCCTCTCCTGACCTCCACAACCGCTAGACACACACATGATGCACAGACAGAAACACAGGGAAAACCCATGCACATAAGATAAAATGAAATTTAAATGTGGCTGCTTTCATTAGGACTTAAATCAAGGAGGGGAGGGCATCAAACCTATGTATTTACGGTACTCAGATAGTGAGGCTCACCAAAGCATCCAAGGCCTGGCTGCCCTTCAAGGACTAGCAAGTTTTCTCTTAATGCCAGGGCATCAGCCTAGCCTTTGAATCGGTGCCTGTTTCCAAGTCCTGTTTGGAAGTCAACACTTCAACAGAGCAACCTGTGACCCTAACACACAAGCGTTACGTGCCAAGCAATGTGTTTTCGAGTGATTGTCAGCTAAACTGGCTTCGGCTTATTTTTAGACCATCCGTCATTCTGTGTAATAACGGGTTCTCTGTAAATGGACTTGCTAAGCAAGGTTTTTTTTTATTAGTACCTTTCTCTTAGTTTTAATTTTCAAATGGCAAAATCCTTTTGAGAGCCTGAGCAGACAGGCCTCATGCCTTATCCTTGCTAGAACACCTCCTGTGGTGTCTCGGTTTTCTGTCTTCCCTTGAAGGGCACAGCAGGAGATAATCCTTGGGAAATAGCTTTCATTTGCATCTTATGAACATCCTTTCTTTCTGTTGGTGATCCTTAGACTCTTCTCCCGTGGTTTTCCTTTTAATATTACTTATAGTAATCTTCAGCAACCGCCATTTGCCCGCCTTGCTGCAAACAGTGGGAAGTACCCCTTGTCTCACTGGATTGGGGTACCATTGTGAAGTCTTCCTCTCCCAGTGCTTCTAATGACCACCATGCTCCCCCTCTCTGTTTCTTTGCGATCTGTCTTTTAAGTGTTCACGTATGATGGAGAACTTGCAGCAATTGGCCTTTCACATCGCTTTTGTTTTTGCTGATCCCTGTAACACAGTTATATCTTTGGAACTCACCCCAGTCAATGTTAGCTCCTACCTGGCAGTCTACTGCCTCTCCCCAGCTGTCTAGGGGATATACCAGTAGCCCACTAGAGGGCAGCAAGGGGCCAATGGAACCAACTCAACACACTCACTGACATTTATAGGCACTGGGGAAAACACACCTTTTAAATTTTTTTAACAGTGTACTTCTGTTAGAAAAACTATAGTACCGATAACTAGTAGATATGAGTATGTGCAGGTCACAGAAATTTAAATAAAAATGTGAAGAATAAACTCAGTGCTCTGTGAAGAAAGTTTCTCCACCTGAAGAGATGAATCAATTCAACCGCTGCATTACCGAAGAGAGTGTGAGATTTTTCAGGAGGTACCCCTTTCCTCTGTTCTTCATCAGGAACCAAGCTACCTCTGAGTGGTTGCTGGAGAAGGAGGCCTGATGGCTAGAGCTAAGATGAGGAGCAATGCTGAGGTGTGTCTACTAACCTGGAGTGGTATGCAGGACCAGCAGGGGAGGAGCTGAAGCACCGGAGCCTGTGTGAGCTGCATGTCTGCAGGATGAGACTGTGGTTGCCTACAGATGTCTGGACCAGGGCTGTAAGCCTCTTGGATTGCAGTCTTAGCATAGTGAGAGAGCATCTCTTCTCTCTAGAGACTTCCTGGAGGAAGGAGAATAATCAGGCTGAGGCCAGTTGTTTTCTGGACTTTTGGAGAGGAATTTCTCTTTGATCTCAAGTTTCTGAGGAAGTGTACATCTTAGTCTCAGAGTGTTCATAGCACAGGAGTTCTTACATCAGCATCACACAGGGAGAATTCCTTCACAAGTAACTCAAGAACCTAATAAGGATGCTATGGAAAAGAAAGGTATAATTAAATGTTAGGAAGAGAGGTGGGGAAAATTATTTTCTGCCAGAAAAGTCAGAGAAGATTAAATGTAGAACAAGACATTGGACTTGGTTCTCAAACATAATAGGTTTTTTTTCCAGAAAATTTGGGAAGAAAATTCCAGCAAAAGGAAGCACAATATGAACTGGTAATACTTTACCCTGAGAAGAGTGACTACGGGCTGTAACATTATCAAGGAGATAGCTGTGGTTTAGATAAATGTTTCTCAAATGCCTGCGTGGTAAAACTGGTCCCTGGGCATCACTCCCCTCCCTATCTTTGGCTCCTAGCTGACATGAAGTGATCATCTTCCTCCACTACAGACTTGGCCAGAAGCAACAGAGTCAACTGCCATGGACCGAATCCTCTGAAGCGTTAAGTCACATCAACCTTTACCTCTTCTTAAGTCCATCCTTCCAGGCATTTTGTTACCGCAGCAGAAAGTTGACTGTGGGGGAAAGAGCCAGGCTGTGGAAGACTTTACACGGAGTATGAAGGAGTTCCAAACTCATTCTGTGGTTACTCTGACAGGTGCATAGAGTTGGGTGACCAGCACAGCACTGAGGGAAATTTCTCTGTAGAGCTGCAGCTGACAGGGAAAGGCAGGTTAGGAGGCAGTTAGAATTGCCTAGCTGGAAGGGAATGAATCGGTGAAGTAGGACCATGGTTGTGGAAATGGAGGGCAGGGGAGACATAAAACAGATTATGATTAAGGAAGGAATCGATTATTAGCTTGAAATGTTCTAGGTCTAGGTATTTTCAAGATCTGTAATCCTGGCACATTCCAGCAATGGGCTATGCAGGAAACAATAGACAACCCTCTTCCGTTTCAAGATCCATAGTCTTGAGAAACCGAGACACAAGTAAAAGTGATGAGGCCAAGATTGTGTGTCAGTTCAGCGCTCCGAGGGGCTGTTTACAGATTGCTGTAGGATGTTTGGCTTCATTTGCTCAAGCTAAAATAAACTTCCTTATTTCTTCTGAAAAACTTGGATTTACTGAGCTACATGATGACATGTTTAACTGAATTGAAATTTTAAATGAAATGTCACACTCTTGTGTTGATGGGGAAGACATCTGATTTTAATCCAAGAGAGAAATAACAAAGCGTAAACCTTAAATGAACTGAGATCGAGTCCAACTTAACTGCTCTGGGGTTGCACTCTCTTAACTCCTGCAAGGCTGCTAGCATGCCATTCAAGCTATGCATGCCTGGAGCAGCCTGGGATTTATGGGTTTAGATACAAAGGTAGGGAAATGCTCTGTAATTGATCCACTATAAATTTAATTTTATACTCCTTACTGGTAAATGTTTCAATTATATGAAATATCATTCTGTTCCACTGCAATGGAAACAACATTCCGGGCCTCAAGAAACAGTGTTTTTACATATGTTCTTATTTAACTGTGACATTAAACATCTCATATGGCGACAGCAATGCCATTTTATTTCTGTTGTTTGAGTAATCTGCTTCCAAACAGGAATAGGACCAAAACCTCTAAGAGTTCTACCTCTGGAGCAGGGCTTGGAGTCAGCTAAAGCATCACCATGGATGCCATTTGGATGGTGATTGCATCTTAATGAGATGCAGGGAGACTGGAAAGCCGAGAGCCAAGGACGGAGCTTGGAAGAAAAGTGTCCCATCACCTCAGCCATTCTCACAAACTAGATTCTGACTTGCCCCAAGTAGCTCATGCACCGAACAGCCCAACTGTGTGTCATATACATTTTATTTATTTATTTTGCCTTCCGGCTTAGACAGAAGCGTATTTACTGTGTTCCAGTTGCTCTTTGGGTTATGTCATGGCTGTCTGTGCATTTTCAGTTGCAAGTTAGTCTCACTCTATAGAGTTTATCAATAATTTAAAACTACAGTGAGACGATCTCTACACTGTCCATGGGAGGAGTGAAGGAACGAGGGCAGTCTGGTCCTTTTGGAGATGTAAGTCCTTATTCTTACGTTGTGCTGAGGAATCCTTCCTTATTAGACTTCAGATCACAAATGCCATGGAGACACAGGGCTGTCCTCATTTGATTCTCTAGGCTCCCCATGTTATAGCAAAGGTGGAGAAATACCCTAATCTTCTCAGTAGAGTGAAGACATCCTAGAACGATCTTCCAGGCTTTGAAAGGACTCCTCTTTAGCCTCTGCTTGAACTGACACCTTAAGTAGCCTGGAGTACTCTACTGTCCCATTCTGATTTCTCCTCAATCAATCACTTTGTGTCCACACAAGAGAACCCAGCACACAGTGGAGCACGTGAGTCCTGATTGGCACCTCGTTTGTTAGTGAATTCTTCTGTTGTTCTCCTAAGCTGTGAGTTGGGGGATCAAGAGAAGGTGAAGGGAGAGGAGGAAATGAAAAAGACACCAATGGCGAAGGAAGGAAAGTCCACATGGAGGCGTCCTTGCTCTTTGACTCTTTCTGATCACACTCAACCGTGTGCAGGGGGTATCTCAAAACATGTAGGTACTGTGTCACTGTCAAACCAGTGTGGCGTCATCTCTACCAATAACGACATTTATTATTTCTCAGTGGTATATAAAGACAAGATACTCCCATAGTTATTTTGAAATATACAAAGGATGGTTATTCAAAAACACCTCAGTGTGTAAAAGGCAGCCTCATTTTCCCTCAGTCGATGTCATAGAGTTCAAGTCTCCTGGAACTGGCTATTCTTTTCCTGGGGAGAGTAATACCTTTCATGAAATCAGTGGCTGGTTTTAAGGTGTTTGCGGAGAGAGGGAGCATGCAGTCCATAGTAATGCCTGTACTATGGTCAACATGTGGTATTTTGTTTCGTCCCCAACATTCCTGTTTATGTCTCTTAGCCATTCTATTGTCTTTTTAAGTCCTGTGCCAGTTGGCCCCTGGCCATAGCAAGATTGCACAGTGAGGATGCATAAATACATCCTATAAGTACACACATCTGTCAAGGTTCTGCCTGAGTCTGCTCTTCCGTTTGAGGGGTTATGAGGTGAGGAAAAGGAAACATTCTTTAAAAAAAAAAAAGATGATTGCTCCAAACCAAGCCCAAACACTTAACCATCAAGCCATAAAAATCTTTGGTTTCATTAAGAAGTTTTATTCCACCTTTTTGGAAAAAAAAAAAGATAGCCTAGTATATCATGTGCATGCGTTTGACACTGTTGAAATATTTACCTGACGACCACAGGATGTCATATGACACACCATGCTTGAGGATGATTAAGGAAAAAATGTGGTCAAAGAAAGATCTGAGAGAGAAAAAATATATTATCTGCAACCAGCTTCCCAAACTTTCCTGTCTACCCTGACCCAAATGTAAATTAGCATAATTAACTATTTTAATAATGAATAGTATTATCTATAGAAGTATTGCTTCTTAAAGGTGACTGTGATGGGACTTTGAATAGTTTCTTCAACTTCTTCCTTAAGACAGATTTAGAAGATAGATGTTACCAATGTTTTTAAAATGAAGGGGATGATGAAATCCAAAGATTAAAACAAATTTGCCCAAAGTCACACGGGCAAACCTCTGGAATTCCCTGTGTTTGTACTGTTCGAAAGCCTGGGCTTTATAGGCTGCTCTGCTTCCCTCATTTGTGGCCAGGGTTCCACAGCACCAGCCCTGGGAGACAGGGAAGCAGGTTGGTAGGGATTCAAAGAGTCTATATGTGTCTGCAATTAAGAGAGTTTCTGTGTCATTGCATAGCTGTAACAATCAAGAAGGTCAGGCCTTTTTTTTTTTTAAGGAAAAAAAGAAATCCAATATAACAAACTCCAACACAGTGCATCTCTGGTTTTCTGTTTGTTTGTTTGTTTTGAATCATATTTAAAATGTAATGGTTGGATATCTTAAGTCTTCTTTGAGTCCACTGAGTTCCCTGTTCATGTTTAAAATAAAATGATCTTAATGCTCAGTTTTTACATCTTCCAGACATTAAGTCAATATTTTAAATGCATATGCACTCAAAAATGTGCCTTTTACACCAACTTACTTTTTACCAAGTAGAATGATTTAGTGTTGTTCTCCAACATAATAAGCACACGATACAGAGTACACTAAAGATAAACCGTGGACATTCTCCTGCATTAGCCGACTCTTTTTAGGCGTGTGAGCATCTATTATTTGTAGTGTCATCAAGCATAATGGTACTATAGATTAATCTACAAATTTATTTTATTTATTTTTTATTCTTTTCTCATATATTATATCCTAACCATAGTTTCTCCCTTCCGCCCCTTTGCCTTCTCCCTTTCCTCCCCTCTCACCTAGGCTAACTCTCTCTCTATCTTCCCTCGGTGTAGGAGGTCCTTCTGTCTATGTGTTACTTTGATTCGCTAATGAATAAAGGAACTGCTTTGGGCCTATAGCAGAGCTAGAGGGGAACAGAGCTAAGCAGAGAAAACTGAACTGAATGCTGGGAGGAAAAAGGCAGAGTCAGGGGATGCCATGGATCCGCTGCCAGAGACAGATGTGCTGAAACTTTGCTAGTAGGCCACGACCTCTTGGTGATATACAAATTAATAGAAATGGGTTAAATTAAGATGTAAGAGTTAGCCAATAAGAAGGTAGAGCTAATGGGCCAAGCTTAATTTAATTAATGCAGTCTCTGTGTGATTATTTCGGTTCTGGGTGGCCGGGACCAACAAGCGGCTCCTCCTCCACCACCTCAGGAAAGAGCAGGCCTCCCAGGGCTGTGAACCAGGTCCAGCATCATATGCTCCCGTAAGACCAGGCCCACACCGTCACATTACAGCCTGAATGTAGCCGACCAGACTGGTATCCCATTTAATATTCTTTGTGAGAATGATTAACCAGGGTGCCTGGGGCACTTGCATAAACCACGGTTTCTTGTAATTTCCAGGAGATAAAGCTTGTTAGTTTGTCAGCTTATAGAGAAGACTTTAGGTCACTTGGTGGCCAGTTAGAGTAGCCGCAGCCTCTTAGGCAGGGCACACCTCACGGAGACACAGGTGTCTGGGGAGCAGGCCGAAGTGAAAGGTCCAGAATGGGCCACAGTGGAGGAACACAGAGGAGATGGAGCTCTCAAGGGCAGAAGAGGCAACCAGATCACCTACTCACTCAGTTCCTGGCTTGCTGACTAGATTATTTCCTTATTTGGAAGTTAGGATTGTTTTAAATACTTCTCTCCTACCCTTCCAAACATTTAAAATGGCCTTTAAATGTTCATAACCGTGTGGTGTCTTTTATTAAAGTACTATCTCAGGCATTACAGATTTAACCTTCTTGCCAGACATAAGACGTTTTTCTATATCTAGCCCTTACACAAAATGCAAACACAGCAATAAACAGGCTTGGTATCTATAATAACATCTCATATAAAATTTAAAAAGGAACATCTGCATTTTTCACATCAGTCTATATGTCGTACTATATTTGTTAGTGCGAGTTTTCTGCTAGTAAATCTGATGAATTGTGAAGAAGCAGATCCACGAGCTAAACGGCAAGAACCGAATCCAGCATTTTCTACATCACCAATCGCCCGGGACACAACTCACAGAGGCCTCCCTTTCTCTCCACGAAGAAGTTTCTAGGTGAAATGCTCACGACTTCAGATCAGTTTCCCTTCTTTTTACTGTGGTTCAATTCATTTCACAAGCAGATTCTGAAGTCAGCCACGATTCTGTGTACCATGGCCCAGGCCTGGGGATCCACGTCTTAGCTTTGCCCTGGTGGTCGGTGCATTGAAAGGAGGAAGAGAAACTGACAGTGGGATGCATCCCCAAGCAGTAATGAAGTGATGGCTTCTCTGCAATGTGATTAGTGACCTCTTCGCTCTCCCCCGAGATAACCTCTGTGCTGTCAGTAAGCAGATGAAACACCGGTTTGATGCGGTTCTTTTAGCCGTGGAGTCCGGTATTGATTGAGAAGCAAGATCTGAGGTTTTGTTAGGGCTGAGCTATTTATGGAAATAAGAAGGTCCCTCTTCTCCCAGCCTTCTCAGTACCTTCAAAGAATCAGTGAGCACAGAGGAGAAATCAAGGTCATTTTCTTACTTTTGTTCTCTCTCTCTGAACAATGGCTCAGGGGCGGGGGAAGCATGTGTGTATGCTCACCAGGATGAAGGCGTTTGACACAAGCCATCCTGATCTGACACAGGTAGATCTTCTGCTGTAATTATCTCTTTGAAAAGGCAGTTTTCACCTCTAATGCTGACACAGAACCCAGGTCTTGTGCTGGCAGGACAAGTCTTCTACCCTGAGACAAATCCCCAGCCCCTCCCATACTCCTCCAAGGTCTCCTATTATCTGAATCCTTATTGGTGTTTTCCAGCCCAGCACACTTATGCTATAACTGTATGTGTTTATGTTTAAACCAAGTTCATAGGGTTTCTTTGCCTCCTTTTGTACACTCCCAAGAGTCTACAGTGTCGCTGGAATTTCTGCAGAAGACATTTGTCTCTGGGCACACACATTCCTTTGTACATTGATTTAAGGAAGAGTTACAGACACATCAAAACAAACATACAAAACCAAAAATAACTAGGGTAGTCAGAAGAACAATGATGTCTATCCTCTGCCATACATGGAGTGCCACTAAAGATACCTAAGTGAGAAACCTTATAAAATTCCAGAAGCATATCTTGTTGTAGTAAATCTTTCTATCAGCCGTGAAGATGTCTGGTGTGATGCCAGAGACAGAACAGTGTTACCGAGCTCTGATGTCTTGGAATTGCATCATCTTCTATCCTTGTTTGGTAAATGATTCTCTGATAAGTGTTCTGGTGACTACAGAACACATTTGTATACAAGAGACGGCAACACTCCTGTTATGAAAATTTGTTTTTAGCTTTTCTCTTTGAAATAGCTATCCATGGGGAAATGTCCTTACACTTGAAACTTTTAAGTGATTTTCCTTTGGTTTAGCCAGAGAAATGTACCAACTCCTATAGAATGGTTCTGGTCCTGAAGAAAAGATGAACAGGGCTCTTTTAAGGTGAGAGGCTGTCAGAGATATTTACTGTCACCAGCTCAGAGAAAATAGACAACGTAAGGGGCCCTGCTATGTTAACTGAACACAAAGTGAGCAGAATTGGCTTGGTAGTTTGCAAACACCCTACAGCAAAACAGTACATCCCCCAAAATGAAACAGTTAAAAGCAAAGGAAGAAAGATGAGAACAAAGGAGAATCGGGTGGAGAAGGCAGACTGATAACAATCTAGGCTGGGCGAAAACAAGATAGAAATCTGAATTACACAACAGGCGCCCGCGCTGGTCATGAGACAGGAACTAAAGGAATGTGATCTCAGAGCACACGGGCTCCAAGGCAGGGTGATGCAACTGCAGGACCGGGTGCATCTTATCCAAGGGAGGCAAACTGCAGACTCCAGACCGTCATCAGCCCAAGAGGAAAATGTGAATCAGAAACATGACTGAGCTCAGACTGAAGTCATTGGTCTACACAGGCAGGGAAATCTTACCCTCCCTTCACACAGAGTCCAACAATGAGGCTGAAATAAAGCAAGTTACCATCTATTAATCTTTTGTGCTGTAAGGCAGCAGAGGTTTTGGTACTAGGAGACCATTGTTAAGTAAAATGCTGGCTAGATATGATAGAGAAATCCAGTATATGAAGGAGGAGGGGAATATATTCAATATTATACCTATTAAACTGCCATATCTATTATACATAAAACTCAATGGTTGAGACATTTGAATAATGCTTCTTGAATACCTGATTTAAAAAGAAATGGGTGTAAGAGGCAGGAAACATTTATCACTTTGCAACATGTAAAACAGCCCTCTGCTGATTTTTCTTGGCTATCTGATAATTTCTACAAACGAGTTTAATAGGTTAAAATAGTAGAGAGGTTTTGAGGAAGGAAGACTCTTTGGGGTTTTAGTTTAGCTTTAAAGGCCATAAGGTGAACAATTTTGGAAAATTTTGGAGCTAAAGAAGATAACATTTCCTAAAAAACATATTTCTGGGTATCATATACACATATGCTTATTAAGTGTATGTGCACATGCCTAGAGACAGGTAGGGTTAAGAAGATAAATGATATGATAGGTAGACAGGTCAATCTTTGTTGAGAGAGACTGATCTTTAACAATGGTAAGGGTCAATAGGGCCACCAGCTTTTACATTATATAGTAATATTCATTTATATATTACTTCTCTGATAAAAAGGAATCGATACAACATGAGGGAAAAATCCAACATCCTGTCTGCCATCTGGCTACACTAAAGGTCTGCCCAGATGTGAAGGTCTGCCCCAATGTGAAGAACTGCCCAGATGTGGGCAATTCATTTTTCCCACTCTGAAGCTTGTTCATCCACAAATTTGTTAAAGAACTAATCAAAGACTGCCAACCTCGCCGAGGCCTCCTTTGTTCTTCTTCAACATGCTGTCTTGTAAATGTGGAGTCTGTCTCTCACTATAGGAAAATCTGAAAGTGTGGGAGCAATCTTCCCCTGCTGGAGAAAATCCTTCCTCCTGCATTAGCCCTGCAAAGCATCCTCCATGTGGTTGGGGGCCTTACATAAATTTAATACTTAAGCATTATTAAGCTCAATAAGGTTTGGCATTTTATGTCTGATGTTTTGTCCTCTCAGGATTCCTAATCGGCATAGTGAACACTAAAAAGATGAAATGCCTCCCTGCTCACTAATGTTTGTATTCTTGGGAGTCTGAAAAATCATTTTTACTGTTACCACCAGGGCTGTTTTGTCAATAACTGGCTGTTCTAATTTTTCTGTGATATAAAAAAAATATGCTCTCCGTCTTCGAGTACAAACGAACCTTAAGCAAATTTAAAACATATGGGAGATAATTATTTAAGAGAGCAGTTGAATTTCACATCCGAGGAGAACCTTCCAAGTAATCTTATTAAATCCTTGCAATTTATACAAGCAAAACTAAGCCCCGGTGAAGTGCGGAGCTCCACCCAAGGTCACACTGCTCACCGTGGACTTAACTAAGGCTGGAGACATAATTAAGTCTGGTTGATATCCCTTCTGTAGCCGGGAGTGCTTACTGCCCATGCTTGCCCTCCCACCCTTGTCCAGCTCGGCAAGGGGAGCTTGCGTTCGTCTTAAGAAGGGATTTAGGAGGAGAGTGGAAGACCCTGCTGCCGTTCTAATCAGTTTGGTGGTTGTTGACTTTGGCTCACGGATGGCTAACTCACCGGCAAAAGCAAGTATGTGCTTATTCTAAATAAACAAAATATTTTGGGGGACACCCCCTATCTACTATCACTGTCTTCATCCATTATAGCCAAGGTGTTTATTCAAATATATTATTTTATAAGGAAGAAGAGACAATACATATCTGTGTATTAGGGTTCCTCAGAGGAACCAATAGGAGATGTGTAGGCACATAGATGTATTTAAAGACATTCATTTTAAAGGATGATTCACCCAAGTTTGGAAGAAAGAATCCCAATAACTTGCTTTCTACACACTAGAACCTCAGAAGAGCAATACAGAATGCTTGCCCATCCCTCAAGCCCAAGAAGCAGGAAACCGTACCTGTTACGCCCGAGTCTAACCTCTGAGATCTAGATGCAGCAGTGTGTGGGGGCAGGTGAGGATGGATGTCCTAGCTCATGCTGAGAGAGCAGATTTAGCATTCTGTCTGTGGATAGGTTCTTGTCCTCAGTGGCATGGTCAGTGCCTGTTGCAGTAGAGAGGTATAGCTTCTCATCAACTGACACAATGCTAACCCTTCCTGGAAGTATTATCAAAGACACTACCAGAAATAAACTATTAGCAGCCATCTGAGCTGATGGGCCCAGTCACAGGACAGATACAACTGCTAATCCTTCCCTATTATCTGAGACTCTAATATAATGAAGAAGCATCACTGTTTTCCAACAAAGTAAGCTACGGCACTGAAGTAATGAATCACACATACATTGGCTGCTGGGGCCTTTGCTAAGGAGTTGTGAGCGACTAAGAATTCTCAAATGTTGCCTTACTTTTAAAGCTGGGTACTCTAAATCCTATGACCCCATCACAATGATGATGGTGGTGGTGGTGGTGATTGTTGGTGAGTGGTCGATAGAATTAACCAGACTAGCTTTAATATACAATATTCAGCTTTAATAAGGGGAAGAAAGGGGAACTTACAAAGCCAGAGTTCCAGCGAAGCACAGGAAAACCAACAAAGAGGGAAAACAAGTGCACATTGATGGTTTTATACGCTATTTGGGGCCCCGGGGGAACACACCCCACAAACAAGGTGATTGGTTGAGCTTCCCCATCAGGTGATGATGATGATAATGATGATGATAAGGAAGAGGAGGATACAGTGCTAGGAATTGAACTCGGAGCCTCATGTTTAGTAGGTAAACACTCTACCACTGACTCACATCTCCAGTCTATGACCTCATTCTTGAAGCTGTCACCTAAAGGTCAGCTTTCATGTCCATCTCCTGAGTAGAGATTTGCCCATCACAGCCTGACTCTTGCTTGGATCCTTCTGTAATTAGCGATGGTGCCTCTGTTTACTTTCCATGAGTGGTGGTTTGAACAGCATATCGTATCGTAACTACAGGGGGCTTAAAATACGCTGGAGAAGGAATATGCCTAGTCAACCTCAAGGCAAATCTCAGCGTTTTCTTCTATGTGGCCATATCTACCTCCTGCTATTTTTAGGGTCTTGGATTTTTACCTTTGCCTTCCTTGATTCATTGAAACTGAATTACCCTTCAAACTCCAAGCAACTCAAAACAATATCTGACTTGATTGAACGAGGCTATCTGCCAAGTTCGCTTTACCTCTGCTTTCCCCCCTCCGTCCCACTACAGTGTGCGAACAAGGCCTCCAGGCTGCAAAAGGAATTAGATTAGCAAGATGAACTCGATGAAGGATCTGTGCTTTGCAGGGCAGCTAAATACAGAGTTGCATAGAAACTAAGGAACTTCAGTTGCTTGTTTGCTTGTCTGCTGAACCTCCATCTGAGCAAGGTAATGCTGCGGACTCCTGAGCGGTTCTGCTTGGGGAACCTTTCAGGGCTTTGCCAAGTTACACTCCAAATAATTAGTAGCAGTGTTGTCGCTCAATGTCCAGATTTGAAAAATGTTCAGAATTAATGTCGAAGAGAGGCAATTTAATGTAAAGAATAAGATTTTAATTATTTCTTTTTTTTGAGATTTGTAATTACAGCACTCCCCACTTCCCTTGCCTCCCTCCAAGTCCTCCCATATACCCCTCTCTGTTATTTTTCAAATTCAGTCTCTTTTTCCTTGTTTTTCTCATGCATATACATAGATGTATATGATGTATACGCACGACTGTCTGTAAATGATTCGTATGTATTATATGTGTTGTATATGTATACATATGTATATGATGTGTGTATATACACGTATGTTGTATATGTATTTATAGTCAGATGAATGTAAGTTCAGAATCTGTTTTCCTCTTTCAAGCTGTTTGCCTGTCTCCTTGCTTGTGCATAAAGACAACATATGCTAAATGTCTCCTATGTAATAGGGATTTATTAAATACTAGTTTCATCTCATACGAGGTTCATTGTTCTGTAATAAACCACAGCAATTTTAGAGTATGTTTGTTTTTCTAGCACCCTTCTACATGAGGAAAATTCAAAATACATTTTGAGACTTTTATCTCTCCCTCAGTCCCTCCCATCTAACCAAATTATCGCAGTTTCTTATTTGGAGTAGAGATAATTTCCTCGGTTGTCCCTTACATGCCCCTTTCCTGAAATAGCCACTCATCATTTTAAAAACAAAATATCCTCTGAAGAAAATTCTTCAGTGGCTTAAAGAATAATAATTAGATTGTCAATCATTGCCTTTGGGGTAAAACAGTACGGGCTGGGGATGTAGCTGAGGTGGTCGAGTGCTTTGTCTAGCAGCAACCATGATGCTCTGGATTCAGTCTCAGAATATCACAGACTGGGTGTGGCAGGGCACATCTGTAATCCCTGCACTCGGCACATCTGTAATCCCTGCACTCGGCACATCTGTAATCCCAGCACTCGGCACATCTGTAATCCCTGCACTCGGCACATCTGTAATCCCTGCACTCGGCGCATCTGTAATCCCTGCCTTGGCACATCTGTAGTCCCTGCACTCGGCACATCTGTAATCCCAGCACTCGGCACATCTGTAATCCCTGCACTCAGCACATCTGTAATCCCTGCCTTGGCACATCTGTAATCCCTGCACTCGGCACATCTGTAATCCCTGCACTCGGCACATCTGTAATCCCTGCACTCGGCACATCTGTAATCCCTGCACTCGGCACATCTGTAATCCCTGCCTTGGCACATCTGTAATCCCTGCACTCGGCACATCTGTAATCCCTGCACTCAGCACATCTGTAATCCCTGCCTTGGCACATCTGTAATCCCTGCCTTGGCACATCTGTAGTCCCTGCCTTGGCACATCTGTAATCCCAGCACTCGGCGCATCTGTAATCCCAGCACTCGGCACATCTGTAATCCCAGCACTCGGCACATCTGTAATCCCTGCACTCGGCACATCTGTAATCCCTGCACTCGGCACATCTGTAATCCCTGCCTTGGCACATCTGTAATCCCTGCACTTGGCACATCTGTAATCCCAGCACTCGGCACATCTGTAATCCCTGCACTCGGCACATCTGTAATCCCTGCACTCGGCACATCTGTAATTCCTACACTTGGCAGGTGAAATCCCAAGTTCTTTTGAGCTGTATTTGAGGGTAGCCTGGACTACATGAGACTCTGTCAAATAAATAAACAGCAAAATATATAAACAGTAAAAAGTATCTTTTGCCCATTTTCTCTTTTGTATGCTTTGTGAGCATCACTTATCCCGTATTTTAGCTTTGGGGACCTGGCTGAAGTGACCCGCGTGTGCATCATACCCTGTCTGGAATCTCAATCCACTCCTACGTTCAGAACACATTTCCATTTCATTCCTCACAGAAGCCTCTCTGGTTCCTTCCAATCTTGTTTCATGCCACATTGACGCTTGCCTTTAACACCGTGACTCCCTTATAGTCCACCAACTGGTCCCATCTCTAAAAGGTAATGCTTACAGTAGAATCTGTGTGTAACACACACACACGTGCATACACACACTCAACAAGTGCTCATGCACACACTCATATACTGCATGTGCACACACACACATGCATAAGTATACAGGGCATCTTCCACACTCACTTTAAATTGGGGATCAGTGCATTCCAGGACGGGAAGGGGGAACTTGCACAGTAATCTGAGGACAGAAAAATATGAGTCATGGAATAAGAAAGAAAAATCATTAACTTCAAAATCTATACAAGTCTTTGTCCAAGGAGATAATCAATAAATACATTTTCATTCACTAAGCAAATAAATGCCGCTCATAAACCTATATTAATATATAGTTAAATATCACAATGAAAGTACACTCATTGTGTTAATGTGGTAAATGGAGTTATTTTCCTGAGTGGCACCAGTTTTAGGAAAGCCATTTCCTTTCTCTGAGGCCTCTGGGAGGAGGCTCAGGACATGGGGGATGTCATCTTCCTCTAACAAAGATTCACCCTGCTTGACCATACCACAGCCATTGTCCAGATGCTCTGAGCCAGTGACATCATCCCACAGTGAACCTGAGACCCTGGACCCAGAGGAGTTGACTCACTAGAACAGGTAATTAGGAAGCTGTGGGGGCAGGAGAGTGGAGAGGAAATCTAATTTACAGCTCACCAGAAAGCTTGGAATCCTTGTGGATCCAAATTGAGACAGAAGATGAAATGACCCGTGAGCTCACTGCTCCAACATCTCCTTCATTTTCACTCAGAACAAGTATGTCTTAAGTGCAAGGTTTTTGCTTTTGTTCCTGAAGCATTGCCAGGTAACAGAAGCATGTTGAAACAATCGGGATAGGACAGGGCTGGTTCCAGGCTGTCTTCTGCTTCAGATACTGCTATTGAGTAGGTCAATTAATGGGGGGAGAGGGGTGTCCTGGAGCTAGAAGACCTAAAAATACAAGTATCTAGTTCAGTGCACACCACATATTCATAGAAGATATGCTGGCAGGTCAAGGATTTTATCTGGCTTGGCCCGAGTTCAGGAGTTTAGAGATGGCTTGCATAGATACAACTCTCTAGAGCCCTCTGGGACTCCATCTTTACTTCCCATCATGTCTCGTGGCCGAGCCACAGAAGGAAATGCAGGAAGTCACTTGCAGAGATGGATTACTGTGAGCTTATGCTCATGCCGCAGGAACTCTGCTAGCTGAAGTGTAGGACCCCAGGACCCCAGGGAAAAAGTAGTACTTCCCAAATATCTGTTTATATTTTACGGTCCTCAGCACTGGCACTGTGATTTATAAATTAGATCTGCTCTTATCTATCTAGACGGATACAGTTCAGAATTCATTCCAGAAAATCATTAGTACTCAGATGAATGGGGATGTTCTAAAACACAAAAGATCACTCTAGAGACTGGTGATGCCATGAAAAAAATCTAAGCTATAGAAACAAGATATGGAGTTTCCCCAAAGGAGGATATTACATAAAGAGGCCATTTTTTGCTGAGGAAGTGATATTCAAGAGCAACCCTGAATGCTGAGAAGGTCTGTGAAATTATGAGGACAAAATATTCTAGACACGTGGAACAGAATGTTGGGAATTTCCTAAGGAAAGGTAGAAGACGAGCAGGTGCTAAATCATGCAGAGGCCGTGATTTGGAGTTTTGATTTACGTGTGGTGTACTTGGAAGCACTGAAGGAATGAAACAGAGGCATTATGGGAAATCACTGGGCAGCACAAGGTGGCAGAGTGATAGAAACATTAGAAGAAGTGAGGCCCAGAAAAGGTGGGGTGTCAGGAGGCGGGGAAGAGAAAGATTAGAAACCACTGGTCGTTGTGGAAGGGCAGTGAGTATTCTGAGATGGGAGGATGGGCTGTGGGAAGCTGGAGACAGTTTAGGTGGGAGTTGAGGAAGCAGCGGTTCTCAGCCTTCCTGAGACTGCAACTCTAACAGCTTCTGGAACATGATTTAGCTGATGCCTCATAATTGCGATTTTGCTACTGTTATGAACTGTAATGTAAATATCTGAGGAGCAGGATATCCGGCATGTGACCCCTGTGAAAGGGTTGTTTGAGCCCCTAAAGGGTCTCAACCCACATGCTGAGAACCACTGGATTAGATGAAATTGAGACTTGAGATGTTCTGTGTACAGTCTAAAGTGTGCAAAGCCCCCAAGCATGAGATCTCCCCCATGCATGAGAACTCCCCTAAATATAAGATCTCCCCATTAATGAGATCTCTCTATGCAAGAGAACTCCCTTAAGAATAAAATTTCCCCATGCATGAGATTTCCTCATGCATGAGGTCTCCCCATGCAGATATCTCCCCAAACATGAGATCTCTCCATGCATGAGAACCCCCCTAAATATGAGATCTCCCCATTAATGAGATCTTCCCATGCGTGAGATCTCCCCGAAGCCTAGAATAGCGACCCAGCATCTGTGGCTGTGTGGCCACCTTCTTTACCACCAGTCGAGAGCTCTCAGAGTGAAGTGCAAAGCATACATTTCCTTCTACTGTTCCTATAAACCCAGAGGCTGAGAGCAGCAGAAGAGGTGGCGAGTTCAGACTGCTCGCCCGTCGATCCAGCTTTCCCAGGTGTAAGCACCCCTCGGAGCTAGCCCCATGAGTCTAGACCTTAAAGCACAGGCAGTCTCTTTCCCTCCAAGTCACCCTTGGATCCTGGACCCAGGGCACAGCAAAGCAGGTCAGGCTGGAATACACGCCAGAGACCTAAACAGAAAGGCAGAAATGTTTTCTAAAACAGTTGTGAAACCTTGAGCTATTTTAGATTGTATAGAATTTACAAATTAACAGCAGCACGTGTTCCCTTCCCAAGCATGAATAATAAAGTAGGATTGAAGGCCAATTTCCTGTTGATTGTCCTGGTCACCAAAATTGCTAGTTGACCATCTTACTTAACCTATTTTGAGAGCAGCTGGCTCTTGGATTCAGTGTAATCTATTCTATTACCTGTGGCTCAGCCTTCTCCCTCTCTAAATGGCTTGCTGTCAATGCCTCTCCCCACACCTTCTTTCTTTCCCTGTGTGAAATGCCTGAGTCACTGGGCCTCACTCCACCCATGTCTGAACGCCACTCTTCTTCCTTCAACTGCTCCTATAAGACATACGTCACCATGAAAAGCCAAGCTCGAGAAATACAGAAACACTAAGGAACACAACTGGTACATATAAGGGCGTTGGATGCCCCCCACTTGACCTGTCCATCCTGTGGCAATATCTGGACTTTACCTTTTCACAGAGCTGAAGTAGACATATTTGGAAATCATGAAAGGAAAATGAAATTCTGGCATTGTGTCAAAAAAAATGTGGAGTATTTTTCCCAGATTCCTCAAGACTCATGTTTTGGATCTCAGTCTCTTATTTGTCAAGATGGGAGAACTGTTTGCATAATCATTGATTCCTCACTTTGGAAAATACATTCCACAAATGTAGTTGTCATTGCAGCATTGCACTTTGATAATTACCTGCTCATAAGGTAATTTCTCCCTAACCTAATATAACACAGATGACTTAAAAGTAAACAGAAATTATAAAAACCAAAGAGTGAGCTTCAGAGTTTAGGGATGAGTAAATGTGGGCAAAGGTAGCATATACCCATAATCCCTGTGCTTGGGAAGCAGAGGCAGGAGGATAGCTGTAAGTCTGAGGCTAGCATCATCTATATAATAAGTCCCAGTCCAAAATCAAGTAGCAGTTTAAAAATGGTTCATGGGCAACCTGAGCATTTGCTGTCTGTCTTGTTGTTGTTCGCTTCTTGATAGGTTTTACATCCTCACACACATGGTCTTCCTGCCTCGGCGTCACCTGTGCTGGGAGCACAGACAAGTCCTGCCACAGCCAGTTCCCATCGTGTTTGAATTTCAGATGTAAAATAGTGCGGCTGTGGGATTTTAGAACAGAGTCAGTGACGAGACTGATATCCACGTGGGCCCCTTTTGTGTTCTGGCTTATCTGAAATAGGCAGGGGTTGTCAGGGTCAGTGTAACTCAGTGTTAGTGTGGAAAAAGGGAGACATTTGAAGGGTAAAAATGAATTTAAGAATTGGTATAGAAAATTCTACATGAAAAGAGTGTGGTGGCTTCATGAATGTCCAATAAATAGTTTTCAAATAAATTAATTGATTAATACATTACAGATCATAGTTTAAAATTATTGTACGAATATTATACCTTCAGTCTGAGGAAGATAGTTTCTTTATATGTAATTAGAAAATGTAACATGAATGACTCCTAATAAAATTATTATGTTATGTATCTGTGTTTCTTAACAAAACTAATGGATCTGGGCAAGATAATCCCAGTACTCAGAAATTAAGGTAAGATTTGCCATGACTTTGGTATGCATGGCAAAACTGCATGTGAAACAAACAGATATATAAATAAATAAATACATGCATATAAACATATATATATGTAATACACACATATGTATATATAGTTTAATTTATAACTCTGAAAAATGCTCTGGAACAATGATCTTGTACACTGTAAAGGTTTGTCAGTTGTACTGACTAACTAAAATCTGATAAGCCAGTAGCCAGGAAGGAAGTATAGGTGGGGTGACCAGAATATGAGAATTTGGGGAAGAGGAAAGGTTTAGTTTGTAGTTGTCACCCAGCTGCAGAGGAAGCAAGATAAGAGCGCCTCACTGATAAAAGGTACCGAGCCATGTGGCTAACACAGACAAGAATTATGGGATAATTTAAGATGTAAGAGTTAATAAGAAGCCTGAGCTAATAGGCCAAATCAGTTTTTAATTAACGTAGACCTCTGTGTGCTTTCTTTGGGACTTAATGGCTGTGGGACCAGTGAGACAGAAACCACTGTCAACAAAAAATGGATCTGGATTGTAGTCTAGTGATAGAGTACTTGCTTAGCATGGTGATATCCTGCAATTTATCCCCAGCATCACACACACCAAATCACAGCAATGATTACCATAAATAAATATGAGGCTGAAGTGATAGGTTTAATTGATAAAGTACCTGTTATCAAACAAGCATGGAAATTCAAGTCTGAATCCCCAGAACTCTTATAAAAGCCTGGTGGTGCTTGAGGATATAGTTATACTCCAGAGCTTCAGGGAGCAAAGAAAGGCAAATTCCTAAAGCTCATTAGCCAAGCAGTATAGCCAATCAGTGAGCTTCTGGCTCAGCAAGATATACAGACTTAAAACAATACACAAGAAACACACACGCGCGCACAAAAAAAAAAAAAAATAACTTGTGAGCAATCAATACAGAAAGATACCAAACTTCCCTCTGACTTCTGTATTCATGGTCACACAAGTTACCTACACCTTCGTGTGTGTGTGAACACACCACACAATCATGTATGTGTACTGCACACATAGAAATAAGTGAATGAATAAACAAATGGGCATGGATGGTGAACAATGTCTCGACACACTGCAGGCAGGAAGAACCCTCCCATTGGGCTGGGATGATGACACCACGGGTAAACTCCTTGCCTTGTAAACAGAAGATTTTAAAAATCTTTAAAGATCCTGGCACTGTGGCTTGAGTCTGTAACCCCAGCACTGGAGATGTAGAGATGAATGGATCCTGGGGAACCATCCCAAGCTTGTCTAAGAGTTCTAAGCCAGCGAGAGATGCTGTCTCAAGAAATAACTGAGGAATGCCCGCAGGGTTACCCTCTGGCTTCCACACATACTCACATAATGTGTGCATGTACCCTTGTGCACATATAGACATACACACACATAGAAACCACACAGAGTCAAGATGTTTCTAGTTCCGGAGCCGTAAGAGCTGTGTGTGTCCCTCTCTGATGCTGAACAGAAATATCACAGATTAAACCTAACCCCACTCATATGAGGATCTCTTCCTAGAGTGGGCTCTGTGGAGGCTAGTGTGTAGGAACAACCCTCAATAGGAGCAACTCTAGAATCATACAACTCTCCGGAAAATATAATTCCCAAGTATGCAAAGAGAACTGAAATTCTGGGAGAACTTTCAATACTAAGGAGTTTGAAGCTGAGGAAGATGTTATCTCTGAGATAACAGATGGCAAGTGGTTCCCACGTTCTAATTGTCTCCCTGCCTTCACGCGGTTTATAATGATGCAGAGGTCATTTCCTCCCAGTCGCCCAGTGCGGTGGAAACGCTGAACCGGTAGTCATGAAACCTTATCTGTTAATGGAGCCACTAACAATCAAGCTGCCTGACTGATGGCATTCAGCTCAAACTTTCTGCTTTCTCTGGGCTTCCCTTTCCTGATTAGCAGAATGAGAAAGCACTGGGCTTCTGTGAACTTTCTATAATTCTATCATCTTCTTTGTGTTCTACTCTTTTTCCAAATGCTCAAATACTACATTATTTAAGGTATATTCTCCTCCCCCCCCTTCGTTTCTCTGTCTCTTTTTTCAATATATGGGATAGGAGGATACTGACTAAGTCTGGGGAAGGAGGAGGAAGAAAATTAGCTACAGGAAGAGTTTATAGTCTGTCTACAAGAAACTTAAATATAGCTACCACTGCTTCGAAAGGAACAGTTTATGTCCAAACAATATTTTCCAGACGAGCTCTGTGCTTTCTTGCCAACAGAATTGACTTTAAACTGGAGGCAGTAGACAGTTAAACGAGTCGACTCTGGGACCAGCTGTGTTAGACAAGACCAATTACTTATAAGGTACTGTTTTTCCTCGCTGAAATCTTCAGGGTCCGTTTGCTTGGGGTACAAGAGTTCGGTGGGCCCTTGATCTTCGCTTTTCCTTTTATTTTTCCTCCTTACTGTGAGAAAATGCAATCTTTCAAAGAGTTTGGGTTTTAGCTGTACTATTTTGTGGCTGCTGGCCTCGGAGCTGCTGGGGTTGTTTTGTTTTACTTTCAGGAACCAAATGATCTTTGTCAATTTATCCAGAAGCTGTCTTCAGCCGTGTCCAATCTTGTCCTGTGTGATATTTGACTTCTATTGTATGTGTTGGATAGGAGGTATATGCGGACTTCCTTAGCCGAGGGGGAGGGGCTAAGACATCTTCAGCTTGAACTGTAGAATCAATACAGAGCCCACCCAGAAGAGGAGCGGGAGGCGGCAGGTCCAGGCATCGCTGTTACTTCCTCAGCCCAGGACTTAGAAGATTTTATAAGAAAAACACTTTAAATGAGGGTTTCACCACTAGCTTGCCTCTCTACTTAATTGGTCATTTTAACCCTTGCTTCTTTTTGTTGTTGTTTCTTTATAAAATTCCAGGGAACAGTGTAAGTTTGGTATTGGGGTAAAAGGCTGTACTACCGGCACTCGGACAATGGAAGGAGGAGGAACAAGAGTTCAGGGTCAGACTCAGTCATATAGTAAGTCTGAAGTCAGCCTGGGATATGTGAAACTCTTAACAAAAATAAGATAAAGTTTATCATGGTTTAGCCTTACCCACCTTGAAGGAGCAACTTTCCTACCAAGCAAGGCACATGCCACTGTTTCTTTTTACCAACTCCTCTAGGGACTCCCAGAAACCAAAGAAGGAAAGGCTACAACCTGGTCAGAAGGTTGACAGAATGGATCCCAAGATCCTCTGCCATTTGAAGTGCCACTGTTAACCCCAGACCTAGCCAGCTAGCTTGAAGTATCTGCTGCTTGCCTAGAAACAGGAAATAGAGACATGGTCTCTTGACATGGGAAGTTGGCAAGTTTGCCTGTGAAAATGCGCTGTCAGCCATTGGCAGATCTTGACCTCTCTGAAATCTTCTGTATGGTTGTATGTCTCTCTTGGGGGGGACTAAAAGAAATTTGATGTTTCCCAGATCATTAGGAATTAGCGTGGGGACACATGATCACTTTTTTCCAATAACGCAGTGATGCCTCTTGGGTTCGTCCTACTGCGTGAAGGGTGTTACTTCCATTGAAAGTTCACATAATCCCTGTATTGTTTTTCAGGTTTTATTTTTATTTCTATGTGCATTGTCCATCTAAAAATAATGAATTGTCTTACCATGCAAAACAGTTTGTGTTATCTCTAGCGGCTCCCTACAACCTCAGATGCTCTTCCATAATTATTAATTATTTGTGATTGCCAACCTAAAGAACAAAGCAGAGCACACAAGCTTGTGAAAGCATGGATGGACCGAGAGGAAGTGCGTTTCTCTGCTGAGAAAAGGGCACAGACACACTGACATCTATTTTGGGTGCTCGGGAGATGTTTGGCTCAAGCCCAAGTTCGTAGTTGTGGTTTGTAGTAGAGGTTGCCATGGAGGCTGTTCTGGAAAACAGAACACATCCCTGCATTGGATTAAAAAAAGAGTGCTGTTTGGTTTCCTTTTTATAAAGTTTCTGGAGGTATGTGTTGAGAAATCAAGGAGTAACTGATCCTGAGGGACAGACGTAATATTCATCAAGCGCAAGGGTTTTATTTAAGCTCATTCACAGGCACGCTGCTCACATGCGTGCATGGCTGAACAGAGCATGATCTGACTTTGTGGGGAAGCCTAGAGACACAAAGTGCCACTAGTGCCCACTGTTCTTCTGTTTGGAGGCCACACTGTAGGGAGAAAGAAATGGGTACTACCAGGCTAATTGTGTGGACCATGGTTTGGGTTTCTTAAGGGAATTCTGACTTAGTTTCGAGTTGTATTAAACTGCAAAAACTTGGCATAAAAGAATCTTTACAAGTCATGTGTGTTGAATGTATGACAATATGTGTCCTCCTACCTTCCAACATTTTTGTGTTGTATTCCAGAACAAAGCTGAGTTACTGGTTTCTCAATGGTCTTGAGAATGATAATCATCATTTTCATTAATCTGTCTTTATCTTCATACACCCACATACCCATATCCTCCGACACACACCAAATAAACAAACTAGCAAAGCCACTGACCGACAAAGGGGCTATATGAGTGCATGACCATTATCAGTTCAAACATTCCACAGAATCCTTTGCCAGTTACTTGGTCATACGACTTCCTTCAGAACCACGCTGGTGGCAATGTCTTCAGTTCCAAGCCATACCCTGGGGAAAGTCCTTTGGGTGTAATGTGACTTTGGACCTGCGTGTGATTGGTGTTGTCCAGAATCTTTGTATGCTTCTGCTCCCAACTTGAGTTTGATAAATAAAAAGACTTCCCTGGAAGGAAAATACTATCCCAGCTGAAGCATGGGCTTTAAGCACTGGAAATATGAACCACAGATGGACTTTCTATCATGGGCTCATTTTCACTGAAATTCAATTTTCACAAGGCAAAATTTCTAAAAAGTCAAAGTTGTTGTGAATAAAGGTGTATTTGGGTTGATTTGACAGGTTTTGAACTGGAAGGGAAGGAAAGAGGCTGCTCTCCATAAACCAAAGCAGGTTTGCACTCACAGATAGCATCTGCTATGGTCCTGTCAAGCTTCAACTGGTAGGGTTCTCCACAAGCCCTGTGATCCATCTCCTCCCAAACTAGAATCCTGGGAACAAGACTTAACATTTCCTGATGAACAGTCATATTTGATGCTGAGCTTTTCTGAGGGTGTTAGGGAAGAAACACTGCCATTGAGTCACACTAAAATGCCTACACTTCTTTAGATTTTGGTATAAACTCATAAAACTGCTATTATCCAGAGTTCACTTGGAATTTTAAATTTTCTATGAAGAAAAAGCGTCATGGAATCTGAAGTTGACTTTTTAAAAGGCAGAGTTGTAGACTGGGGACATATTTGTTGTCTGGTTTTTTGTTTCTCTCATCTTGCTTGCTTTTGTAGACATTGTGGGAAACTTTGTACCATTGTACACGCTTTGGAGAAGGCATGACAGAGCGCTGCGTTATTCTGTTCTTAGCCTCTCCATCTCGCATGAGTTCCGTCTGAGGGGATGCATTCACTCGGAACAGGAAGGATAGCATCATCTGCTTCAGTCTGAGGAAGAGGTCAGCCGTGTCCCCTCTTCTCTGACAGTTCCCAGGGGAGGGAAAGGTTCTCTCTTCCCTCCAAGGAAGAGGTCAAGATTCCATGCCAGAGGTCATTCTCACACAAGGAGTGATAAACATATGAAGGCTATGGGAACTTGGGAAATGGCTGTCATTTTGCTAATGAATATTTGCTAAGGCATTTCCTGGGCCACTGGTGTTTATGGGACTTTTAAACAAAAATGCTTTTGAAGACAGCCCCAAAACTCGCTTGGCAAATTGCGCCCCGCTACTCGCACCTTTGCTTTTCCTCGGTGCACAACTGATGCTCAGGCCTCCACTACACTAAAAATAAACAATCAGCGTTCTCAGCCACATACTCTCTCCCCTGCGCCAACAAGTATTTCTGCATTCTGCGTGTGCTTCCTCACCTGTCTCTATGCCATCGTGCTTCGAAGTGTGCACATCTACTACAAAACCAAAATTACCCAAAGGGCTGCCAGGGGTGGTCGAATCAGCCACCAGGCTCAGCAGGGATTTTTCTTTGTCGGTACCTTCTGCTTTTTGCCATCCATGCTTTTCCCTGACAGGCTCCTTGATGTAATTCTGCCTGTTGGTGTGGGGTATTGTGTCCCTGGTTCTCTTTGTCTCTAGGGCATCTTTGTTTCCCTTTCTCTGCCTTCTCATACAGTCCCATAGCTTCAGTGCCACCAGCTTAGGTTCTACCCAGCAAACCTGTCCTAAGCTTTACGTAAATTGTCGTGAAGGGCTTCTCTCCCTGGTGTGTGCTTTCCTGGTATTGGGATGCCTGCTCTGCAGGACAGTGGACGTCAGCCCTGTTGCATGGGCTTGGCCTGTTTCCTCACTAACTTAAAGTCTGAAGTGATGTCCTGGGACTAGTGCTGTGCTCTCCATAGCTTTCCTCACTGAAACCGACCCTCGCTTTGTGGCTCCTCTCTCACCCTCGAGAGCAGACACTAAATGTAGCTATTGAGTTGAATTTCATTATTTGAGGTCTTGTTAGGACATGTACATGAGTTGACATATGTAAGACCCTAGTCCTTCTGAGGCTCAGCCTCCTCATCTAAAAGTAGACAAATTGACTACTGTATTTCCAGCCCTTCTGTGCCTGTTCCTGTGCTTTGTGCATCTCCCATTCACTTAGGCATCCATGCTTAAGAGGACTCATTTTGAGAAAATGGATCTCAGGCTATTGTTTTCAAGAAAAGGTACAGCTGCAGGAGAGATGGCTCCTCGGTTAGGAGAAGGGGTTGCTTTTCCAGAGGGCCTACATTCAGTTCCCAAAACCCACACAGTGGCGCACAACCATCTGTAGCTCCAATTCCAGTGGATTTTATTCTTTTTTCTTGCTTCCATGGGCATTGCACACCTATGGTGTACAGCCATTCATGCAGACAATCACACATACATGTAAAACAAAGAAAGAATAAATCTTCAAAAGGGAGAGTAGCAATAAAAGTAAAATTATTTCTCTTTTTAACAACCAGCACAAGTAAATAATACTTTAGTCAGTGTTTGCATTAGCTTTCTTTCTTGTTCAAGATTCAGTCTAAGAATCATAATAACACAAGCAAGCAGAGTAGCCAGTTAACCTATCTTGGGCAGTTTGACACTACATGACCCCATTTGCAGACTGTTTCTACTATTTGGATTTAAGAATCCACGGTAAGTGAGATGCCTCAGTAGGAAAGGGCACTTGCTGCCAAACCTGGAAACCTACTACATGATGGAAGACAGAAATGGCTTCTCCAAGTTTTCCTCTCACCTGCACACCCTGAGATATAGGACACACACACACACATGCACACCCACACACGTGCACACGCACACACACATACTATGTAAACAAACAAACAGTAATTAAAAAAGAACTCCATAGGATACCATAATCAGTTGAAAGTAAAATTCAGTGTAAGAGCTTAATGTAATGGGTGTTTCTCTATCGCACCAGCCAGCTCCCCAAAATGACAGAAACTTATTAATTATGAAAACTAGACCTTAGCGTAGGCTCATCTCATTAGCTCTTATAACTTAAATTAACCCTTTTATAGTAAAATATGATTTGCTTATGGCTTTTTACCTTTTTATCTTACACCTCCTGTTTCCTCTATGTCTCTGGCTGGTAACCTTCTTCTTCCCAGAGTTTTCTCTCTATGCCCAGAAATCCCACCTATAGCTCTTGCCTAGCGATGGGCATTCAGCTCTTTATTAAACCAGCCACAGTGACACACCTTCAACAGTGAACAATGTCCCACAACAGTTTAAGCTCCTCATTTTACTTTTGTCCTAGAGTCTCGGGTAGTTAAGTTTTTCTGAAGTGATCTTTAGGTAGAGAGAATGGCCATGTCTCCTTGTACCCAGTCTCTGTTTCCTGGAGGATGACCGTGTGTCTTGTACCCAGTCTCTATTTCCTGGAGGAAGACCATGTGTCCTTGTACCCAGTCTCTGTTTCCTGGAGGATGACCATGCGTCCTTGTACCCAGTCTGCATTTCCTGGAGGAAGACCATGTGTCCTTGTACCCAATCTCTTTTCCTGGAGGATGACCGTGTGTCCTTGTAGCCAGTCTCTGTTTCCTGAAGGCTGTTGTGAATGTCTTTTCTAGAGGTTCCTCCTGGAGATCACTACAATTATTTCCTTCAGAGGAACTGGAATTTTCCAGAGCGTTAGAATTCTGCATTCTAGTCTATTTCATTAATCAGTTTGTTGATTATTATCATATCAAGCTGCACAGTTATGATAGAGAAGTGGGGTAGGGCTCTTAAAAGCATAGGATCTAAGTTTCCATTTATTTCCACTGCTCAAAACAATCCAAACTAGTACAACTGAACTCTAAATGGACACATACGTTTGGAATGGTTTTCTGCCATAAAAATTTGCACCCATACTATCAAGTTTTGGAATATTAACTTACAGTCCTAAATTCACCACAGAAATAAAGCAGGGAATTATTTTTCCTTTCTCAGCCATCTTTCAGTGCTGGGGACATGCAGAACACAGTGTGTGGAGCTGTGGTTGGAATAGGAGGCATTTATGCCCTGTTTGCTGGATTTTAAACTTATTGAGGGTCCGGAATGGGAATTCATGATGTGCATAGCATAATGAAGTATGATTCACTGCAAGGCAAACCCTCTAATGTATTATAGGGTTCTCGGGAGTAATGTAAACCATGCCAGAGATTCACTTGTACGTTTCCATAATATCAGTATTATGTTATGGAAGTTCTATATTTTATGAACATAAACACACACAAAAGATACAGGGGGAAGTAGCTAAGGATAAAGTAGTTGATGCATCCACAATGAATGTTTCCCCATCTTCAGGAAGGTCTATCCCTGTCTCTGCCTTCTACCTCACCTAAAGACATGGTCTCCACCTCCTCATCTTCCCATGGCATTTACCACACACAGATGCTACTCTGTTTTTATTTGGTTTGGTTTGGGTTTTTATTTTATTTGTTTTTTTTTTCAGAGTAGACCATTCCTAGATCTTGTCTTCCTAGAAATTGTTACTTCTGAGCTACTGTCCCCAGCCCTGCTTGTCCCCTTCTCTCCTCTAGAGCTCTGCTGAGACCTTCCTTTGGGTCAAGGCTTACTGTCTGATCATCAGGTCTATCTTAAATCTTTAATGATCAATGGGTAGGGTGGTACCTAAAAAGTAAATCTCAAAACCTGAGATTCAATATTGCTCTAGTGTGGCTGGCCCAAACAGGTTGTATCCTATCCGATATATATTTATACAAGAATGAGTAGCAGGGTGGCTCGGTGTCTTGTTTTACATATATATTTCTTACTGATTCCAGTTTCTCACTAAATAGCAATCATGTCAGTGTTTCATTAAGAGTACCTGCTTTAGAGCCCTTCCTAGCATCACAATTTCTGTCCCATTACATGATAACAGATCCATCATCAATACTCAATAACTATTTGAAATGTTAATGTATGACCAAATCCATTCCATTGGCTTTGCTCACATCTCATTCTTTTTATGACAAAGGATTTCTCTGTAAAAAGGATAATTCGGAAAAGAATTTTGTATATTTCTGTAATAACAGCTTGGAGTTTGAGTTATTTTTGTTTGTACCCTTTGAGTTTCAAAAACTCAACCTCCTTTCACAAAAGCTTTGTATTCAAAGTTTAACTTACAATAACAACAACAATAAAAAGAGTTTTTTCCTACATCTCCACAAGCACATGATTTTCTATCAGCCCACAAACACGTGGTATATGAGACACAGGGGAAAATCACAGGGGAGATGAAGACATACCACACACTGGAAGACAGTGGAATGCTAAATAAAACCCATGTTCTACTACTTTCTGCTTGTTGGATTCATGGGAGACAGAATTGGAAACACAGAGCAGAGTTGTCTGATCTAACATCACAGGAAAATGTAAACCACTTTCTATATAGACGACATAAAGGCTGAAAACCTTAAATCAAATTTTAATGCTTTTATGCTACAAAACTACTAGAAATAAGCATTGCCGCAGACATGTACCGAATACTCTCCAGGTTACTCCTTGCTCTGTGGGCAGCCTCAAGTAGAATAGGAAAAGGCCAAGCTAAACTTGCAGGTGTCCAGACATTGGGAGCTAAAGGAAAGGACTCAGGTCTGCGGGATGAATTCCAGAGATACCCATGTGTTCCAAGGCTGAATACCTTGGCACCTTCCCTGTCTCAGGATGTAGAAAGAGGAATCTATGTTCCTGATACCAGACAATGCTCAGTTAAAAGGAATTTCTAGATTGAGTTTCAGCCTGTGGTAGAAAAAAGAATAAAAACATACACACTTGGCTTTATAGAGCCAACGTTCATTTTTCAGCATGTCAGTATTTCAGCTTAAACACGCTACTGTTAGTAGTCTGTATTACATAGAAAATTAGGGTGTTGAAATAACAGCTTAAAGTGCAAAGTATACTTGCTGTTCTTCGGCACGACAGGGATTTCCAAGCTTAACAGACCAAATGTAAAATTCTGTGTGCAAAGTCCGAGTGAGATGAAGGGATAAAGAGATTGACCCCACAGGACACCCTTCATTTTAGACAACTCAGAAGGGTTTCTGGGTTTCCTTTCCATTTCATCAAAAGTATGATTCCCCAAGACATCAATGCCTTATTGGTGTTATCTTAAGGAATACTCACCAAAAAAAAAAAGCTATTTGTTTTTTACCCAATCGTTCTACACAGTTGTTGCTTTATAACATGAGTCTACCCTGGAATTCAACAGCAAGCTAAGAAAGGGGTTTCTAAAGAAGCCTGGCCCCATAAAGCCAGTCAATAGACAGGTGGGGTTAGGAGCAGGATTGGTTTCATTGTTGTGATGGTGGTTTGTTCGTCTTTTTACTCTACTTAAGAATGAGACATGCACTCATCAATAACTGAACATTGGAAACTGACAAGAACTAAAACTGTAAGAACCAAAGCTTCAACTTACAATAGAATTGGAAGTGAATTAACCCTACCGAGCCCAGGGTGAAGTCTGAATTCAAGTGAAGCCAGATAGGGAAGCAAAGCTGAGCGTGCTGCTGGCATCCCATAGTCTGTCCTTGTGGGGTCTGGGGCAGGCTACCGAAGCCACTAGGTGAGCAGTGAGTGCCAGTTACTCGCTGCATTCTCAGAGAACTAGTGCCCACTCTGAGAGGTAAGGCTAGGTAGGGGTAGGGAAAAATTCCCTTGAGAGAGCCAGGTCCACCCCAGTTTGCTTTTTCCTCACAGCCACCATATTGGTGCACACCCCACTTTAATGCCCAAGTAGGACTATTTATTGACTCATCACCTGTGTTTTTGGCTTGTTTTCCAAAGTCCTAGTTTTACGTATCCTTTTCCACTATC